>NC_051314.1:132975766-133286953 GCF_015220235.1 Choloepus didactylus
AGAAGGATTCTGTTATAATTAAAAGCATATGATTCAAATGTGAAAATTAAAACTACATCATTTGAACAGAATGCAGTGGTCACAAATAAACACCATTACACATTAAAGTATAGTATGTAAAAGAGGTGAACAAAAACCAGGCAGTGGAAAGAGTGTGAATGTGGTATTATGGAAGGAGTCTGGGCTTTCTCTTCAGACTTCTTTGAATTATGGCTCTGCCCTTTTCTAGCTATCTCTTGAATAAGCTACTTGATTTCTCTGAATTTCAGTTTTCTTTTCACTTCACAGAAGTTTGTGAGAATTAAATGAAAGAACCCATGTCAGTGTGCATAGGTGGTACTTAGCAATCCCATTGTTTATGGTGATGAATAATTGATGAGAAATCTTGGTGGAAAACTAAATTCACATTTCTTACCAAAGTAAATGCAAGCCAGAAGAGTTAAAGCTGATCCCTCTAAACCTGGAAGTAATAAGAGAATCAGAAGATAAAGGCCTTCTGTGACCATTTAAAAGTTAAATTTTTATGGTAAAATTTTAAGTAAAAGGGTAAGTAAACCCGTAAAAGTATGTCTAGCTAGTGTTATAGACAGTAATATTTACACAGCTTATAATTTAGGAACGGTCTTTACAATAAATTGATTACAGTTAAAGATAATTAGTAAGTATGTGGGGAAACAAGAATACCATGTCCTCATAAGTGACTTTACCTGATTTGGCAAAGGGGGTAAAACTCTTATTGGCCTCCTTTGCTAATAGTATGGCAAACTTGCACAATCCCTTTGGAAGACAGTTTTTTTGTTTGTTTTCTTTCTTTTTTTTTTTAATGCAATTTTATTGAGATATATTCACTTACCATACAGTCCATTCAAAGTATAACAGTTAGTGGCCCACAGTTTATTAAAACTGGAAGACAGTTTTATGGTAAATTTTTATATTTATTTAAAGTTGAAGAGACCTGCTCATTAGGGTCTTGAAGATTTAAAGGAGATTCTTATAGGCCTACTTGAGGAGACAGCTATGGTAGCTTTGGGGAAAAAGTGGCTTGAAGAATGTCATGACATCCTTTGATAATTGAGATTACATTTGCACTCAGATCTAGTTATTCTCTTTTTGTGGGTACAGAAAAGGTTTCTAAAGCTGCCATCTCATGAAATTGACCACTGTTGCTCTGCAGTATCTTTAGGATGTATAAACCACTCCTTACCATCATTGAGTTTCTCTGTCCTTTGATTTCTCACATAATTGATTCTTCAACTAGTCTCAAGATTTTGGATTAAGTGGTGCCAAAACCAAACATTCATAATGCTGATTTTGATACTGAAGCCACAGAAATTACATTGTCTTAATTGCAAGGCCCTTGCTTACTTCCTCTTAATAATAGATTGCAGTAGTGAAGCTCTGGGGTGCTTTCCACAAATTCCATGTGCTAACACCAACTTACGAGATTCATACAACAGGTATGAATATTGACTCTCAATTACCCAGTTTTTGATAGTTCTTGAAATTCCTTCTTTGGAATTTCCTGCAGCAGTAGCTTTCAAGCTACTTAAATTTTTTCTGGACCCTGTTCTTTTCAGGCGAGCTCTCTGATTCCAAGTCACTGAGTCTTTTTCCTGCCCCTGCGTATCACTTTGGTCCCCTGTGTGGGTAGCTGCTCTCTTCTTTTTAAAGGAAGTTTTGCCTCCGGCTCAATGCCCTTTTCAAATCCAGCCCCTGCAGCTGAAGGTGATAGAACATGGCTTTCCCCTAATAATTTGAAATAAAACATTTTTTGGAATGTTGAAATTAAGTTAAGGTAGTTTGTTGCCAGTGATAAAGATTGCCAAAGAAGACATTTGGTTGTCCATCAGTTTTTTGTATTTGAGTATTTTTTATTATTAAAGAATTTTCTTGGGGTATGGTAGGGAACATGCTGGAAGCAATGCAGTTATTTTAGAATATTTATTTTTCTTATTCCTCTGTTTTGTTTGAATTGTTTTTTTGTTTGTTTGTTTGTTTGTTTTTTTGATTTTTTGATTAAGTGAAAAAAAAAGCTATTGCACTTAAAATTAGCTTCCATGTAGTTATTTTAGGTTATTTGGTTTTTCTTATGCCTTTGTTGGATTATGGTTTGTTAATTTTCTTGGGGTATGGTAGGAACATGTTGGAAGCAATGTAGTTATTTTAGGTTGTTTTTCTTAATCCTTTGCTATGTTTTGTTTGAAATGTTTTTTTTTAAAAGTGTTACCTGCATGCCTGAAAGGCATCTATCTGGCCACTGTTGTACTAGCAGTAGCTGAGAAGCCCCAAATGTATCTTTTCCTCATTTCTAACTCTAGGGAAAGCACACAAAGGCAGAGTTAAACCTAGGTGGTTAGATAATCAGCTGTCAGTCAGATCTATCAAGTGGGAGGTGAGTGTGTGTGAGAGTAGAGGTAAGGTGTTTTAAGTGTTCATAAAGAATTGTCCCATATTATTTTATGTGCTATTTTTATTCCTACTTTATTTATTTTCACGTGGTTATTTTTATCTCAGAACTTCCTTGGACACTTTTTTGTGTAAAGTGCATTTCTAAAAAGAAAAGAGTTACAAACCCATATGACACATAGGGTTACACTTCCAAGCTCACAATCTCCTGGGGTGATAGGAGATACCATGAAATATATGAAATACATATTTCATCTGACTATAGACAAGAATGGTAAGTACTATGATAGATAAAAATGCAATAGAAGTTCATGAAAGCAAAGATGGAAGGAATTACAACCAGGTAAAGAAAGGGGAACTGGGACAGTCAGTGCTGTATTTGACCTGACCTTGTAGGATGCCTAAGATTTTAATGGAGGCTGGAGGGGTTGGGTCAGAGGTCATTCCACAGTACAGTAACTGCAATAAGAACAGACAAGCAAGAAAGTGTATAATGTGGCTAAAGAACAGTTGATATTCAGATGTGGCAGACATAGAAGACATACTGTAATATGTAGTGGAAGAAAATGCTGGAAAGATATTTTGGAGAACCTTGAATCCTGCTGTATCTTAGATAGGGAGCCAGAAGGGGAGGGCATGTTATTAGATCTTTGTGTTAGGGAGTTGTCTCTGTGGTCACAGTATGATGAATGGTTTTTGCAAGGTAAACCTAGAAGGGGAGAGATCAGCAGTATTACCAGCAAGAGAACTTAGTAGAAATCCTCCTTGTTGCAGTTTGCTAAAGCTGCCAAATGTAACATGCCAGAAATGGACTGGCTTTTAACAATGGGGATTTATCAGGTTGCAAATTTACAGTTCTGAGGCCATGAAAATGTCCAAATTAAGGCATCAAGAGGTAGATACCTTCCCTGAGGAAAAGCTGATGGCATCTGGGGTTCCTCTGTCACATGGGAAGGCACATGGTGATGTCTGCTTGTCCTTCTTCTCCTGGGTTCTGATTTCAAAATGGCATTCTCCACAATGTCTCAGGGCTTCTTTCTTTCTTAGCTTCCCTGGTGCTTGTTTCTCCGGGACATTTCTTTCTAAGTGTCTCTCTTAGCTTCTCTTAGCTCCTGTGGGTCCCTCTTGCTTCTCCTTGGGGCAAACTCTGGATTATATATTTTAGCTTCTCTCCAAAATGTCTCTCTCAGCTTCTGAGTGTCTGGGTTTGTGTCAGCTCTGGGCTTGCTCTCTCTCCCTGAGCTCTTTTAAGGACTCCAGAAAACTAACGAAAACCCACCTTGAATGGGCAGGGTCACATCCCATGGAAATAATCTGATCAGAAGGTCCCACCAACAGTAAGTCTGCACCTACAATATTGGATTAAAAGAGCATGACTTTTCTGAAGTACATAACAGTTTCTAACTGGCACATTGCTCTTGGAAATGCAGGCTAGGATGGAGGAGAAAAGGAGTGGGGCCGAATGTTATGATGGCCTTTGGGAAGAAATTGTTCCAGTAGAGAATAGTAGGTACAGATACAAGCTTCAAGAAGTTGGATAATGAATAAAAGATGAGTGCCTAGTGTTTACCATGTTATCTATCTTTTAAAGACTTCTGACAGTAAAGGAAAACAAAGAAACAATGAAAAAGGAAGGAGGGAAGCAGGGTTGAGGAGTTCGTGACATGTTCCTTCTGAAGTGAGTATGGAACTTGGACATGAATGGTGTCCATGGATGAAAAAGATGGATGTAGGTGGCACAGTTCTCGGGTACCGTGGAGTGCTCAAACCATGGAGTGAAGTTGTGCACCTGCCTCCTAAAACCTAGGACAGAGGACAGGAAAAGAACTAAAGTAAACAGATGTGTCTTTGTGGGGGGGGGGGGGGGGGCAAGACAGTGTTCAGGATGCCCCTCTGTCTTCTGAAGGGTGAAAGGGATCAGATGGAAGTTGTGATATAATGGAGATTGAAGAGGGAATGTTTGGGGCAACAAATAGGTATTATTATTTACTTCAGTATATTTTGATTTAGCCTTTGTCTCTTTTTCAGTACATAGATGTACTCTTGCCAGGAGATAAATTGCCAAGCATTTAATTACCTTCGGATAGGCGATTCTGCAATGACTGTCTTCCTCTCTTCCCTGTCTCTTATTCCCCTTGGTAGTCATTAGTTTTGGAATGGTCTTTGGTAATTGGTATCCAGCCATAGTTCTCAAATGGTCTTCTAGCTCATCTTGCCTGGCTGGCTCCTATCCACTATCTTTATTGCCTTGGCCGTTACCTCATGGAAAAGCTCCCTTTCCTATTTTCTGATCACTGCCCTGGGCTGAGTTCTAAATGCCCTAATTTACACTTCATATTGCCGAGTCAGAACATACAGAAAGGCTCTTCATTGCTGAAAGCAAAAGCTTTTCTTTGAACACTAAAATGTCTTCTTTTAGATATTCTTCCCAGTGTTTCTCTTTTTTATTTTGCTTTTTAGTATTAGATACAAGTAACCATGTTTTTATAGACAATCTGAATATCTGTTATATCAAAAACCCTGGAGAAAACCAAGTGACATGAGTTTTGTGTTTTGTTTGAACAGCAGAAAAATCTTCAGGCATTTAAATCCTACAGAGAGAGTTTCTGACCCATATTGGTCACCCAGGAGTCCAATCTTATTGCCTCAAAAACCCTTTTAATTGTGACTCCTGGGGAAAATAGCTGTGAAGGGAGACTGTCTCTGAACTACAGGATTAGGGCTGTAGTGGTTATTTTTGTCAAGAGACTCTGGACATTGCTGTTGCTAGGGGAGTACTTTCTGGGGGTACAGTCTCTGGGGTGCTCCTGTGGTTGGTGAGGGTGCCAGTGAGTCTGATTACCTGCCCTGGTGACGGAGGAGCATGGAAAGGGAGTCGAGGGCACTGTTTAAATCAGGCATATTTACAATCCTTTAGAGGATTTCAAAATGGTGTTTCTAATTAGGTTCTCTTTAAAATCCCCCCTTGGTTCTTGCAGGCTACTTTCTTGTCTACAAAGCATTTAAACATCACCCCCCATCCCATTAGCAACTGATGCCTTTAAAAGGAAAAAAAATGTCGATATAAGATGTAAGATTTGTGGATACACTATTCTGTTGTGGTTTGTTTGATTTTTGTTTGTTAGTATGTACTTGCTCTTTTATCTTTAGGCAATCCTTCAGTGGTGTAGCGCTTGCTTCACCTGGGTGTGGTGTAGGGCTGTAAAATTAGCATGTTAGTTCTAAAAAAGATTCTTGGTGCACAGTGTAGTTTTTTTTTTTCTCAGATATGTGTGATGTAATTTCTATAATAATTGTAAATTAATATCAGGTAGGACTACTAAAATTGTAACACGTGATGAAAGAGAAACCGGACATGAGAAATGTGAGACAAAGAGATCTCCAGGGAAACAGGTGCTGAGGTGGGAGGGTATCAAGAGAAAAGTAGCCAGGAGGGGTGGAAGAAGAGAGAGGTTAGGGATGGAAACACCAGAAGAGAGGCCTTCACTGAGCAGAGGCATCGAGCCATGGCCAGTGTGGTTCTTGACCTGCTTGTTTACTCCCTCAAAGTTTATTGGACATTCCTGGAGCCTTAAGTTTGTTTTTCATAAAGATGTTGTAAATTCAAATTTTTCTATCTTGTATGCTCAGTATAAATATTAATGTATTTTAAAAAGCAAGTGTCTGTACCCAGAAGGTAACATTGTATGATTCCATATGAAATATCCAGAATGGATAAATCCATAGAGACAACAGATTGGGGGCTGCCGGAAGTTGGGGGACAGTAGGAATGGGGAGTGACTGAACAGCTATGGGGTTCCTTTTGCAAGTGATGAAAATGTTTTAGAATTAGGTAAGTGATGGTTGTAAAACATGGTGATTTTACTAAATGCCAGTAATTGTTAATTTATGTTATACGAAGGAACTCTTTATATAAGGATTTTCTTTAATGACATAGAGCTTCTGATTTAACAGAGCAGCAGTCATTGATACTTACATTTTTCTGAAGTTTTAAAATCCCTGGTTCATTGTTATCAAAATGCCTTGACTATCTATGATCAATTTTTAATATTTCAATCCATAATTTCTAACTTTTTGGTACTTCAACATTTTTTAATTTTCAGATTTTTAAGGGGAATCACTGAATATATCATGACATGGAGGGAGAAAAAAGTTAATAAAAATTTTATCACTTTGGAACATGTAATACTAGCTGATTTCCTGAGTTTACTGGGGAAGGGTTTTCCTAAGTCCAAAGGTATTAGAGGGTCTAATAGAAACTTTGGAGAACACACAAACTATGGAAGTCATGGTAATCTCACAATTCAGGAGTCATTATTGTACAGTTGTAGAGATTTGCTTCAGGTTTTTTTTTCTGTACCTGTATTACAAAACTGGGATCATGTTGAATATTATTTTCTGACCATTGATTTTCATTTAACATTATGAGTGATTTCATAGACCATATATATAATATATTCTCAGGAACAGTTTTTAATGACCACACGATGGTTGTTAATTCGTGTAACCATTCCCCCGTTATTAAACATTTAGGGTATTTTCACTTTTTCAATATTTTAAGTAATGTTGATTTAAACCTATTTATTGAAATTTTTGCCTGCATTATCTCAAATTTATAAGATAAAGTCTCAGAGATATGGATTACTCACAGAGGTACCAGGGTTCCTGGTATGGATATCCAAAATGTCTTCCAGGAGAGTTATACCCAAACAGATTGATAATGCTTATTTTCTCTCATCTATGCAAATAGAACACTTCCTGTCATCTTTAACAATTTTATAAGTGAAAATGATATTTTTCATTTGTTTGATAATTGGTACGATTTATAAGTCTTATGTGAATTGTGTGTTCATGTTCTATTTGATTTGGGGGGACTATTATTAATTATTTGTAAGATATCTTTATGTGAGAATAATAAATCGTAAGACTTACATAATTAACTCTTTTTTTCCTTTTCCCCTCTCCTTGCATTGCCTTAATGCTTGAAAGGGCTTCCCATGTTTGTTCACAAGATGAATCTTTGCTGACGTACTATTTCTATTCATGAGTCATTGGCTTGCATTTCCTTGATCCTTATTAAAATGCTGATTCTATTTAATATCCCCTTGAACTAGTTGAAGGAAGAATATTTTACAATATGTCTAGACCTTTGTATTGTTGTGTTTACATATATTCTCAATATTACATGTATGTAAATAACTTACGTTCCTTATGTATGTCCTTTTTTTTCTCCATTGTAATTCTGCCTGGCATATAGAATGCAATAACATTATCTTTGAGTGAAATAATTCCTTTGAAAAGACTCTGTTTTCCTCTGTCAACTGCTTACCCCATTCACTTGATACCGTCTATTGCCCAGCTGGGATTACTACACAGCTGGAAAGAGCAAAGGAAAATTGGTTTGGTTTGTTAACTATAGTTGCATCACAAGTTCTGATTGGGTTTTTGTTTTTTGTTTTTTGTTTTTCCCCATTTTCATCTCTCCTCTCCTTTCCATCCCAGATTCTTGCCTTGTAGGTATCAGACTCTTTCAAAGTCAGGATCACAGAATTTGGATCTTTGTGATGTTGAGAAGTTGTGCTATATAGGCAAGACCACTTCCAAATATGACTCAGATTAGAATCTAAACTGGTTTTAGGAAAATAATATAAAATTTTAATCAGAATCCGTTTCACTGTTTAATCATGACTTACGTAAAAAGCAATCTGTATTCAGATGCAACTGGTCTTTTTTTTTCTCTTACCATCAATTTTGAAAATTCATCTGATATAGAGGATTTGGTGTTCTTTCTTCTAAAAAGACTTGTTAAGAAAAATTTCACTTTCTTAATTCAGTTTTGCTTCAAATGGGATAATTGAAGTATATCTTATCTGTGAGGGTAATTTGAGTTCTTTGGGCACATAATTCATTTTTCTTTCTGTACAATTTATAGATATTCTATATTGCAGGCAACAGTTATCACCCCTTTAATAATAATAATAATAATAATTTCTAGCTTTCACATCAGGTTGCAGAAACAAATTGAAAATATACAGCTTCATTGTTCTGACCTTCAGAATGACTCAGAAAATGTACAGTGTAAATTATGACAGTAATGGTCTATTTTTCTTTACCTTTCTTTTTTAAAAAAAAAAACTTTTTCTTGAGTTAGATTTCTTAGCCAGTCACATTCCCAATAACATCTGAAATCTTTATGATAATTTTTTGGGGTTGAAAAGCAAACACACACATACTAGGTGAACTCTGAGTAATCTTCATGAATTTCTGTGTAGTCTCCTACGTCTTTTTTTGTATCTTAAGGCAAAGTGGTGTCCCCTCCCACCAAACCCCCAATTTTATTGTTTTGTTAGTAAAGAAAAAGTTAAGGGTTTTAAACTCATACACATTGTTGAAATTTTTAATCTCCATTCTGCCTAATGACCACCTTTCATCCTTTTTAGTCTGTTGTACTTAGATAAGTGTTAAAAATTTCACTTTTATCAAATGCTAACCCTAAAAGAATGGCGGTCCCTGAATTGCCTTGATTTCTTTTCTCCTGTCTAGCACATTATTTTACAAGATTGTCTCCTAACAACTGTAAATTATGTAAATCATTGGACCCCATTGTGTTTTACTGTTGTTGTGTTTATAAATATGTATGCATATATTTCACAGATGATAAGATCAACTTGTATTTACAATAGATATTCTATTACTATCCAGTATTAGTTATTGAATAGATTGAATTCAATAACTTGAATTTTAACTCAGAGAGTTCCACATCTTAACTCATCTTGTATTGTGTATTCACTTTATACACTTCTTGGCTCCTCACAGGAGACCCCTGTGCTTACCAGAATGGAAAAGCAGAAGCGCAGAGAGGAGGAGGAAGAACGTCAGATTCTTCTGGCCGTGCAGAAGAAGGAGCAGGAACAAATGTTAAAGGAAGAGAGGAAACGGGAGTTGGAGGAAAAGGTCAAGGCAGTGGAAGGTATATGTGCTTTCTGTGCAGTCTGGGCAAGTATGTCTTCATGGGAATGCCCTCTTGCGGCCAAAGCCCAGTCAAGCCAGGTCCCATTGTTCATCTCAGCTATTTCTAATAATACCTGTTAAAATGTCCTGTGACTTTGTGTTGTTTCATGTTTATTCACGTCTATCCAGCACTCTGCCTCTGCATTCCTGCCTAGGCACTTGTGTTTGTCATTCTCCATTTGCCTGTTTATCTCTTGCTTGTTGCTCTGATCTCTGCTATATCCTGCTTGTAGAACAGAAAAAAATATTAAGATACTGATGACAACTTATTTCTCAGAAATATTTTTAACACAAATGAGAATGGTTTATGAAAAATCTTATAGGTTTTTTTTTTTTTTTAAATGTATAGCATTATACAAACCTAGTATTTAATATTAGTATTATTAGGCCTAGACCTAGGTCCAGGTTTTGGTCATGGTATAATGAAATTTTCTTTTGTTTATAGTTCTACAATGCAAAGAATAACTGTGGTGTCTAGATTTGTTTTTGGTAGCAGTTGTATTTATAAGCTGAACTTCATGTGACTTGGTTGACTACAGACCAAGGTTTGTTTTTGCTTTTAAGTAAATTCATTGAGCTTTTTAAAATTTTTTAATAAAACAGCATAAACTATATATGCAACTTTTGTTAATGCAGTGTGTTTTGATGGAAAATTTAGATGACTTTGGCTATGTGCTCTTTCCTCCTGTTTCTAAGTAATACTCTCTTTTTCTTAATAGGTTAACTCCACTCCTACCAGGATCATTTCTTCTAAAACTTAAGTACATTGAGTCTACTCTAACAAATTTAGCCTGTGCCACATTTTGTAGAATATCCCACTTAAAAGATTTTGCCAATGTCTTCTTTCTAGTGTTAGATTTACATTCCTCAAGATAGTAACTATGGCTTTTATTTCCTTATATGTTTCAGTGGGGTTCTTTACTTAGTGGGTACACTATTGTCTTATGACTTTAAATTTATACAGACAGGTCCAAAACATTTTGCAGCTTAGTTTTCTACCTGTAAAAATAATAATTCCTGTATTACTGGATTGTTCTTTATATCAACAAATGGTTTTTGAGTCCCCATTCTGTTTCACAATTACAGTGGTGAACAAAGTAAGTTACTAGTCACATGGAGTTCACATTTCAGTGGTCAGAAGACAGAGTAAATAAATACTGTGAATCTATAGGTAGTAGTGAGCAGTCTGATTCAAAATGTATCAGAGTTAGGAATAAAGGCTGACATGGTAGCAATGACATTTATGTCGGTTTGTAAGAAAGTCTTTTCTGAGGAGGTGACCATTAGTTGACATAAAGGGGAGTGCCATGTGAACACCTGAGGGGATGAGCATTCCAGGCAGGGAGAGCAGTAAGTTCAAAGGCTCTGAGGTGGGAGATGCAGCAGGAAGGCCAGGATGCAGGACCAGCGTGGGCAGAGCAAGGGGAAGCTTGGCAGGCAGTGAGCCATAGAGATGTCCTGGGGTCAGGTCATGTGGAGCTGTGGACCTTGTCAGGAAGATTAAATGGAAAAAGGACAGTCTTGAGCATGGAACAAGCTAGTGAAGATGATAGATTTTGTGGAGGGAGAGTGGAGAGAATTTCTACAGGCTATGAAATTGTTACAACAATAAACTTTTCTCGAATTCCTAGCAGCTAAGTGAGAAAAAGGGAAACAATGGATTGTTGTGTACTGATAGAATTTTTTAAAATGTAATAATCTATCCAGAGAAACATACTTTCTAAAATGATTTCATTATTGTGGACCCTGTATAATGAGTAATACTTAGCTGTGTTGAGGGTGAATCAGAAATATTTTCAAGTCTGTATTTAAGATTGCCTGTAAGGAGCAAAAATGGATCAGTTGGTTTTACACTGTTGTATGTTTCTATTTATACTCTATTATCCCAAACAGTGCTGGCAGTTACTTTTTCTGGAGGTCCCTTAAAATGATTTGCAAAAATGATGTGACATGAGCACATATTTCTAAGGAGTGGCAGCTCATAGCTTTCATTTGTTAAGAGAAATTTGAAGGAGCGAGGTGGATTACGAAAAAGCATAATAAATGCACTGCTGTTTACTAGTTTTATCTTTGTATAGAAAGGATGTCCCAATGTTGGGTTATGATATAAGTATTCATACAAGTCACACAAGTCAGTATAGAAATGGACATTGTTGAGACACCCACATTTTATCAGTATGGTCAGTAGTTGACCTAAAAAAACTCTTCTTGCCTCAAATATGTGGAAATTCTGTTCGTGATATATTACCTATATATATTATCTAGAATTTCTATGTGTTTGTGACTGTAAGAGGTTTTAAGTTACCTGTATTGTAGAAATACCTTTCTAAAAGCATAGCTGAGCTCTTAACCAAGTAAGTAAAATCATCAGGAACTAGAATGCTAGCAAGAAGTTAGTGAATAGACTATTATATTGAATTGTGGGTGTGGGATGATCATTCCTGGAAATACTAATCCTTGGATGTTAATGCTCACATGGATAGGGAAAACATTTTAGCCCAGTAAAAACAGATACATGGAAATTAGACCCCTGTTGTGAATCGGAACCTTCAGAAGTCTGCCTGCTCAATGTACCGGCAATAGAAATCTATTCATTGACCTATGGAGCGGTCAGGAAACTCAGTTGTCTCAAACTGGGCGAGGTTGAGATTGTGGAAGGTCCCCAAGTGTGTGTTACTATGATCTATGTCTCACACAGGTATAAGAGATCTAAATTTGTACTTCTTCTGTCTTCAAGAAGTTCCCAAGCCATTGAAATATCATTAATGTTACCTCCTAAACTGAGACTCTGGGGGTGGCTTTCAAAAGCAAACACAGCCTTTTTGCACAAACACTACCTCTAAGCTGGCAATGATTAGCATAGAGAAATCCCTGCTAATGATGAATAGACTTTCGAAGCACATGAGGAAGCATAATTATGAGCACCTACAGTTGGTAGGTGCAGCAAACAAAAAAGATAAACTTAGCATGTATCAAAAGATAATGATGATATATCCATAAAAAGGAATGGGGTAAACTGATAAATGCCTCAACATGGATGAACCTCAAAAACAATATGCTATGTCAAAGAAGCCAGGCACAAAAAGGTATGTGTTGTATGATTCCATTTATATGAAACATCCAGAATGGATAAATCTCTATAGACAGAAAGCAAGAAGGGAGAACAGGCTGTGACTGCTTATTGGGCACAGGGCTTCCTTTGGGGTGATGAAAATGTCTTGGAATTAGATAAAGTTAACGGATACACAAAATTGTGAATGGACGACAACATTGTGAATGGACCAGATAGCACGGAATTGTACACTTCAAAATGGCTAATGGTTAATTTCATGTTTGGTGATTTTTACCTTGATAACAAAAACAAGGAAATTGAAACACAAGGAAGAATAATGTTGATGGAAATACAGATGTGAAGGAAACAAATAGAATTTATAGAAAGATAAAGTATGGTCATTGGAGTAATAACTAACGGGGGTTAAACACCTTAGGTACACATGAAGAAGAAAATCATTGGCCTAGAAGATATATCTGGGAAATAATGTAGAATGTAGCACTAAGATAAAGAAGATGGAAATGATGAAAGGTTATATATTATGGTTAATTATCAGGGTCCAGTCATGAAAACAGAAACTACACTAGATGCTTCACCAGAGTGAATTTAATATGGGTGTTTTTGTTTCCCAGCTGCTAAAGAAATACCACACAGTAGGTTGGTTTAAATAGCAGGAATTTATTGACTCTGGGTTTTGAGACTAAGTGAAGTCCAAAATCGAGGCATCGTCAAAGTGCTGCTTTCTCCCCACAGACTGGGGCGTTCTGGGGCTGACTGCTGGTGATCCTTGGTCTTTGACTTTTCCGTCACATGGTAATGCACATGGCGGCCTCTCCTGGCATCCCTGATTTTGTTGCGTTCTAGCTGCTTCCCATGGCTTTCTCTCTGTGTGTATAATTTCACTGTGCTTGTAAAGGACTCCAGTATTAGGATTAAGACCCATCCTAATTCAGTTGGCCCATACCTTCACTGAAGTAAGTTCATTAAAAGGTCTGATTTACAATGGGTTCACGGCCACAGGAATGGATTAAGATTAAGAGCCTGTTTTTCTGGGGTCCATAGCTCCCAAGCCACCAAAATGATTTTTGGTTAAATGAAATTTAAAGAAATAAAAATGTAAAAATGGAATTCTGAAGGTAATACAGAGGTAGCCCTCCTAAGGCAAGAGAGACAAAGGGATGAGATTGGGGTTATCAGAACTTAAAAGTTCAGAGTAGTGGCTCTGCAGAGTTGCAACTCAGGTATTTGAAGATGGGATGCTGCTGGCCTGCTGCTCGTGCCTTTGAGAGCATGCAGTGAGCGTGGTTCTAGGTACTAAAAGAAAGTGGTGAGCAGAACCAACTGGAGCTTCCCAAGTGAAAAGCCATTGCTGGCTGATGTTGGACAGGAACAACCTGTCCAGCAAACAGGAAGGAACAAATTCTTTATCTCCTCATCCTGTCTTCCGTTCTCCCTCTAGTATTCCCTTTGGGCAGAATATAACAAGTAGCCAGTGACAAAGGACAAATGACATTTGCAGAGTCATAGCCCCTGTATCACAATATGAATATTGAAGGTTGAGTTTAAAACTGACAAATTGCTTAATAGCTGACTCGGTGTACAGAATGAAAGGTCCAACATGTGTTAACTGTAAGTTTTGAAATTACCGAGTCAAGAGAATGGGGCTAATTATCATATTATTCTATTAGGACATTCTATTACATAATGATAAAAAATAATTATTTAGAAAGATAAAACTTTGTAATTGCATGTAAGATATCTTAAAAATAGCTGAAGAATAAAAATTAATGGCCTAGTTTCCAACTCAGTAAATTTTTTGTTTCCTGGGCTGCTTAAGCAAATAGCTTACAGTGGTTCAGCTTAAACAATGGGAATTTATTCACTCACGGTTTGAGGCTGGGATAAAATCAAGCATTATCAAAGTGATGCTTTCTTCCCAAAGACTGTGACATTCTGGGGCTGGCTGCTGGCGATCCTTGATGTCTTTTTTTTCCTTCTCTCTGGTAGAGGAGCTTTTAATATAAGACGATAAAAATACAGTTTCCAGTGAACAGCTTTCTGATGATAAAATTTGGGTACTTAGATGAATTAGATAGTTTCCTAAGGAAGGAAACTTACCATACCTGACTTAAGAAATACAAAAAATTATTAGACTTTAGAGTTGTCAAAGAAATTGATTAAAATTCATTCAGAAAACCCTATTCAAACACACACTGTAAAAATAAACAAGAGAAGCACATCCAGCAATGTAGTTTTACAGATACATCATGACCAGGTTGGATTTATTCCTGGAATGCAATAGTTTAGCGTTATTGTTTCACATATAAATGTCATTTATCAGATTCATAGAATAAAGAAGACAGTTCATGTGATTGTCTCAATAGTTGCAGGAACAAACATCTCTTTTGTATATGTTAAAAAAAATTAGAAGTACAGAAAATTTAGAAAAACTAGAACCTTATCTATTAAAAAAATTATAACAGTCTATCTAATAGAGAAACATTCAAGTATTCCTTTTAAAATCAGGAAGAAAACAAAGATTTCCTCTATCATCACTTCTATTCCATATTATATTTTAGGATTTTATGCTTGTTATGGATTGAATCGTGTCTCCCAAAAAGACATGTTCAAGTCCTAATCCCCTGCCCTGTGAAGGTGAACTTATTTGTAAGTAGGATCTTTGAAGGTATTAATTACTTAAAATGAGGCCAGACTGGATTGGGGCATCCCTAACCCCATATGGCTAGAGTCTATATAAGGAGGGGAAATTTTGACAGAGACACAGACAACAGATATATAAACAGAGAGATGGCCATGAGTTGGCGGCAGAAGTTGAGTTAGAGATTTCCGACCAGCCACTGCAAGAACCCTTCAGTCGTCAGGAGGCGTCTCTGCCAACACCTTGGTTTTGGACCTCTGGCCTCGGAAGTGTGATGCAATAACGTTTGTTGTTGTTTAAGCCAACCGGTCTGTGGTACTTTGTTCAGTGGTCCTGGCAAAGTAAGACAATTGTATACGAAGAAAAAATATTGTTTGGGGAAGGTATGATTTGAAACTCCAAGAAAATGTTCCAAGAAATTATTATAACTAGTAATAATTCTGCAAAGTAAATGATATTGTATTGCCTGTTCTTAAAATAAGTCTTCTTGTGTCTCTAATGTTAAAAGAATGGTCATTGCAGTGCTGCTTACAAAATTAAAATAATTGGAGTCAAGTAGAAAATGAATTATTAAGTTGTGGTTTAATCATATAATGAAACACCTTATTAAAGTAAATAAAGCAAATTGTTAAGGTTTGGCAGTTTGGTAGATACATTAGTTTAGCAAGATTTGAAGTTTGAAGTTGTGCTCTTTAAAAAAAAAACTTTTAAAAGTTGGTGAAAGTAAAGTGCCTTTTTTTTTTTTTTAACAGGAGTCATTGAGAGTTTATGGCTTCATTTGGCCCCAAAATACACCTAAGAGGGTGTGAAGTGCTTGTGATTCATTAAAGCAGATATAGATTACTCTGAGTTTATAAGTGAAAATAATCCAAGGACAAAAGCACAAGTCAAATGGAACTTGACAGGGAGAACACTGTTTGCAGGAGGATCGTGTTTGTGCCAGTAGACAGGCATAGAAGAAAATAGGGGCTGTGTGCAGGCTTCTCCTTCCGTGTCTGCTCCGCCATCTGACAGTGTGCTCCTCTTCATCGCCTCGCCTCTTTGTGCCTCACCGTCTTGTTCCCTGTGGGCAGCAGTGTCCCATCAGGCTAGGAGTGGAACAGCAAGTGTGTTGCACACAGCCATGGCCAGGGGTCAGAAAAATTTGTTTCTGCCGCCCAGCTCCTTGCTAGTTACAACTGGCATCTTTGTCTTGTTCCACCCAGACTTATCACTACCACTGGCTTGGTGGGAATTAGCTGCCTGAGGAGGGGTGGGGACCAGAGATAATTGGTGTGCACAGATGCTGTAATGAATGTGAAACCTTGAGAGCTTGAGTGTGTACATAAAATCCTGTGTTTGTCTGGAATGAGTCTGGTTCTTAAAAAGGAAATGTTGTTTTCTTGAGAGAAAGATAGAAAAAGGGCTCTGATAGTCAACGAGAGAGAATCTTTGTTCAAGCTTCTATTTCCTTTTTCTTCTAATTCCTTTTTTCTGTTTTCTTCCATTTTGCCTCCCCCCCGCACACACACACACCCCAACCTTCCTCTTTATGCTTATCTCCCAGCATGAGCTCAAAACGAGTAAGGGGACTGGATTCCATTTGTTTATATTTTTTCTTGAAGCATTTACAGAAACATCCGAAGTACCAAAAAGAGAGGGCAAAGGGAACAAAAAGAATTTTGTGATACTACTTTGGTGCTCTTTGTTTCTTTTTTTATCTCAAAATGATGAGTAAATATCTGATCATCTGGAAGGTACTTAACTCACTCCATAGCTCTGTGCTCATTGTAGATCGAGCTAAAAGGCGAAAGCTCAGGGAAGAACGGGCGTGGCTGCTGGCTCAAGGGAAGGAGCTCCCCCCAGAACTCTCCCATCTAGACCCCAGCTCTCCCATGAGGGAAGAAAAAAAGGCTAAGGACCTGTGAGTATTTACTAACAATAGCTACTAAAATAGCAGCTGATAACATTTATTAAGCACCTAGGCATTGTGCTGTATACTTTTGTTCTGGTAAGTAATAGTATTACCATTGTAAAATTTGGGAAACACAGTAAGTGACAGAGGTGGGAGACTCAAACCCACAGCTGACACCAGTGTTTTTGACCATGCACACAGACATGTATTGTCTCTCTCTTTCTTTTCCCTTTTATATTTTTGTTTTCATTCTCTGTAGGAGCATAAGTGATGTTTTTATACAGCGTTTAATTTGATGAAATCAGAATCAATATTATTGTGTAGAATTGTTCCTTGGAAGTATGCAGAGCTATTTATTCTAATTTCTAAAAATCTTTGTAATAGCTTTTTTAATAGATGTTTCCTATTAAATACTGGGTACTGTGTCTCTTTTTACTCCACACTGAATTTCTGTTAAGTGGTAGAAATATAAAAATCATGTCTACTTGTTTGGGGGGATTATCATTCTTTAGATCACAAAAATATTCATTGGGGTAAAATAAAACTTTGGAAAAAATGTGCTGTTAGTTAAGACTGTAGAATCCTAACTTGAATTCTGGATCAAATAGACCAACCTCATCATTTTATAAATGAAGAAAATGGTCTTTCCCCTTTTTTGCTTCATATTATCTTCAGGAAGTATTATCAGTGTCAGAGACTTAGTTAAACAAAATTGCTAGGACTATCTCAAATTTAGGTTCATTCAGAAGGTGGTCAGAATTACTATTAATTTCTTATTTTATGTTTTATAGTTTTGAATTGGATGATGATTTCACTGCCATGTATAAAGGTCAGTTCCCATTCTCAACTATTATATTTTTGATAGAGGTAGTCCTGTGTGTGATAGATAACTTCTCTTCTTTGGTTCTCAGTTCTAGATGTTGTAAAGGCTCATAAGGATTCCTGGCCCTTTTTGGAACCTGTGGATGAATCTTATGCGCCCAACTATTACCAGATTATTAAGGTAGAGGCAGCTTTTTAATCATAACTATTATACCATATTAGGTCTTTCTTGCTTTTTGTTTGTTTCTTTAAGTGTATTTACAGTCAGGGCACCTGGATATATATCAGGCGCTTGGGCAAATCGTAACAGGAATCCTTATCTCATACGAACTAAGAGATGTTTTTTTCCTCTAGCATTTTGTAATGAAAGAGATGCATTCTCTTTCAGGTCCCCATGGATATTTCAAGCATGGAGAAGAAACTGAATGGAGGTTTATACTGTACCAAGGAAGAATTTGTAAATGACATGAAGACTATGTTCAGGAATTGTCGCAAATATAATGGGGAAAGTAGTGGTAAGTGGGGTGGAGCTTGCTTGGGCTTCTCATTTGCTGTGTGCATTACCATAAGAATAAAATGCCTTCTCTTTTAGAAATACACATCCCAGTGATTCAGACCTTTCTTTGAGACTGTAAAGAGAATGTATGTTATTAAAACTATGGGATTGACCATTTCAGCCACTTACATGTGTATGCCAGAGATTATCTCCTATCACCCATTGGAAGAGACTGCAGCTGGCATTAGAAGGCTGACTTCACCATAAAGAATTAAAGTTTACTAGTGTGGGATAATAGTTCTAAAATCACCATCAGAGCCATATAACCTTGAGCTTCTTTGGACAGAGACCACATCTTCGTCTTGGGTGTATAACCACAGAACATAATATGCACTCAAGTTAAGTTAAACCCAAGTTTAAACTTGAGCAGCTTGTATCAGTTATTGGTAAGAGAATTGTCTTTTGTGTTCTGTAGAACGATATGGAAGGTCAGTCCTTGTATCTTTCTGTCTGCAGAGTATACCAAGATGTCTGACAACTTAGAGAGGTGTTTCCAGCGGGCGATGATGAAACATTTCCCTGGTGAAGATGGAGACACAGATGAAGAATTTTGGATCAGAGAGGATGAAAAGCGGGAGAAGAGACGAAGTCGTGCCGGGCGAAGTAGCGGCAGCCATGTCTGGACCCGCTCTAGGGACCCCGACGGGCCCAACAGGAAGCAGCAGCCTGTGGAGAATGGAGGGAAATCGCTGCCCCCTGCACGCCGAGCCCCGTCCACCGTGGACAGTCAGAGGAGCAGCTCCACACAGCCCCCTCGGGAGGTGGGCCCTTCTAATGGCCGAGGCTTTTCCTGCCCTCTGCATTATGGCGGGATGCCCAGCCACTCACCCCTTTTAAACCAGATGGTAAGGAACAGCCCAGATTCTGTTGTGGTTCCCCCTTATCGGGAATTGCTAGGGAAGTATAGGCTTCTCTTCCAAAACAGTTTTTCTGTACCTTGATTCTTTTCTCCCCCATCTGCCCTTCCTTTATTCTTCTTTGACTTTAAATCTTCCTTTCTCTGAATAATTTGTTTCTTGCTAAAATGGGCAAAACTGGTTTTGGAGGGTAAAAAAAATCTTATCCTTGATGTGTAAAGCTATGCTTTACACATAAAATACACAGTATTTACCCATAAACCGATATGCAGTATTATCTGTGGTATCAAAATTTCATGATGGGAATTGATTAGGAGAAACATGGCTAAAAAGGCTCCTTAGGGGGTAATAATGAAAAAGATTGTGAAACACTGATTTTATCCCTCTCCTGGAGAGGAAAATGCTTCAGGCTCAGTAGCCTGTCCTGGTCTAGGCGAGCCCACATCCAGGCAGTCGTCCTCGGCACTATATGCTGAGTTGCCAGTGGTTTGTTATCTCAGCAGGACGTTCATCTTCAGGAAAGTGTTGTTCTATACCTGATGTCTGTGCTCTCTCTTTTTCCCTTCTTTCTTTCCCCAATGGCCTCCAGAGGCCCACAGTACCAGGAACATTTGGCCCACTGCGGGGATCAGATCCTGCCAACTTATATGGCTCCTCTAGAGTCCCAGAACCACACCCTGGAGAGCTCGTTCATCAACATCAGTCTTTTGCTGTGCAGGTAAGCCACCTACTCAGAAAATGCGGTTGCAGAGAGTCCCACAGAAGTTTCAGAAGGACATTCTCTTACTAGGTTAAATTTAATTCAGTCTCCTATCCTGAAGAATTGTCCATATAGGTTAAACACATTACACAGTCTGCCTTATTCTCTGGCACTGGTGAGCTCTATGTTTTGTTTTCTTGTTGCAGCCTCCAGTTGGAATTAACAATCACCGAGGACCCAGGCTAGGGACACCTGAAGAGAAGCCCATGTGTGGGGGGCTGACGCACCTTTCTAACATGGGGTCACATCCTGGATCCTTGCAGCTTGGGCACATGAGTAGCCCCTGTCAGGATGGAAGCATGTATCCCCCTACTCAATTCCAGCCAGGATTTATTCCTCCCAGGCATGGTGGGGCTCCAGCCCGACCCCCAGACTTTCCTGAAAGCTCAGAAATTCCTCCCAGCCACATGTACCGATCCTACAAGTACCTGAATCGCGTACACTCTGCTGTCTGGAATGGGAACCATGGTGCTGCAAACCCCAGCCCCTTGGGGCCAGATGAGAAGTCCCACATGGGGCCCGGACCCTCACACCAGCCTCACACTCTGGGTCACATGATGGATTCCCGAGTGATGAGACCACCTCTCCCCCCAAACCAGTGGACTGAACAATCAAGCTTCCTACCTCATGGAGTTCCTTCTTCAGGGTATATGCGACAACCCTGTAAATCCACTGGACATCGGTTACAGGCCCCTCCAGCCGCACTGCAGAGTTCTCTGTTTGGGGCACCCTCCCAGGCCCTGCGCGGGGTGCCAGGAGGGGACTCCATGATGGACAGCCCAGAGATGATTGCCATGCAGCAGCTGTCCTCCCGCGTTTGCCCTCCAGGTGTGCCTTACCACCCCCAACAGCCTGCTCCCCACCATTTACCTGGCCCTTTTCCACAGGTAGCTCACTCAGCCTCAGTAACTGTGGCAACCCCCAAAACTGCCTTGGGGGACCCTGGGAGGACACAGGATAACAGTGAAACAAAAGAGTCTGACAGTGACCGAGGTAATTTGCATTGTCACTTCATCTGAATTTTGGCTCTTAATTTAAGCTGTCAGTTCATGAGTAATCTTTTCACATAGAATATCTAGCCAAATGAAAACTGGTTTCCAGCCTCTTTTTTTTTTTTTTTTTTTTGGTCATTCTCCAAAGTGGCATATTTTATTGATCCTTAACTTCTTTAGAAGACTAATAATAAAAGTTTGGTGTATCTTATCAAGATATGTGACTATTAGGCTCAGATTCAAACCAGCCATAGCATGACTTTCAGTCCAAAGATCCAAAAGGTTTTCTGTTAATAATGATTGCTACACAGATTTTGTACTTATTATACATATGTGAATTAACTCATTTATTCCCCAGAACAAGCCTTTGATATAGCCATTGTTATTATCCTTGTTTTTACATATGGAGAAACTAAGGCACACAGCTAATAAATAACTTGCCCTCATCCAGCTAGTAAGTGGTGAGATTTGAACACAGACAGACAGTATCCAAACTCTTAACCAGGGCACCATCATACTGCCTTTTAAAACTTAACTGTTTGGAAAATTATCATGAAATAAGTTTTTGGTATTTTACTTGATGCCTTATTATTCGCATCCTTGTATTCCATGGATACGTACCTGTATTTTTTAAGAATGAAGACTAATGAGAGCTAGTGAATCTCAGAGCAGTTTCTTAGAAATGCCATTTAAGAGCATAAACATTAAACTGGAAGAGGGGGAGGAAAAGAGTACTTTGTGTAATTAGTACTTCTTTGTAGGATAGGTGTCAGCCTATATTGCATGTGATTTTCTCAGTACATGGCTGCAGAGCGGAGGTACATGTTGAAGATTGCACATAAGATTTGAAATTGATGGTAGGCCTAGAACTCAGACTTACTTTGAGTATTTCTTTGGGCAAGGCCCAATTTTTTGAACACCACCTCTAGCAGAATATTCTACAGCTGGATTCGAATGGTATCTGAAATTCAAAAAGTCAAAAGAGTCCCGCTAGTGAATCCTTGGGGGAAGTCTTTATTTGCAAGTTACCACGTTTTATTTAACCAAATAATGTAAAGTATGGATTTTAATTTCGTTGCACAGCTTTTACCTTTGATATTTAAAACCACCTTTAGTTCCTAAGTGGCGTGAGATGTTAGTTGATCTTTAAAGGTAGTGAAGAATCCTTGCTCTTGTCCTTAACATCTGTAAACAGAATTTTTGTGTGGAATATTTTGACCACACCTTGGGCAACAACTGTCCTTATAGAAAAGATACTAATAATGAGCGTATATTCATGAGTTGTGATTAAGAATTTGAGTCAAGTAAATTAAATTGATTGGGTTTTATGACATGTTTTTAATATGTTAAAGATGCCTATTGAGTTGCATTCTGTAGGCATCTTGTTTTCAAGTCAGTCAACAACAATTGAGTCCCACTTTGCGTGTAAGTACTGAGCGGGTAGTGGGAAACAAAACCCAACATCCTGACCCCCTTCATGGACTCCAGAAAGTTCCAATTTGATCCTGAGTGCCCACGTATCCACCTCAGCCCATCTCTCCTCATCTGGCTGCCTATCGTGTTCATTTCATTAACCCCATCAGTATTGTCATATGAGCTGCTCAGTTATTATTTTGTTCTATCCTGCAGCAGAGCCTTTGCCTGGGCTTGAGGAGAAACCACCAGGTGTTGGTGCTTCAGAGGGGGTGTACCTCAAACAACTACCTCATCCACCTCCCCTGCAGACCGGCTGCACCAGGCAGAGCTCACCACGAGAAAGGGAGACAGAGGGCCTGGAGCTCAAAAGCAAGTCCTCAGAATCTGGAGACAACTGTAAAGTAACAAAGGGCAAGAATACCTGGCCCTCAGATAGCAGCTACACCAGCCCAGCTGCCCAAGGATGCATGAGCGACATCTCTACTGTGGCAGACAGAGGGGCTCTACCTGAAAATGGAGTGATGGGAGAAGCATCTCCTTGTGGGTCCGAGGGGAAGGGCCTTGGTGGTTCCGAAAAGCCTCTCTGCCCCCGAGGCAAAGCGTTGCAGGAAACGCTGCCATGTACTGGACAGAACGCAGCTTCGCCTCCCAGCACGGATCCCAGTTTGATGGGAGGCTCTGTGAGCCAGTTTTCTCCCTTGTATATGCCTAGCCTGGAATATTCAAATTCAGCTGCTCATTACCACATCGGTCCAGGCCTGCAGGGTTTGGGCCCTGTGATGGGAGGGAAATCCTCAGTAGCGCATCCTCAGCATTTTCGCCCTAGGAACTTTCAGTCTAATAACCCTCATTCTGGAATTTTTCCACGGTTTCCCCCCCACCAAGGAATGAGATATTCTTACCAGGCACCACCCCAGCCTTCCTACCATCACTACCAGCGAACTCCTTATTACACGTGTCCACAGGGCTTTTCTGACTGGCAGAGACCTCTCCATACCCAGGGAAGCCCAAGCGGGCCACCTAGTCAGCCACTCCCACCAAAGCCCCTCTTCTCAGATAATAATGCTGTGGCTAATTTGCAAGTCTGTGAGACACTGAATGCTGCCTTAACTTCTCCAACCCGAGTGGATGCCGTGGCTGCTGAAGTTGTCGCAACTGATGGGCAGAATCCTGGTCCAGAGGAAGAGAAGCTGGATGAATCCATGGAGAGGCCAGAGAGTCCCAAAGAATTTCTAGACCTGGACAACCATAATGCAGCTACCAAGCGACAGAGTTCATTGTCAGCCAATGAATATCTTTATGGAACTCCTCCTCCACCTCTGAGTTCAGGGATGGGTTTTGGTTCGTCTCCTTTCCCACCCCATGGTGTAATGCTACAAACGGGGCCTCCGTATACACCTCAGCGGCCGGCCAGTCATTTCCAGCCCAGGGCTTACTCTTCCTCTGTGGCTGCTCACCCCCCTCACCATCCAGTGGCCGCCCAACCCAACGGCCTCCCACAGGAGGGCCCCGTCTACAGCTGCCAGGATGGCCTGGGGCACTTTCAGGCTGTAATGATGGAACAGATTGGCACTGGAAGTGGGACAAGGGGACCTTTCCAGGAAATGTACAGACCATCAGGGTAAGATGAGATTGTTTTTTGTTTCTATAAAAAGAAGGGGCGATAGTTTTAAAAAGAGAAATGGCCTTAGAAAAGAACACATCACTGATCAGGGTACAAGAAGCATTGATCTTGGAGACTTGGTGGAAGTGTATTTGGCATAGAGCCTAATTTTATCTTTGACATTATTTTTCCCTCATTATTGATATTTAAATGACTTTAGGTAGATTTTTATACCAGAAACTTGATAATTACAGAGCTTATCAGCATTGCTTGTGAGTTCAGACATTCGGAGGTGAAAGCAGGCTTTCAAACCCTGGGGCAGAGAGCACAGGTAATGTGAAAGCTTCACTCCTTATCTCTCCTCTCCTCTCCTCTCCCTGGAGGCAGCTGCTATCCCCATGAGAGCTCTTTCATAAAAACAGGTGGGATAGTGATGCTGTAAGGACCCCGTAAGCTGGGCTGCTCCAGAAAGTTTTCGAATTAATAACTTATTAAAAGATGGTGAAGTGAAGCTGCTGGTGATGAAACCAGTACCACCTGGCTTAAGAGCCAGTGTGCCCCTCCCTGTACTGTCCTGTCTTGTCACCGCCACACCCTCCTCCCATGGAACATTTTGCCATATTTGCTTTCTATCTCTCTAAATACTTTTTTTCTTTTCTTTTCTTCTCGTTTTTCTTCCTAAACCTATGGAAAGTATGTTGTGAACACCATGACCCTTCACTTCCCTCCTGAATATTTCAGCATGCATCTCCTAAGAATAAGCGCCTTCTCCCACCAATCTCAAGTAGTATCTCAACCATGGGAAATAACATAGAGTCTATATTTAAATTTTCTCAGTTGTCCCCCAAATTTCTTTTATACCTATGTTTCTTTATTTTATTTTGATTTTTTTCTTATCTGGGATCTAACCAAGGTTCACGCAATGATACTTGATCCCCATGTCTCTCAATTTCCAGCAGTCTTCCCACCATTTGTTTTGTTTTGTGCAGGGCGGCTCTCATGTGGAGTGTCCAGGTTCTGGATGTGTCTCATTGTTTCCTTGTGTTTAGAGTAGGAGGAACACTTGTTTGGGAGCACTGTGTGGCAGACGTCACATGTGTGTCACTGCCTCATGCCAGGAGGCCCATAGTGTCAGCTTGTCCCATTACTGATGAGGCCAAGTTTGATCACACAGTGATTAAGGCAGTGTCTGCCTGGGCACTTCATGATGAAAGTATCTCTTTTTCCTTTGTGAGTTTTATGACTGCATCAATTCGTAACCATCCCTTTCTTGCGGCTGTAGAATGCAGATGCAACCCATGCAGTCACAGTCCTCATTCCCAAAGACCCCGGCTCCAGTAACATCACAGGAAGAGCTGCCGCCACACAAGCCCCCAACCCTTCCTCTGGATCAGGTAAGGGCTATCAAAAATTGGAGCTTCTCTTTATCTTATTCTTCCTGGTGGTATGAAATAAGTGCTGTTTTGAAAAATCTTCTAAGGTATCCTATTGTTTTTGGTTTGCTAAAGCTGACGAAATGCAGTATACCACAGATGGTCTGGCTGTTAACAATAGGGATTTATTATCTTACAAGTTAAAATTTTAAGGCTGTGAAAATGTCCAAAATGTCCAAATTAAGGCATCAACAGGACGATGCTTTCTCTGAAGGCTGGTTACCAGTGACTCCTCGGTCAGATAGCAAGGCACGTGGCGACATCTTCTGGTCCTTCTCTCCCAGTTTTCATGGCTTTAGCTTCTGCCTTCGGTGGCTTCCTCTTGTGTTTTATGTGAGTCTTCTCTTAGCTTCTCCTGGGCTTTTCTCTTAAACTTTTCTCAATTTCATCTCTTAGCTTCTTTATGGGTTTTCCCTCTTAGAAAGGACTCCAGTAAGAGGATTAGGACCCACCTTGAATGAGATGCATCACATCTCAATTGAAATAACCTAACCAAAATGTCCCATTCATAATAGGTCTGTACCCTCAGGAATGGATTAATAGAACATGGCCTTTTCTGGGCCTTTTCTGAAGTTTCAGCTTTAAACTAGCACACCTATTGGTACAGGAACTTTTCCTGAAAAGTGTTTGGAGTCCTGTTGGCAACCAGGCCAAAAGGGCCACGGAGGCCCAGTGCTCCCAGCTGGCTCAGCACTAGGGAAGAGCAGACGAGGCTTCAGAAGTCACCTCTCTGTGCTTTTCTCATGTTCCTTCTTCTTGTTCCTATATGGAAACCAAATGTTTTAGGAGTTTGTGGACATGTCTTCCAAACTGACTACTGACACTTCTTTTGATAAGATTCCTTGTCCATTTTATCCTTCCCACCTCTTTCATTTGAGAGAGACTTCTGAATAATAGTTGCTGCTTTGAGTGCTGCTTCTGTGCCAGCCATTGTGCTGAGTTTCCTTAGACGTGCAATATTTCATTTCATCCTTTCCTTGCTTCCCATCAAGTAATTATTGTCATCATCATCACCACCACCATCTTCATTCCCTACCAGGCAAGAAGTCCTATAGCTACTAAGTGACGGGACTGGGGTTTGAAACAGGAGGCCCAGGAGTCTGGAGTCCTGGCTCACCATCCTCTGGGAGTAAACCACGGCCAATAACACAGCATCAGTCTGTTTTTCCAGACCAAGAGGAATGTGTACAGCTTTTCCTTCTTTAATATTTTTTAACAATTGTGCCATCTTTATTTCATTTTTTTTTTTCTCTCAGAGCTAGTCCAAGGAGGAAATTATCCCCAAGGAAATGGAAAGCTGCACATGAAGACTGGAATATGGAGAATTTGGGGAAGTGATCCTCATCCATCTCTGCTCCTGTCCCCCCACCCTTCACAGTGCTTTGTTCATGCCATCCAGGAGTTGGAGCCATTCACGGGGCCCCAGAGCATGCTCCCTAGATGAGAGCACACAGCTCCCAAAGGTCCTGGGCAGGGCTCTCTCGCGGAGCTGATGGAGACCGTCAGGAAGAACAAGTGAACCTGGAATTAGGATGACTCTTCCAAATCCTGAGACTTTTGTTCAGGGAAAATAATTGTAAACTGGTGGGGAGAAGGCCTACTTAAGAATGGAGTGGTGTTTTTAAACTTTTATGAGCAGCTAAACTCAGGTATATATTTGGGGAAGGGAGGTACAATTTACTACTCATAGTATTAATGTGTTTGGAGCTGGGTCCAGTTTACAGAATTTTCCTGTTGCCTTTTAAGATAATTTTGTTGTTGGTGGTGAATGTATTGTACATAAAGTGGGAAGGGTGGGTGGGAATGTGGAAGAAATGGGAGTCCTATCTGGGGTGGGCACACAGCACTGGAGTGATACTTTACTGTTTACAATCATGTCACACTGAATACTTTGGGAAGCAGGAGAAAAGGAAAGGAAAGTTTTAACCTTGTAATGTCACTGTCTTTCCTTAGTGGCTATCCATCTTTTAAGAGCTGAAGGCTATCCTTCCATCTAGCTGAGGAGAGTACAGTTGCACCTGTTCCTTGACCCATTTCGTTTCTCATTTTGGTGGCGGAGTGCTCTCACATGGCTTTCTCCAGAGGCTTCAGTCCAGAAAGCAGGCTGCTCACTTGCTCTGGTGGCCCGAATCCTGGATTTGAACAGTGGGTGCTCCTTCAAATCCTTTTATCCCTGATTTTACCACCAACCCTACCAGATAGTTGTAAACCAATCTCGGGAATTGGGATCACTAGAGCGTTTCACTTATTAGAATATAAAATGAATTATCATCTTCTGGTGGGCCTGCCGGACTGTGATCTAGAAAGCTTTCCTGATCGAATACAGCTTTCTGGCTCAAATCACATTTTGTGGAAGTGACTACTCAGGTTTGTATATGTTAGCATCAATAAAGAAATTGCACAGTTCTGAATAGGAAAAATGTATTCTGTAGACTTACAGTTTGAATTTAGGAGTATTTCGGTATATATAGTTTTTATTCATTTTAAGTGAATCATAGTAAAATCAGCCATGGTGATTTAAAATTGCTATCAAGAACAAATTCTTGGAAATCATTTATATCTATGATAGGAAACAGTTTTACAGTACTAAATTACTTTACTACAGTTTTAGCAAGTTACACTGGATTGTCCCTGTTTAGCTTTCTGTATTTGATTTGAGCTGAGGTGCCACCAAAGCTAGCACCCATTTGTTTTAAATTCATGGATATCGCCCTAAGAAAAGAAAAAGAAGGCTAAGGAAAATGTTCTGAAATGACAGGTCTTTGTAAAGAACAGCATGTTTTAGGCATGTTTTTGAGATAGTAGAAAAGCTTCCATAAAATGTTAATCTGCTCTAGTTTCTCATAAATTCATCGTGGAAGAGAGCAATAGAAGTCTTCCCTCCAATTGCAGAATCCTTGATGAAACATGGAACTGTGATGTTTAAACTTTGCTAAGCATATGTTATCAGTGGGAAAGGAAATAAATAGGCCAAGTCCATTTACACCAATGAAACCCAAATCCCAGCTTGGGTGTGGTGGAAATGCATATAAAGAAGCCAGTACAGAGGGTTAGGGTTAGGGCTCAGCCAAAGCAACGTTTGAAGTGCTGTGTCCCAAAATACTAATTTTTCTCTGATAAAGACTTGGGTTTTAAATTCGGTATGTTTGCAAGAGGAATGAGTTGCAAGTTGAGGCCATGTTCTCATTTGATCCTAATTCCTGTTAGAAATCTGTTACTCGTTCAGAGGAGTGAAGAGTTTGGAGTTATTCCTGCAGGAAGAACAGGTTAAAAGATTTGTAAATAGGTCTCCATCTGCCCCTGAGCCTAGTGTAAGCTAATATGGTCAGAATGTTACTCCTGTTTCTCTGTGCAAAAGCAGCTTGGAGAAAAAGGCCAAGGCCAGTCTGGGGCTGTGTAGGCCTGGTCTGGGTCCAGAGCACTCTGCTGCCCACAGCCTTTCTCTTTTCCTGTGAAAGCTGGAGTGGGTGAGAGGCCTGTGACTCCTCCCTGGGTGGGAGTGAAGAAGCCACAGGGCCCGTGGTGCTAAAGCTGTCGGGGTGCTTGTACTGAATACCCTTTGGGGGTGGATAGGAGTGGACTGGAAGCTGTGGGGGTGGGGGGTGGGGGATCTGTTTGCCTTCCTTCTGCCCTCATGGTATTTGAAAAATTGTGTGTACATGTGGCTCAAGGTAACCCTTTCTCTTCACTCACCTACCCCCAACCCCCATAACCTTGTTGCTAGAGAAAAGCTGTGAACCATGTAGGAAGGAATCAGTAACTTCCTTCATCCTCAGTCTCCCTTCTTGGTATGCAGGGAGGGGAGACAGCACTAAGGAAGAACAATAGGAAATTGAACTACTGTATTAAATGTAACACTGTGAACAAGAACAGCAGCAAAATTGTCAGCCTTGTTGCAGGCCACATGGGAATTTGGCTGTGTGTTGCAGATGTCAGTGCTTCTCCCTTCAGCTGGCCGTCCTGAGCTTTTACTGGCCTTTGAAGAGTAAGATTGCAGGCACATTTGTGATCCATGAGCCGCTGGGAAGCACAAGTCCACCTGTCCCCTAACCTGCAGGATTTTGTTTCTCACCTTTTCGCCTTCCTCTAGCACTTCTCTAAGTGTCTTAAGCAGATGCAGATGCATTTGCCATCATCTATATTAGGGAAATGATGGTATGTGATATGCTATAATTAGAAGTAGTGTATAAGGATGTCCTAAGAAGGTTTCTCTCAGGTTCGAAGGGCATTCCACACTGTAGGTCTCTGTCACCTTGTCAGTGCCGGGCTCTCAGTGGTCCCCAGGAGGGAGATAGCTGAGGTCCACGCAGAATTAGAAATATGGTCACACCTATTTGATTTAACATTCATGTCTAACTTCTATTAGAGTTGTTAATAAGTTCCAAACTGTTTTCTTCAAGACCCAAGAGAAAGAAAAGTAGAGCCTTTTGGAAAGCTTCTGTTCTGTTTTTCCATCTTAGTTCATTTAAAAAAGCAACAACTATTTGCTGCAGTTTATTATGGTGGATGCATGTGGAGAGTAAGGACAGAATGTGCAGGATTCTTGTTCATGTCGCTTTTACTATCCCACCCCTTAAAAATAAAATTAAATCCTTCTTAATCTCTCCTTAATCCTGTTGATTTAGTTCTTCTGGTAGTATACAAGAGCTTATTATTAATAGGACTTTCATTCTACAGCAGGCCCAGGTCTGGCTCTTCTCCAGAGGCAGACTTTCATAGTCATCTCTTTTTATGTTTATGAAAAAGCTTAAGACCCATAGTTTGTTCCCTTTGGTTCAATCAAATCTCAGTTTTTAAGTGTAGATTATAGACCTTGAAAGTGCTTCTTAGTCTAACCGTTTGGTGTCCTTCTCCTGTGTCTTTTTCCTGTTGTATTACGTTGATGATTGATGGTGATTCCTACTGGAGTCAGAGTATGCTAAATGGCAAGCACAAAATCCCAGTGCTCCCAACGCTGCACCTGTCAGAACGAGCATTCAGTCCCGTACCATTTGGGTGAATTTTTTTCTTGCTTTTTTTTTTTTTAATGGAAGTTCAAATCTGTAAACAACATACTATTCAAATACTTAATTTGAAATTTCACAGCAGCCCCAAGGCAAGGACAGTTGCACAGTGTCATAATCCTGACATGCTTTCATGGAAATCAAAGGCTTAGGGTTTTCTAGCATTATTATCTCTTTCCTGTCAGTTCACCCCCTGGCCAGATTTTTTGTGACCCTCCATTGTGGAAGTCACTTCCATGTATTAGTGGGTCGTGTACTTTACAAATTGTAGGGGCCTGGGATGCTGTGTCCTTGGAGAGGCTTTTCTTCCCGGACTCAAAGACAGGAAAGAAACTGGGCTCCTCTTTTCTCTCTGTTGGGTTGGATTCTTTGTACCTGCAGCCTTAAGCAGCTGCAGTTTTGCTGTGCTTTGTCTTGAGGAAACAGAACTTGGGTGAACATTGCTGTTTCCATCTCTCAAATGAGGCCATACACAAGCTTTGTCTCCAAGCTGGGTGTTGGTCTCTCTCCAGGCTCTATAGGCCTTTGCTCAACAGACGTTTGGAGGGGCTGTCTCCAGAGCTTGGACTGAACTTTTTTTTTTTTTTTTTTTTTTTTTTTACCCAGTCTGTCTCACTCCGCACCAAGGGGGACTGACTTAACTCTTCTGTAGTAATGACTGGTTACCAGCCAATTGTCCTGCATGTGTACTTGAACCAGGTGAGATAGGGTGGGGAGACAGTTGTGGATGTCGAGTAAGTTATTGAAGTGCTGAGCACCTTTGGGTGTACCATGTGTGGCCCCCTTTTTTTCCTAGCTGGGGCTTGGGCACCTCACTCTGCTGCCTTCCACACAACCCCTAGGAGCCCAGGCCAGTCTCTACCAGCATGCGGCACACAGTGTCAGGGATTCTTCACTCCTGCTGCAAAAGCCGTGTAAACTTTCCTGGCCAGTACTGGAAAGGGGAATGCTATTTATTTTTGTATTGTGTATATTTTGTCGTGGTCTGCTGATTTCCCTGTTTCACTGAGAGCGACACTTACCTCAATAGTCAGTTCAATATTGTGTGTTGGATAATTTTTTAAAAGAACTTTTTAAAAAGCTTTTTGATCCTTGGAGGTCTGTAGATCTATTTCCATATGAACTGGTTATTTTGTATAAAGTACATTCTTAAAATAGCAAGGCTCTGGTGTGTGTGTGTGTGTGTGTGGTGTGTGTGTCCGTGTGTTACTTTTATCATCGGGCAAACTCCTATCACGCCACACTGGTGTCATCTAAAAAGTGTCATCCCATCTCAACTCCACTTCATCAAGACTCCACAGAACCGGAGGCGGTCCAAGTAGGGAGCAGTGGGAACAGCAGCTCCGGTCAGGTGAAGAGCTTGCATTGCCTGGAGAGGACTTTTAAAACAGTAATAAAATGGAGGATTCTCAACTGTGTCAGGGACAGAGTGCTCTTCCCAGCTGGGAGGTCACCTCTCACCTGGCACATCCATCTCCAACACCACCTACTCACCCCCAGCCTTTTGTACACCACTGGCAAAGTTATCTGCTCTCAGAGTTAAGTTTTATGTACCTACTGTACATTAATTTACATCCCCTTGCAGAATCGAGCTTGGACCAGAGGCCCAGGTAGGTGAAAAATGAAGCTGATTAGGGGGGAGGCTGGGCTTCCAGAGCCTGGGGCCATCCATGACTTCATTACAGGTGACCAGACGTGGGAACTGTGAGCCTGAGTCTGTAGGTGCTTTTCTTTCTGTCCGTTTTCATTTTTTTTTCCAGTTCCTGGGAGGGCTTTTTTTATTGGAGTGGGGGAAGAATAGGTAGAAAATAACCACATTCTCATCAGTTAGCTATAGCCTAAACTAAGACACCAAAACACCTGGTCTGTTTTATCCTTAAATAGTTGGCTCATAAATAAGCAATCTCACTTAGTGATAATCCCACCAAAAGTAGTACCAATTCTCAAATCTGTTTTTCACCGAGGTTTATAACTTTCTAGGGCGGTGGAAGATCTATTTTGACCTTCAGTCGTATGTGCCAAATTACCCCATTGACATACTACTGTTAGTAGCTCATGTTTTTGAGCCTTTCATCCTTCACCTGTTTGAAATCTGTATCCACTATTCAGGCATTCTTCTGTAAATGGCATTTCTCCTATAAAATACGTCAGTCACATTTTTTTAGGTCAGTGGCTCATTTCCACAAATTTTTGAAACACACACAAAAGATATTTTAAAGTGAAAAACATAAATTATGTCCCTGATTTGACATGATGGTGGTCAGATTGTTTCTCTGAAGTGCTTCTCTTGCTGTTCTTTTTTTGCCTTGGTGGGGCAAGGTGGGCAGGGCACTTTGCTCTGGCCTGGCCTCCTCTAGGGGCATGCCAGTTTAACTGGGGCACAGCCCAACTCAGTCACTAGTGTGACGACATCACTGCTCTGTCCCCTTAGGCATATTAGTGTCGTGCCCTTAAAATACTTGTAAACTTGGTTTTTTAACTTTTGGCTTTCCAGCCTGAAACCCTATTATTGTGATGTGAATTCCTCATCAAGCAAAGGCCAGAATTTTTGACAGTGATAGTTAATGATTAGGTTTTACTTTATTTATTTTGTTAAAGGAACTTAGCTCTTAGCTGAGTACGGTTTAAGGTGTCCCGGATTTATCTCCCTGGGACCAAATATATATACACACACGTATATTGCATTTCAAAATCTTGGTATAGTAGGCAGCTTTAATCTAGTTGTATTTCTAAAATTATTTTTAGTTGACATTACCACTTGTTTAGACTAATAAGGGCCTACCTAGAAAGAAGAAAGGGTAACTTCAAGATTATCTGACTCAGGGGGCTTTGTTCTTAAAATTGGAACATGAAAAAGAGTATTAGCAGGGCGCGATTAGGGAAAAGGAAGGAAGCCATAAACTGTTCATATGGATTAGTTTCAGAATTCTGATGAACTTTCCACTTGGACGACATACAACGGTGCTTCTTTTGTTAAAGATTAACACTTTTTGTCTCTAAACCAATTCCTATTATTGGGAGGGAAGGCATCTTAATTTTATAAACAAGTAGTGCCTTTGGGGGCTTGCTTTGGCTCTAATCTCTACATTCTCTGAGAGTACCATTAACAGAATTGAGACAAGAACCCAGATTTGGGCTCTCGGGACACCGACCTTTACCCTGAAGTCTTCCTGGAGCAAGAGGCACATACCTCTTCTTAAGCTGTAATTTCTGTAAGCGCCTTTTAGAAGAAATGCCATTGACTCCTCTTGGCTGGCGGGATTTGAGTGTCCGTGCTGCAGCCTATTAGCTGGACTATCTTCACTGTCTCTTTCCCCTCTGGTTTCTTTGTAAACTGGCCCCGCAGATCTGTTTCACTGGCCTCTTGGTTTTCTCCTGGGTTTTTAAAAAGAGAGGACATCTGTGTATTTATTTCAGTTCCCTTTTTACTACTAAAGTTCAGTCCTCCAGTTTCCTTAGCAAGTTTAGCAAAAATCTTCAGGGCAAGATGGACAGCCCATGCAACGCTAGCCAAGAAAGCAGCTTGAAAAGATCTGGCTCTTGTGTGCTGAATTCCCAATTCTCTTCTGCAACCATGACATGCATATAAACTCAGTGGCCCTTTAGAAGTTTTCAGGTTTGGAAAAGCTCAGCCTGCTCCTAGCATCCTGGATTTCTACCTCATTCTGGACAGCATGTGACTGACGGAGTAACCCTATTCTTGCCAGTAAAAGCTGGACAGAATTTTAAGAAGGGATAGAGCCAGTTCCTTGGATTGTACCCAAGGTTTGTGCATTGGGAAGGAATTTTGTCAGCAGTAGGAAGATAGAAGAACTGAGAGAAGCCTGTCCTGTGAGTGTCCCAACAACTAAGATGAAGATCAACTGACTCGCAGCCAAGTTTTCAGTAAGTATTTATTAACCCCACTAATGTGCTTTACACTTTGCCTCATTACTATGAATACAAAAGGAACAATTAGCTTCCTATTCTCAGACTTCATATTAAAGGGAAAAAAATAAAATACAGGAAAAGTGGAGAACAACGGAGACTGTAGTAAGGTGCTAGGAAGAGAACATGGCTTGGCTGGGAAGCCTGTGATTGATTTCCTCACACTTTGCAAACTACTAATTTGCTAAAGTTGCCAGAGGATTAAAGAAAGATGTTTTTATTCCCTTCATGCAATTTAATCATAGCAGAAGGGAGGGGTGTTAGTGTTTTGCCCACTTAAATTGGACAGACTTCAACACCCAGGCTGAATTTGAAGAGACAGGATCTCACCAGTTTGGGGACTGTAGTTTCATAGTTTGTTCCCGTATAATTTTTTTTAATTCTTCTAATTTCTTCCCTTTCATCCTGGCTTCCTTCTACCAGGCTTGATGAAAATAATGATGCTGTAATTCCAAAACCACAGCCATTAGTAATAATGTCCGGTGTGTTAATAAAGGGATATTTCCTGGAGTCTTGGAATAGATTTGCAGGAATGGGAACTTGTCTTGGGAGAAGTGATGGCATGCCTCCTCACTACCCTAGCCTTAGCTTGCTTCTCATGGTCACATGATCTGTAGCAGTGGTTCTCCAACTGTAGTCTCAGAACTAGCTGCAATAAGCATCTCCTAGGAACTTGTAAGAAATGCGATTTTCAGATCTCACCCCAGTCCTGCTGAATCAGAAACAGAAACTGGATGGGCCCAGGAATTGGTGTTTTAAGAAGCACTCCTGGTGGTTCTAGAGCAAACTATTTTGATCCATAGGAATGGACCTAGCGTTTACATTTTAGACTTTAGGCATACCTAACCTGGGCTGTATATACCATTCAAACCAGGTGCATCGCATCGCATCGCATAGCATAGCATAGCATTCTTCTAGTACTCTGTAGGAAATAGAGCTCATGCTCCCATAGCTAACTTGGAGTAAAGGAAATGAATGTTTCTGTATTCTAAACCTGGGAGAAGGAGAAGAGAACAAGAATGCATGTAAAATTGAGGAACTCCCTCACTACTGACACCCCACCCCCTTCCCAGGGTCAGTGCCAGTCTGACCATCCACCCTGTAACCCTGGCTGCCTCTCCTTGATTCCCTGCTTCTGTCTCCCACCTTGCTCCCTCAAACCTCAGTCTCAATTTCTGCTTTCTCTGTCCCATGTTCCATCTTCTGGTGATGTCTGATGTTTGGGGCAAACTAAACTCAGTCCTACTCTAGCATCTGCTGTCCAGCTTTGCTGCTGTTTGACGACCTGTTTACTCCCTGTGACATCTCTTGCAGGTTCTGTTGCAGTTTATTTATTCAGCAAACTTTAGTGAGTTCATAGTTGGTTTTGCAATGCCCTAAACCAATGGTTCTCAATGTAGGCTGCGCGGCAGGGTTATGTGGGCTTTAAATAATCAGATGCTTGGACCCCACCCCCAGAAATTCTGTTTTAATTGGTCTGGAGTGCAGCCTAGGCATCAGGATTCTTTAAAGTTACGAAGGTAGTAAACTCTTTTTCACATTCTCCTAGTAGACTCTCAAACATTCTGGCTGCCTCATGCTTCCAAATGCAGGTGGGTGTTTCCCAAGACTGTCCTTTTCTTCATTATGCCCTTCCCTCTAGATGACTTCATTTTCGCCTGCAGTCTCAGTTGCCACCCTGTTCAGGTGATGCAGGTTTCCATCTTCAATGCAGACTTCTTTTCCATAACCTCATACCCTTTCCAAGTCCCTATAGGACATTGCATATCCTGCAGCCACTGTTTTTAATATTTATTACTGAAATAATTTGTAATTTTATTCCCAGACTTTTAAAAAGTTTTTCACTACAGCTTGCCCATTGTTTTTGAAATCCTTTCTTGACTATTTTATTATAATTTGCATCAATGCTGACACTTCCCCTCTCCTCCCAGTGGCACCCATTTGGGTTTGACTGTAACCTACGAGCTTCATTGCTCACCTCTCTTTCTGGTACACATTGTCTTCCCCTCTTTTGCAGCTACCGCTTTAAACTCAATATGTCAAATAGCTAAACTTCATCACCCTCTCTGTTTCCTTATGTACCCCACTCCTGACGCTCCTACTTTGGGTGACAGTATCTTTTTTCTGCTAATCCATACATCGAACCTGATATCTGTCCCTGCCCCTTTTAATCAGCTGTCACACCTTATTGATTTTTCACAGAAATCGCCCACACCCCTTCCCTCTTGCATGCAGGCTCTCATTCTCTCTCATTGTCCACTTGCTGCTGCCATAGACCATTCCTGCGCCCTTTGGGCCTCTACTCCACATCCTATGTCAACTTGCTATTGCCCACCATAAAAAGGAAGAAAAAAATGATTGATTGTGCGCCAGGCATTGCCAAGTGGTCTACAGGTAGGCGTGAGTCCCACTTCATAGATAAGGAAGCAGAGATGTTACACCTCTTGTTTAAAGTCACACAGCTAGTAAGTGGGAACTGGATTCAAACCAGTTTAAAAGCAGTCTTACTCTAAAGCCCACTGTTAACCTCTCAGCTCTACTGCCTTGTTATAGTTCTCATAGCAATTATATGAAGTAGAAATCTCATTCCCTTTTGAGAGAGGAAGAAAAGCACTAAATTTAGTAACTTGCCTAAAGTGGGATACTTGGAAGCTTGGAGTAGAACCCAGTCTATCCATGCTAATTCCTTGTCTCTCTGAAATCCTTGCCTGGCAACATGGTCCTATTCCATCTAGATATATGATTTACCAGCTTTATTCTCCCCCTACTACTTTATCACTTGCCCCTCAAGAAACTGGGTTTCAATTTTATCTCTGTCCTTGCTGTTGTAATTTCTTCAACATCTTAGCCTTCCTTCAAGTCCCAAATCAATGGTCACTTCCTCCCTGAAACCTTCCCAGGATTGTAGCATTCGTAAGGGTAGGAAACGTGCCAAATCAATATAGCAGCCCTCCCACAGCAGAGCACAGGCAGCCCTAGCAAGTACATGCTAAATGAACAAAAAGCGCCTTCTTGCAGAGTGTGGCCTCTTGGCCAGGAAACACTGTGAACTGTAGATTTCTGTCTTTCAGGGACTTGCAGAGCTTAAGGAAAATATTATCACTGAAAATACAGAATCAATGAAATAATCACCTGTAATTAGAAAAGTGCATGAGACTGAGAAAGAAAGATTGGCTTATGGCACCAGATGTCTTACACAGGTATTTGCCCAGTCTCCATTGCATTGATTTTCGGTTGTTTGTCCTCCTGGGCCTCCAGCCTCTGAGTGGGTGGCAAGTTTATCGCTTCTCCTCCCCCGCAAGCTGCCTTGGTGAAGTGGAGGAGGAGAGTTAGATTTCCAGCTCCTCCCTGCCGTCCCAGGGTGAAAGTGCTGCTGTGGGGATGAGGAGGGAGGACACTCACAGCCACATCCAGGATTGTAAACCAACCATTCCCTGCAGTTCCAAGTAATCTGGCCTTTATCTTGGGATCCAGAGAAGGCAGAAGGTTCTTTGCAAAAGCAAGTGAGTGTTTGTCTTGCCTATATCTGGTTTGTGGGTGGTAGGAAAAGACCCTCTTCTATCAAACCCTTCCCTCCAAGTCAGCAGTTGGGAATGAGGTAAGAGCAGCCAGTGAGAAAGGGTCTTCCATCTCATTTGCTCCCGAGTAGCAAGTAGAAAGGGGATAGGCAGAAGAAAGTGGCCTTTCTCTGGCTGGGTCATCCTGCCAGGAAGCAAGTAATTACTTTGGCAGTTAAGAATGGGCTCTCAGCTTGGGAGAACGCCCTATCCCTGCTAACCAGAGGGGGGCATGGCCCCTCCCCCATCTCCTTACAACATAAAGGACTGAGGCTGGAAAGGGGTAGAACCATCCAATAAGACTGGCTGTGCAAAGGTACAGGTGGTGAACCCTCATGGTTCATTGACCCAACAATATTTATTGAGTGCCTGTGCACCAGGCTCTGGAGATTCAGCTCTAAGTGTCTTTCCCTTCAGGGGATACAGGCCAATAAGTAAGCAGTGGTCATAAAATGTAAGTGCTAAAACCTGTACCAACTATTAAAGGGGGTCACCGAAAGGTCTCCTAGCCAGGACTTAAGGGGCTCAAAAAAGGCTTATGGGAGAAGCGGTGCCTGAGCCCAAGCCCAAAGAACAATTTGTAATTTGTTGGGTGGGGGAGGAGTGTCCTGGTAAATGGGACAGTACCTGCGGAGCTGAGACACAAGTGGCTATGAGGTGTTCCCGGAAATGAAAGTTCAGCATGGATGGGGAGTGGGAGGGGGCCGGATCCGGGTAGGGCGATGGGAAATTGTTCCAAGAGCAGAGGGGATGTTAGGGAGGCAATTTAGACAGGGAAATGCTTAATGGTAGGCTGAGAATTTGGCCCAGATTTGCCCTGTAGCTCACTTGGCCATGTTGTGGGGAATCGATTTGCGGGGGGAGCGAGGCTGAAGGCAGGGTGCCACGTTCAGGCCTCTGGGGTGTGCAGGACAGTGATGTGATTTAGCAGCAACTGCTGGGGTGGGGGTGTGGATGGACTCAGAGAGACCCAGGACACTGCTTTTCTAACTAACTAGGATGAAGAGCTCGGCTTTTTCCCTCAGTCCATTATGGACCAGTACTTTTGTAAAATACAATAAAAAGGAGTTACTAGAGAAGGAGAAAAAAAAATATTCACCCACAGTTTTTAATAGAGTCCTCACAAAAAATATGTCAACTCGCTATAAAAATCTCTAAACTCTTACTCTTGATTTCTGTACTTAGCACAGAGCAGCACCAAACCACATCGGACCCTTGGGTGGCGCTGACTTGGGAGGTAGAACTAACAGAACGTGATGACTGACAGCTGGGGGGAGGTGGGGGCAAAGGAGAGTCTAGGTAGCTGCGCAGGTTTGGGCCGGACAACCAAGTGGGTGGCAGGGCGGGTCTGAGATTGGGGAGCCAGGAGAGGAGCAGGACTGGGGGTGGGTGGGTACGAGAGATGAGAAGTTGAGACTTTGATAGATTGGATGTGGCTAGACCAGCACCGTGGAATGCCCAGGAGGTGGTGAAGAGTATGATCTGGGGCTGTGGGGAGAGAGACCGAGCTGAGAGACTTTGGAGCCATCAGCATTGGGTGCTCACAGGAAACCAGGGCAGATGGGCTCGCTCTGAACACATGCAGGAGAGGCACAGGCCGGCACTAGCGACCGAGGGACACGTACCTGCACTGGAAGCCGCAGTCATGGGGAGAGCTTCCCCAGTCACAGAAGTCAAGGGAATAGAATGCTGTGGGGTGGCAGGGAAACCTGGCCTGCGCAGGTGCCTGCGGCTCGCCAACTAGAGTCCTCTCTCTTAATAGTTGTGGCTCTGGATAACCTCATTCAAAATATGGTCACAAATAACCTTGCATTAAGAATCAAACTGTACAATTTTCTGTGCTTTCTGAATTTTCTTTTTCCTGTTTAAGTTCTTTATTATTGACAAAAAAGAATTGCTCACTCCCTAAGTACCTGTGAGCTGGCTCTTTTCTAGTAAAACCGACTGGATGGGTCATAGGGCACATTAGCTTTACATTAGGGCTGAGGGGTCCCTGTGGGGTGGGGGAGTCCTGAGCAGCCTCTGGAATGTGGGAATGCTGTGGTCAGTGTACTGTGGTCAGTCATGTGGGGACTGGACTTTGACGCCAGGGCCCATCTGCTTCTGACTGTGTGTCCGGCCCCCCCTTCTCAGCCACCTCCATGTTTGCAGTGCTGAGGGAAAAGGAACAAGTGCCCTGAAACGCTCCTGGAAGTGGGGTGCCTGCAGGGTTGAAGGACTATCCCAGAGGCACACCCTGGCAGGATGGTGTCCATAGTTTAGGGGTTCTGTCTGCCAGACTTGGTGCACCTTCTTGCTGATTCCCACAACGTGGAGGAAACAGTTCCCAAAGCCTTAATTTCTATCCTATTCTCTCCCCCTCCCCACAGGTGGCTTCCTCTTCTAACTGCCCTGCCCATTTTCCCAGTCCCTATGGCTTCCTACCCTAGACAGTCTCAGGGTTCTAAGTGTGGACCTTTTTTTCCTTAGAAAGTTCTGTCCCCACTAACCCCTGTTCTTTCTGTCCCCCACTCAGACCCTTTCCTTGCCACCTTATTGCTTTACAGTAATGGTCTCCTAACAGCCCTCTGAGCCAAAATTTCCTTCCTTCAACCCATTCTGCCAAAGTAATTGTCCTTATACCACATTCAACATTGTATTTCCCCCTTAAAAGCATTCAGTGTTCTTTATCACTAACTACAGGATCAAATAAATCACTTGATTGTTGAGGGCATTTACTGTTCTGTCTGGCAACCAAGGTCTTCCACAACATGGCCTCCTTGCTTTGGCAGCCTTCTTCCCGCAGCAGTATTTGCACCATCCAGTGCTCGCCCAGTGTGAGGACTGCTGTCCATGCTTGACTCCAGACTGCCCCCTCCTTCCGCTTCTCCTTTTTAACTTCCCCTTGTTCTTTAAGACCCACTTCAGGTTCTAACTCCTCCAGGCCCACTCATACTGACCTTGCCCATCACTGAGCTCTTACAGCACTTCCCGTCTAAGCCACTTAGTTGTCATTAAATGGAATTCAAGGTGTTTTGTTTTATGTTTATTAAGAACTCGGGTTAACAAGTTACAGAAACAAACTCTCTAACTACCTGAAGACAATAAGTCAATTTGCTACTTGGATATTGGCATACCCCTTTGGTGCCCAAGGACAGGAATGAAACAGGTCACCGTGTTGTCAGGGTCTCACATTCTGTCTCCTGTCTCTCCTTATCTCTGTGGGTCTGCTTTACTCTTCTCTCTTGGTGCAAATCTCTGTTTCCCGAACTAAATGGCAGTAAACTTGACTGCTGAGGTTTTATATGTTTCATAAAACGTATGTGTTACAGATAAAAACTCCTTGAGAGAGGCTACACTCTCTTTGAAATTTCCTATGGGAGGGTTTGAATAGCCTGGCCTAAGTCAGCTGCCCGTGCTTAGAAGGTCAGTACTATCCAGGAGGATGGGGCCATTCCCACTGCAGCCAGATGGAATGGTGAGGGGGCAAGGGGTGGTTCCGGGGAATGGGGGAGTGAGAAGCATGACAGTAGCTGTCCACCACATTCCACCCTCTCATGGCTAGAGACATGCAAAATAACGTGAGTTCCCATATGTCCAAGTTCCTTCCTCCTAATAGGGTTTAGTTATCACATGTAAAATGATAAGTGCCCATGTCTTCTCCAGATCCGGCATCCAGAGGTGATGACATACAGAGCCTCTGATATCTAAATCTAGGTTGTGTGTATATATCCAGTTCCAAAGAATTCCAGATGTGGCTGTTCATAATACTGCATCTCACTGCCTAAATGATCAGCTTACCTCAGTGCTTCCAATACTACCTTAGTACTCCCAATTCTGGAAAACCAGAACTCTGTTTCTCCGAAACTCCATTTAGAAAAGATGGAGGGAGGAATACTTTCCATTGGCCAACAGTCTGAAACTTACATCACACCTCAGTGGCAGGATAGATAATTTAATGAGTGTCCATTTGTTTACCAAGTTATTTGGCAGAGTAGTGACTCTGTGGTCAGACAGTAGGGCTGCCGCAGGACCTGCTTTCTGGAAGAATTTCCCTCACACCCAGGATCTTTCAGGGCCTGTATCAAGAGGACATTGAGGAGGAGTTCCCTGAGGGAAGTGAGGTGGGCGGGCTGTATCACTTCAGAAGTCTGTTCCTATCATGCTAGAACCAGTAGAAAGCAATAGAATGTGCATGTGGTGAAGGCAGAGACTGTATCCCCACCTCCCAGAACAGCAACAGGCACATAGTAGGCACTCAACAAATTGTTGTATGACCACCACTTGAGCCTAGGTATTGCCTTAGGGATTGAGTAATTATAGGCCCTGTTGCCAAGTTTGGGATTTTTGTGGTGATGAGACTCTTTTAAAACCCAGCTGGCTGACTCTCAGTTTCCTCTTTGGGGACTGTTTACTGACACATTTATTTACCAGTGCCAGAAATCTTGTCAAGTCATACTCTGAATCCCTAAGTCTGCTAAAGGGCACTGCCAGGGCTGGGATTTACCGTGGCTTGGCACAGTCTCTGTGAGCTGGGTGGTAAGGCTGGAGCCCTGAAATGCACCCGCACACCACCAGGCAACAGGCAGGTGCACTTCATGGTGAAGATGTCAGCACATCTGTTTAGTCCTCATTTCTCTGGCTTCTCTTAAATATCCCTATTCCAGTAGCCAGGGAATCACAATTTTTAAAATAGTCTTCTAGCTCTAGAAGTGGCAGTGAATATGGCTGTGAGAGCAGCTATAAGGTTCTTCATTATATCTTCAGACAGCAAGGACTTACTTTAAAAAATTACCTGTGTCCTGTTGTTTTCTACCAATTTTTTAAAATGGCTACCTATAATTAGACTGTCTCTTTCTCATAACAATTTATTAAATGCCTCAAAGAGTAGACAACACACTAATTTCCTGACATTTTGCCACCAAGCCCCCTAAAGCTCCATTTTATTTTAGAGGTACATGGATTACATCTCAAGATACGACAGATGATACTGCACAAGAACCACCAGCTTCCAAACCCAGGATGGAGGATCCTTGTGCCTCTTTACCTTACATTCTCTCAGCTGATTCCATACTTTGGGATCTAATTTGCAAGATCTTACTCCCATTACTGATTTCAGAGATAATTAAGACTCTCTTGGTTGGAAATAACCAATGCTAGTAAGTTAAGCAGTAAGGTCAACTGACTGGCAGGACAGTTGAGTCTCATGGAACCCAAGGACAGGAATGTAGCTGGATCCAGGGATTTAAACACAATTAGGAATGTCTCCATTTTTTCTTTCTCCTCCAGATGTGCTCAATTCACTTCTTTGTCTCCCCCTCTGCTTCTCCAAAAGATACAAGTTTTACGTGTTACAGGTCTAAACACCATGTTGCAAAGCCCATCTTTCAGTTTCTTGGACCAAAATCCCTGGTGTCCCCTTGCCTGCTCTTTTTCCCTCTCTCCTCTGGTCCATCAGAAAATCCTGTTGGCCCTGCCTTCAACATAAATCCATAAATTGATCATTTCTTACCACCCTCACTGAGGTATATGCAACCATTCACTTCTTGCCTAGATTATAGCACTAATTTTAATTGGTCTTTATGCTTCTGTCTTTGAGCCCCTGCTGTCTATTCCCAACACAGCAGCCAAAAAGTTCCTGTAAAGAGTATGGCCCTCCTCTGCTCAAAACCCTCCAATTGCTTCTCTTTATACAGAATAAGACAAAGTTTTCCAAGCCTTACATGGTCATGCTTGCAACCCGTTCTCTCTGACTTTGTCTTTCACTGCTCACCCTGTTTGCTCCTCACCGGGCACCTTGCATTCCTTTAGTGGCTAATCTCACTGCTCTCGGGACCTTGGCATTGGCTCTGCCTCAAATGTTCATCCCCCAGATACCTGCACGGCTCAACTCCCTCACTCCCTATGGATCCTTAGAAGTCACCTCAATGAATCTCCTTGGTCAACCCACCAGCACCACTGATGTTTCCTAGCCTCCTTCCCTTCTGAATTTGTTCTCCATAGCATTTATCACTATCTGATATCCTAAGGATTTACTTACTTATTGTCTGCCTCTTCCTCTAGAATTTAAGTGCCCCAGAATTGAGATTTTAGTCTTTCGTACACTACTATATCCCCAGACCTGAAATAATATCCAGTACTTGATAAATTTTTTTCTTGAATGGATTAAATGACCTGGAGAAAGACTGAGCTTCCCCACCCCCTCTCGCTTTCTTTCCCTTTCCAAAACAAAATAGTTGGTGACAACAAAGAGTTGCTGGCAGCCTCATCGAACAGTGAGGGGCAGGTCAGAAGAGGAGGACCCTATAGCAGCTTGAAGTTGGCTGGCAGAGAAGGGGCTCCCAGAGCTCAGACCAGCCTACGTCTCGGAGCATCAGGAGAACGGTTCCTAACGGGCTCTCCAGTTAAACCAGAAGCCTTCCTTGGAAGCTGTGGTAATTATTATTATGGCTTCCATTTCCTGAGCACTGTACCCCGTGCTTCCCATATAGGACAATTCTAAATAAACCTAGAGATTCACTGCAGCTTGGTTTCTCAGTAGGATCATAGGAAGTTCAGAATACACAGTTTCAGAGCCAAAAGTTACTTCAGAACAACTCAAGAATTTATTATAATTCTTTGCTACTCTTAGGGGGATTCCTAGTCCATAGCAACTCTCCGTAAGTATCTTTTGTATCCCATTGGCTCTCCTCTCCACAGCTTGCAATCTGAAATCTCCCCAAGCTCCTCTCCTGGAGCCTTACTAGGGCCCCTTGTCCTCTCCCACCCACCTTTCTTTTGATTCTCCAAAGTCCAAAAGGTCTAGGAAGGGAGAGAGCGAGCTGGCAGCATCCATCCATTACTAAGACTGTGTCCCAGCACATGTGTGACTTATCCCATGGTGTAGGAGGTTACTCACTTTGGAAAGGAGGGACATGCAGCCCAGGGAGTTTGTCAGTTGCCGGGAAGCTGGCTCAGGCCAGTCTCCACTCAGCCTGCTACAGGGGACTGGAGTCAGGATCCCATACCACTGCTTCCCCTCAGCTGTCCCGGACAGTGACCAGCCTGTGGAGCCAGCAGCCTCACTCCTGGAGCCCCCAGCAGGTGCAGCTCCTGCAGAATGTCCAACCAGGATTTGAAGTAAGCTGGGGCTGGGAGGAGGGGCTGCTGTGGCAACTGCACATCACTCGGCTTCTCCGGAGCCCTGAAGTGCAAGCTGAGTCCTGGGGAGGGAGTTGGCAAGGCCCAATTGCCCCAAATGGAGATCTATATATTTGTAATAGTTGAAAATGCATCTTCTTAGATGACAAAATTTAAATCACAGTTCTGTTTGTTGTCCCAGATTTTCTTGCTTGCTTATCAAAAGTCATTTGTGGGCATACATGCCTTACCTACTCTTACCCTTCTGGGTAATCTATCTCCAAGTAGTTTGCTTTCAGGTGGCCTCTGGCCTGAAAGATATGTAAACTTGCTAGGTTCTAAGAGTCTGAGAAAGTTTTTGTTCTATTTTCAGTCTTCCAGAAATCCTTTACTTAACCATAATGAGGGCGGCCACAGTATCTAAAACAATACGTTTCTTTTGGCTAAAGTGAAGTGATCTCAGTACCTTCCTCCAGGTTAGCTCATGCTGATTGGAGGCCCTTATTTTCAGAAATGTGTGTGCATTTGCCTACTTAATCCCCACAAAACCCTTTGAGGTCAGTCTTATCGAGGGCTCCCAGAGTGAGGCAGCCTGCTCAGGAGACAGCAAGTAAGCAGCACTGCCAGGATTCAAACTCAGTCTGCCTGCCTGTAAGCCCAGAACAAAAATGCAGTGTGTTTGGAAACCCTTCACACGTGGCTTCAAGGTGGGGAAAAGCCAGCCCAGGTCCCCCAGGGGGCAGAGTTGCACAGGGCCCTTCCCAGAAGCCCTTGCAGCCCTGTGGCTCTGCACATTTCCCATAGGGCACAATGCCTCAGCAAAGGTAAGTGCAGTTCTCCTGAAGGAGGTAGGTTAGGGGCTCCAGTCCCCCACCCCAAGACTGTCTCTGCAACTGGAGCCTGGGTTGGGGAGGTAGGCCTGGCCTGGCCTGGCCATGGGGGCTGCTGGGATTGGGGTTGGAGGCCCAGGAGAGGGGTTCCTGGACACTTGGGGAGGGCTCCATTCCTACCCTTTGTCTGCTCCGCTCCCGCTCCTACCCCCAGGGCCAGCCCTCTGCGCCCTGTGACTGTTCCCCCTCCCTCCTCCTCAGTGTCACAGTGAAGCTCATCAATGGAGGTGTGGCAGGGCTCGTGGGGGTGACCTGTGTGTTCCCCATCGACTTGGCCAAGACACGACTGCAGAACCAGCTTGGGAAAGATATCTACAAAGGAATGTAGGTATTGAGGGGCTGGGGGCAGGGAAAATGGGGCTCCCACAGGAGAGATATGGGGCCTCACTCCTTTGTAGTATCTTTGGGGACTGTGTGAATGAGGGTGTGTAGGAGGTGGGGGTACCAGTCAATGTGACTCTGCTCAGCTGGATTAGGGCACAGGGAGAAGGCCAGGAGCAGCCTCCTATTCCCCACTAAATCCTTTCCTGGCTTCTGCTCCTAGGATAGATTGCCTAATGAAGACGGCCCGAGCAGAGGGCTTCTTTGGCATGTACCGAGGTGAGCTCACCAGGCTTCCCAGGGGTCCTGCCTTGGGCAAGTGAGAACTGTGAAATAGTGCAGGGTATCTGACTTTGTAAGATTATAGAACTTTGGGGGTTGCTTCTTCCCAGGGAACTCTTGGGTTGGGGCTTGGGGCCACCAGGTGATCCTGGGGTGCATTTGTTTTCACTAGCCCTCGTCCCAGGCCCAGCCCCACCACTGCCTCACTGTGTGATGTTAAAAGCAGGTTGCCATTTCAGTGGCTAAGAGATTTCAAAGAGTCGAGAGGCTGTCCTGGAGGTTACTCCTGTGCAAACTTCAGCCAGATATGCCAAATGGCCACGGTATGAGAAGCCTAAGTCAACAGTAGTCCTAAAAACCCTAAAGAATACCCGATCCCTATCTGAGACTCCATAAACGTTTCACTCAGTTTGTTCTTCAGAAACTTAAATCCTCTAGAGAGCTCCTAAGCCAGCTAAGTCACAAAACCCAGAGGCAATAGCCCCTTCAAGAACATCAACTGGATGCATTCCCTTTTCTGATAATGTTGACACCCCTTTTCAACATGAACAGGTTAGAGTGGTCACTGCCTAGACATCCCTGAAGATCAGGAAAGTGATTAAACTAGAGGAAAGGGTAGCAACAGACAAGATGGAATTTAACAAAGGATTATGAATACTGAATCTCTCTATAATTTTCTTTTTCTTAGTTGCTAGGGTATTAGAATAGCTAGAAGGAAAGAACTGAAATGTTGGAACCATAACCCATTAGCATTCTTTGAAATTTGCCCTATAGCAACTTGTTAAATTGTACATGGAAAATTATCACTTCTATGTATATATGTTATATTCCACAATAAAAAGTATGATTTTAAAAAGGCACCTACCTAAAAAAAAAAAAAAAAAGATTACCAAATTTTATGATTCCACTTATATGAAATAGTTAGAATAAGGAAACTCACAGAGACAAAAAGTAGATCAGAGGTTAATGTGGGGAGGGGGAATTATGGCTTAATGGATTCAGAGTTTCTGTTTGGGGTGATAAAAAAAGGTTTGTAATGGATGGTGGTGATGGCACAACATTGTAAATATAACTAATGCCACTGAATGATATATTTAAAAATGGTTAAAATGGCAAATTTTGTTATATATATTAATCCAATTAAAGGAAAAGAAACAAGGGACCCCCAATATGTCACTCTCCTCTTTCCTCCCATTTCCCTCCTCCCTCTGCCTCTCTCCACGGCTGTCAGGGGTCCGGCTACTTGCAGCCGTGGAGGGAAAGAGGCTGAAAGTCTCAGAGTGGGAAGGGCTTTGAGTCCCTTGAAAAGAGTCAGGAAGTAGCTCTTCCCTGACCCACCGCTATCCCCTCCAGGGCCACACAGCTGTGATTATGCCTTGGGACATGGCTCCAAAAGTGGCATTGCAAGGAGCTGATCTGCTAGTACCCCAGAAGAATAAAATAAAAACCTCTCTGAGCCACTCTATGCCAATGGAGCTGAGCTAGAGCAGTGCAGAGTCATTGAAACCCAATGCCTGTCCCCCAGGGGCTTATTACTGGGACATAACATTGGGAATTGCTCATTTATCATCGAAGGTGGACAGCGCTGGCAAGGACAAAAATAAAATGACTTCCTGACAATGGGGCTAATGAGCCCAGAAAGGAAAAAGTACTTCAAATAGAGGAAAACGAAGTGGGGGAAGGGGTGCTAAGCAGGAAGATGAAAAGAAAATGTATGTCTCAATAAAATAGGCTAGAGCAGCTCTCCTTGACCTCCAGAGCCCACCCAGCTGGGCTGGGAGCTGGCTGTTGATGTTGGCATCCTTCTGGGTCAGACTTACCTCCTCCTCTTCTGTTTCCCTTTCCAGGGGCTGCAGTGAACCTGACCCTGGTCACTCCGGAGAAAGCCATCAAGCTGGCAGCCAATGACTTCTTCCGGCAGCTGCTCATGGAGGATGGGTATTGGCTGGGTGGGGCTGGGGGCCTCACTGTCGGTGCTTTGGGGGAAGTGGTGGAGGAGAATTGCAAATGTGCCTCAATTTACCTGCAGCTCGTTTGTTAGTATGTGCACACATATAGCTGAGGGTTAATATGTGTTTTCACAGGTGGAAATTGAACAAGCTCATGTAAATTGGAAGTTCTATATAGATATATGGATTAAGAATATATAGAACACACAGAATCTGTGCACATGTGCATGTGTTTGTATTCATCAGCCACAAACACTTTACAGTTCTCTCGTGCTTCCCATTACCCTAGTGTTATTGCTTAAGGGATCAGAAAATTAAAGACCCACAATGGGTAGTTTCCCTGTTACTGGTTCCAACTTCTATGCAGGTGTGACCTCCCTAGCTGCCTCTGTTTTAAATTTAGTCCCTTCTCTCTAAGGAGACCAAGCCTGAGGGTCAGGTGATGACTAATCCAGCTGGGTGAGTGGCAGCTGACAGGGACAGGGCTAAATACCATCCATGGAAATTTGCACTCCTGAGGAGGGTAGATGGCCAAGCCAGGCAGCAGGGCCAGTGTGACTGAAGGAGCCTGGCCCCTGGTTCCACAGGATGCAGCGGAATCTGAAGATGGAGATGCTAGCTGGATGTGGAGCAGGAATGTGCCAGGTGGTGGTTACCTGTCCCATGGAAATGCTCAAGATTCAGCTGCAGGATGCTGGACGCTTGGGTGAGGCCTGTCCCTGATCCCACGTGGGATGGATAAAGGGCTGCGGTCAGAATAGATTGCCCCACAGACCTGCCCACATTTGCTAGCCTGTATGATCCTGTCAGCTTTCTAGGTCATTGGAAGTCTTTATTTTATGATTATTATCTTAGGATTTTATGATAGATTTCAATACTTCTAGTGCTAGAAAAAATAGCATTACTGAAAATCCTGCTTCAAGAGTGACAGAGAACTCTTACATCTAATATCTCTATCATATTGCCTGGACATTTAGGCTTGATTTAAGATTTTAAGAAATGCTAGGACTTGCTCACTAACATTTCAGTCAGTAGGTTCTTTATGCCGTAGAAGCCAGCCTTCAGTGGGGGAGAGAAGCACTCCTATGGGTTTTCCTGGAAGGGGATCTTGACCTCTCCTGACTTATATGGCTAGACAGCAGTGTGCCCAGTAAACGTGGTGCCTTTGTGCCAGGATTCAACCAGATTTGAAGGTGGGATCCGACCAACCTGAAGCAAACGAAACTGTAGAAAGAATAACGTTCAGGGACTGGAAAGTACCACCATCCCTCCACCCCTCAATGTGTTTTGATCTGCAAAGAGTGAAAAAAACCTGTACTGTTTAGTTCTTCGACCTGGCTGAGAAGTTTTAGAACTCTTAAAGCATTTAAAAGGAAGTGAGAGAGAGTCAATGGATGAATTATGTGCATTTAAAGATGACAATGGGGAAATAATGTTCATATTGGTTAACTAACTTCTCAAAGCTTATTGTTTGAGGTCTGCACTTAGATTACAACCCTAGGAAAATATGTGCGGTAATGAGATTTCTGGAGTGAAATGTTGACCTGCTGATACCAAATAAACTTGGGAAATGAAATTGCTTCCTTTTAGCAAGTATTTGTAATCCAGGCAAAGCTTCTCAAACACTGAAATTTAAGAAAATACTTATTCACATTCACACAATTTCAGTGCATTGAATCTTCTGGTCATTCAACCACATTTGAAATGTTGGATTTAATATGCTCAGGATAAAATAATCCTATTCTGCTTGTCAGATGTTGAACTCCTCAGATGGATGGGCTCTGAATTCTTCAATTAAAATGGGTTGACATCTAAAGAATCAAGTTTTATATTATGGGGGATGGGGGTGGGGCAGGGAAGAATGTGTTCACGTAATTTTGGAGCATTAGAGAGAAGAGGCACCCCTGAAAGACTGAAGGAGTTTTTGGACAGACAAAAGGAATTTGCCACTTAACACATTAGGGAGATGTATGGGATTCCCATGTCCCAAAGTGATTATAGGATGCAACTATCCACGTAGGCTCAGAGATGGTTTAGATATGAACGATCAGTCAAAAGCTCAATTTTAATGGGAGGATAAGGAATTTGGGGGGTACTGCCACAACTTCCTGTCATACAAGCAGGGCATCCCATTTGTTTGTGAAGCATCCTGTGCAGCTACCACGCCAATAGAATCCTGGAACAGTTGGTCCATTTGTCTAACTCAGTAAGGACTCCTGTTCTTACACAGGGACCACTCATTAGAAGAGACAGACCTTAGAAAGAGTTCTTCAGAGCCAAAGATTAATATTTTAAAATTAGGGCAAGCTTCAGACTCCTAGATGGGTGTCAGCCTTGCCTCTGATGGTCCCGGGGATAGGCACTGGGAGCGTACTTTTGGGAAAGTGTTTTGCCAGCTCCCTTTGGGGCTAGATTGTGATGAGGAATCTATCCTTTCCCTTTCAGCCACCCATCCCCAAGGTTCAGCCGCAGCACCTTCCTCCTCCAGGTCCTACTCCAGTGGTCCGGCCCCCACCCACAAGTGCACGTCTGCCACCATCATTGCCTGGGAGCTGCTGCGCACCCAGGGCCTGCCTGGCCTCTACAAGGGGCTGGGTGCCACCCTCCTCAGGTGAGGCTCTTTTTCTGAACCAAGACCCAGCCAGTCCTGGTTTCCCGGGGCCTGAGTACACAGGGAGAAGGAACAGAAGGCCAGAAGGATTGCTGTCCCATTCCAAACCCAGCACAGCAAACCATTTCCTTGCTTCATATCATTTATAATTAATGGATATGCCCCTTTTTATACCCCGTTTTTGTCTTGCTGTTTGGCTCTTGAGCTACCAAGTTCTTGGACAAAATCCTCAGAAGGGTCCCAGACCTGCGGCTAGATTCCTCCTCTCTCCTAGGCAATAGATAAATGAACTTCACTTTCCTACCTATCCCCACCCAGCATTTTTAGCTCATAGCTCTTCAGCAGCCACTTGCTCACCTTATAGCTTTGACCTTAGCCGGTCTATCCTAAAAGGTTCCCAGTCTTTGAACCTCCATTTGGCTCCTTAAGAGGCTGTAGGTGCTGGTGGCACAGAGCAATGGGACAAGGCAAATCCATTCCTCTTATTGCTGTCCAGTCTGTATTATGACGAGGTGCCAGAGGAGGACCAGGTAGTTGTGGCTTGTCTTTGACTATCAGACTTGCCCCATAGCTCAGGGGAAGGGCTTGTTGTACGACCTCAGGTGGAAGCCCCACAGCAGCATGGAGCTCAGTGTTTCTTTTTCCTTTCCTGCAGAGATATCCCCTTCTCCATCATCTACTTCCCATTGTTTGCCAACCTTAACAACCTTGGGTTCAACGAGCTCACTGGGAAGGCTTCCTTTGCTCATTCCTTCGTGTCAGGCTGTGCTGCAGGTTCCGTAGCTGCCGCTGCAGTCACACCTCTGGACGGTAAGTGCATGGGAGATAGGAGGGGTAGCTACCTGGCGTTCAGGGATTGACTGCGTTTTCAAATCAGGCATTTGTGTAGTTGTTTATGGGATAAGCAGTACTTTTGCACTTTTAGGATAGAGATGAACAGCCCCAATCCTGAAAATCCTCTTGGGTCTCAACAGACCACTAGCATTCACTCACCAAAGGTCCCTATGGAAAGTGGGGCCAAGAACAGCTTCACTCTATTTCTTATCACTGACAAATTCCCTCACCTTCATTAGCTTTTTGACCCAGGTAGAGGTGTGAGCATCAGCTATAAATGATTGCTAGCATTTTGAAATCTGAGGCTAAGGGCAGGAGCTAAACCAAGTTTAGGGAGGACAAGGCTTCTCCTATCTTTGGGGTTGCACCCAGTTCCTCTAACACTCAGTGCAGTCTGGGGGTAGACTTCTGTTCCCGGATCAGCTCCTGTGGTCTCTAATTCTCTCATTTACAAAGGAGGCCCAAAGAGGGGAAGATTTTCTATTACAGATACTCAGTTTCACTTATGTTAGTTCTAAAAGGAAACCCAACTACTTCATGTTGAGACCAAGAACACTAAAAAAAAGATGTTCACTACTTATTTCACTTTTTCTTAATTTAGTTTTGAAAACTCGAATCCAAACCCTCAAGAAAGGCTTGGGTGAAGAAGTCTACAGTGGGATCACAGACTGTGCCAGGTGAGCCTGGCACCCCCAGACCATAGTTGGGATGGTCACCTCCACACTGGCGTCCACCTTCACCAGTTCTAGAGACCAATTTTGTTGCTTTATTACACTGAGCTCTGGATCTCTTTGAAGTCTGTTCCTTTCTCTCACCCCTCCCTGGAAACAGGATGTACTGGAAGCTTTTTTCTCCTCCTTGCATCGCTACAGCCTCTGTCTCCCTAAGATTCTAGCCAGATCAAGCCTGTTTTCCAGAGCCTTTGCCCAATTGCTAAGTAAGCAAACTGCATATATATAATGGGTGGGGCGTGTCTCGCACACACCTGGGATCTGGCTATTGCTTTGGAAAGTGACACCTACTCTCAAGAAAGGGAGTACATGTTTAAGAAAGATGACGACTGAGGACTCCTTGCATGTGTTCCTCACTCTACCCACCAGGCTCTTCTTTCTCCCCAGGAAACTCTGGATCCAGGAGGGACCCTCTGCCTTCATGAAGGGAGCAGGCTGCCGGGCCCTTGTCATAGCACCTCTCTTTGGGATTGCCCAGGGAGTCTACTTCATTGGTATTGGAGAGCGAATCTTGAAGTTTTTGTAGTAGAGACAGCTGGTGCCCAAGTTTCTTTACTTGCTCCATCTTTCTGGCTCATTTTGCCTAGATTAGAGAGGGTCTAGGTAAAATGGCCCACTCATGTTGTACTTTGATCTCTAACTTGTAGTGCTACCTCAATCTGGGAAGAAGCAATCCTATTCTAAGAAGAATTAGAAGCAATTCTATTCTAAGAAGCAGGCTGGGTACAGCCCTGTGTTCTCCCTTCCTGGTACCACATTCATTTCCTTTGGAGGTCCAGCTACTGGGGACCTTCAGAAGCTTCTAACCAACTATTTTTCAACAATAACAAAACTGGTACCTGCTTAGGTTGTAGTAATTTCAAGACCTTAACAGTAAAGGTAGAAGGGTTGGTCCTACATTATACATCTCTAGTTCACTAAAACTCAGTACATGTGAGTTAGTTTGAGGATTTAATTTTGCTAATGCTGAATTAAGTAACTTATGGCTAGTCCTAACACTGATTGTGTTAGGGGGACCATGACAGCCCTCAAAGTTAGCAACTAGCCCGAAACCAAGCAGACCCTTTCAAGTCATGGCACTGGGCCGATTCCAATCGAAGAGGCTGGCAAAGTCAGCCAGCCTGCCTCAACTCTTCCTTCTGACCCATCGTCCCTATGTCCAAGGAACACTATGTGAAATAAAGTCAGCTGGTTACAATCTCATCTTGTCAACAGTAGGAGAAACAGGCTGCAATGAATAATGCCTGTCATCTTCCTTTCTGTGTCCATTTCAGAACATAACTACCTTAAAATAAACACTTGAAACAGTAAATATCACTTATTCTTCTAATTGTTACTCAGGATGAAGAACAATAGCCAAAGGGATAGTTTGTTTTTAAGTTACATTGTTGTTTTTTTTTTTATTAGAGAAGTTGTGGGCTTACAGAACAATCATGCATAAAATACAGCATTCCCATATACCACCTTTTTTTAACACCTTGCATTGGTGTGAAACATCTGTTACAACAGACGAAAGCACATTTTAATAATGATACTATTAACTATAGTCCATGGTTTAACTAGGGTTCACTGTGTAGTGCAGATCAACACTGGGCTTTGAGTCTTGAGTCTGTCACATAATAACGGCATCACCTTGAGGAACTGAGTTTGCTGTGACAGTTTCTCTCATGCGCCTCAATTCCTTCCCCCATAAGGCTGCTCTAGAGAAGAGAAATAATGTCACACAAGTGGGGTCAAGTCCTACAAACAAAATACCTGTTCCAGAAGTTATCTGTATTAGTCCCCACCAAATCTAAAATTCAGGTTAAGGAGGAAGAGGATGGTGCTAAAATAGTGGTTTCTTTCGTTACTAAGATGAGGCAGTCAAACAGACTCAAGTTAAAATTCCAGCTCTGCCACGTATCAGCTGCAAGACCCTGGGCAGCATCTAGCAGTCATCTAAGGGAAAAATAAATGGGCAGTGCGAGGAAGAAAAGACCTTTGTGAAAAGATTTAGGCCTAGCACACAGAAACTTCCCCAAACCCTTAGTTTCCTTTCTTTTCTGACTTTGCTCAAGCTAATAATTCTCTCAATTAAGTTGTAAAACTTTTATAGAAGACAGATAATGGAAAATGGCTCTTTTTTAGGGACCTCAGTAAGAACTTTACTCTTTCAACCGATTAATTTGTAGTGCCTTGCAAAAAAAAAAAAAATTACAATTAGATCCACACAAACCTTTTGTTTTAATAAACAAAGCATTTTCATGGCTTAGATTTTAAATCACATTTACAGATAAGGAAAACTTCTAGGCCCAAACAGGTAACTATGAAGCTACTACAGCTGGAAGGAATGCATGCCCCACATGTGTTTTAGACTTAAAAGACAGAGCATACCACATATACCATTCTCTAGACTAGATGAGAAGAGCGGAAGACTCAGGGAAGTTCATGCAACCATCATCCAATCCCTTACCCTTCATGCTGCAGAACCAACTGAGAGTTGTTTAATTTTAAATGAACTGAAGGTAGGCTCCTGATCATTTTAAGAGAACTTTTCTCCCATTGTTAACAACTGGGCCAAGGGCATTAGCTACAGAAGGGTATTCCATTAATAAGTACAGAACAATATTAGAACAGCAAAGAGGAAGTTACATAGATAATCGTGGTTCTTCAAATCTCAGAAACTTCCATATCATAGCAACAGAAGAGTGGAAAGAATTCTACCTCCTAAAGGCTTAGTCCAAAAACTTCCTGTTGGCATTTGCACCAAACAAGGCTCCCCGTACTTCTGGCATCATCTGTGAAGAAATAATTTTCTTAAAAACATGTTGTCCTTTAGAGAACATGGAAAGACCTGCCCATTTTAATCATGGGTGGAAAGTCATTTACATCAATGTACATCAAATCTGCCCTTTACTTATGTGAAGCACTGTGACAGAATCCTTGGTGAGAAACTTAACTAATCACACATTTGGAGCCAAAGACCAGCTACTTATAAAGTTTCATTTAAGAAAAGGGGGGGATAATGAAAAATAACATCGTTACTGTCTCAGGCCTCTGTTATATTGTGACATAGGGAGAAGAGTTGAGCCCATTGACAGTGCAACTTCACCAGATAATTTTGGATCAAACTACATTCTTTTTTTTCCAAAAATATTTCTTGAGAGCCTAATATGTGCTAGGAGTGACTAAACAAAAAATTTATAATGCAAGTTTGTGCAGAATGTTCATCTGGCATGGCAACAGAAAAATCCTTAGGAAGATTTAACCTCAAACTTCTAAGGCTGTGCTGTCCAATATAGTAACCACTAGCGTCACGTGGTTATTGAGCATTACTGTGAACAGTGCACTGAAGAGCTGAATTTTTCATTTTACTTAATTTTAACGAATCTAAATAGCCACGTGAGGCTAGGGGCTACTGTCCTGGGCAGCAAAGCCCAAAACAGCCCAGTATCAAATGATACTCAAGGTCAAAGTACATTAGCTGTACGACATGTATCTGCACAAACAGTAAACGGCACTAAGTCCATAGCCATGGCAACAGACTACCACTACTGGAAGTTGCCTGGCATTTTGGAACAATTATAATTTTCTCTGCTTATTTCTTCAAGTTCATTTGTGCAAACCTAGCAGCACCTGAAGAGCCAGCAGTCCTACAGTAATTCATTTATACAAGTATTTTCTTTAGTTCCCATCACTCTTGCCAAGAGGGGACTTTGGTCAGTGTCTCTACATCTAGTATAAAGTACAGTCTTAGATAAACAAAACTTTTTCTGACCCCAAATCCTCATCTGAATGGTATCACCTCAGTAAATACCATTGAATGCCTAATCCCCATTCCTTTTTTTTAATGTAAAAAAAATAAAACATGGAAAGAAAGCTACAAATCCAAATACCAGTGAATGAGCATGTGTTCTCTACCACCTGAAAGCAGCAACAGACCCACTAAAAAGGAGTGTTCCCACACTCACCTGCTGGGCTATGAGATCCAGCCGGCTTTCTAGAGTATTAGAAACCTTTATTTTACGATCTCCACTATAGACCTCAACGCCACCAGCTCTGCAGAGGACACAGGAAATAATTTTCATAGATTTGAGAAAGAACCACAAATGTTCATTTCTTAAATTCCCTTGGAGGAAAGCCATTTTGGTGTGTGGTTATCTAAATACAATCAGTAGTCAATAAACAAAAGCAACAGGCTTAAAATTAATTTAAAAAGCTTCTGTTGTGTTGGTAAACTGTAATTTACCCAGGACCTGCTAGAGGTGAATCTGATTTTGTCACAACACCTCATTTAACTCTTAACAACCAGCCCTCCCCAACAAAATGAGGGTTTAGCCTCATTTTGCGTATCAGCAAAAGATAGAGGACACAAAGCTGGTAACTAAGCAGTAGGTTCAAGATTATACCAGTCCATAAACTGCTAGCAAATGACTTTACTAATACCTCTTAAGAGGCCTCAGTTATCTTTTATCCAGTTAATTACCAGGGAGTACTGATAAGGCAATGCTCATAATTGCTCTGTGTATCAAATAAAAGATGCCACTGGTTCCTTCTGCCAAACCCCTAGAAAGGCCCACCCTTTAGCCACACCCTCACAGCATGAGGAATAAGCAGACTATCAGCCAAAGGCTGGGAAAGGTTTTGCAAATTTCTTTGGCCCTGGTTCGGCTAGGCTCGGCTCGGTTCTGTTCTGTTTGTTACTCCTTCCAATCCTCTCTTCTTTGTTTCATCTATCTTTGGTTTCTCTAAACAGACCATATTCTTCACAAGGGCCTGGTTAGTTTTTTGCTGAAATCCTGACCCACGTTGAGGATGGGGTAGGGGAAGGAAGACTAACACTTAGTGAGAATTTCATAACTTCCTATTTAAGCTTCACAGTAACCCTCTAAGATTCTTAGTCGCATTACCATTTTATGAAGAAGGAGACAGGAAAGTGGCTGAATAAAATGATGAAAGAGTATGTGTCCTGACAATATTTAAAATGCCACTTGAAATCTGCACTGGAATAAGTCCACAATCCCTTAGCTACAATTCTGAAATTAAAAAAGCTCTGAAAACTAAAAAAATATTAATTCATGTGGCCCCTGAACTGACCTCTAGTCACTGGGTAGCAAAGACCTGACAAATGTTTAATTAACTCTCATGATAGGATTATTCCTGTTTCCATTCAAAATTATTAGTATATTTGATTATGGGGTGATGCCTCAAACTATGTTGGGGATATTATGTAACATGCAGTATATATACCTTATTGTTTTCCTAATTTCAAAATATGCCTGCCTTCAAGTGTCTCAGATAAGGAGCACTGGTCTTATAATTATTATATTATCTAGTGAAATCTATTATTTACCAGACCCTACACTCAGTGTTTTACTGTTGTCTGTTTCATCTCCACAACAATTATTTGACAGGAGAGTAACTACGTTTATTGAGCCCTGAGCCTGTACCACCATTGTGTTAAGGGCTGTCAAGACATTCCATCACAGGCCTCACAAGAATTTTGTGAGGTAGGTGCTCTTATCCCAATTTAGATAAGGAAATCAAGGCTCAGTGAGATTAAATAACTAGTCCAAGATTACTCACTAGTAAGTGGCTTAGTCGAGAAGTGAGCCCAAATGTCCTAGAATCAGAAATGCCTAAACTTTTTCACTAGCCTCTCTGCCCTCAATTTATAAACATTTTCACATGTATTATCTCCTCTCTTCCTCACTTTATGAAACAAAAGAATAAGTATCATTCATCCCATTTTACAGATGAAATTCAGCCTCTGTGTAGCAAAGTCAGGACTCAAACCTCTTACAACCATAGAGCACTGACAGCTGCAACCACACCCCTATCCTCATGTCTAAGTGCCTTGGAGATGACACCTTAGTAAAAGCCGGTCTCCCAGTGAGGGACGCTAAATGTTACAAGCAAGACTGTTCCTTACATATCCTCAGGTAGGTAGGCCTCCTGATCAATTTGGACATCAACATCTTTTTTGGTGGCAATTTTGTACATAGGAATCGCTTTTTGCACCGCCGCCTAGGAAAAGAGCAAGAGGTTTTGGCAGAAACTATGGAGCAAGTTCCCAAAAATCAACAAACTTAAGTATCCGAGCAAGGATATCCCTATTTCAAGAAAGAGACTGGATGTGGAAGTAAGTTTTTACTGCCACACTGCAAATAGCAGGGCAAAATATAATTAGCTGAATGCCTTGACTTTGAACTATATCGTGTATACTCTAATGAACATGCAAATAATATTTTCTGGAAGGAGTTAAAGGAACTTTGATATTTTTCTCTGCCAATATTACAACGTTGAACAAATGGAAGCATCTAACTCTTCCCTGTTCCCTAAATCTAATGTAGCACCATTTTAGAGAACTACTCAGTGACACAGTATCAAGAAAACACTTGCTTGGCAGCCAGTAATTTATTCATTATAGTGGAGAATGTATAACTGAACGTTTATGTTCTTCTGGTTGATGGGACTAAGCTTCACATCCCTGCCCTAAGACCTGGAAGAATTTTAATCTGAAGCATAAACTGATGACACACTATATGATTTGAAATTTACTAGCCTCAGTCTGTATATATCTACCATGGGGCCAGACAGTCCTGTCCTCAGATGAGGCACCTCTTCCCTTTCACAGCGCATGAAGGAGCACTGCAGTACCCTACCATGTACCTGTGTTTTCACTGCTGACTAACCTGTCTGGTACCCACATTCTTCTCCAGGTATAAGAATATATTTACATAGTTAGAGCCAAGCCTTGCTGCCTGAGAGTTGTTTGCCTCTTTAAGACAGTAAAGACTGTGCTCCAACCCCATTGGTGTTACTTTTATTGTTTGATTTTCAGAAGATAGTGGTATTCCCAAGTTCCCAGGAAGGGAGGAGGGTACTGGCCCCTTTAAGGAAAGCAATTAAAGGCTTAAGGAAGGTTAAATTAACATTCACAGTGTGCTAGAATTCCTCTAGTTCCTATGGCTGAGACATCATTTACTAGAGGAGTTACACCCAGCGCTTTGATCTTACAGATACTTCTAAGCTCTTTACCTTTACCAGAGGGAAATCCTGTTTCCTGCAACGAATAATCATTCGGGGCTCCAGCAACTGGTACAAACCCTATGAAAAAAAACAATCGGATGCAATTAGCAGGAAATGCAAACTTGAAGATAAAAGCAATTGCAAAATAAGATGCTTTTATGGTTCTTTCATCAAGTTTGGAAAAAAATGCCCCCTGGCAGGTTCCCAAAAGGACAGCATAGACATTAAGAAAACATGGAAAGACTTTGCTATCACAAATCAGATATATGCATCCAATAATCTGGTGGTAGAGACAGAATCCATCTGGGAACCTGAGGACAAATACTATTGTAATTAACATAAGTAAAATATGGATTCACAGCAAGGCAGTAAAGAATTAAAATGTACGCAGCCTTTGGTCTAAATTCCAATATCTAAAGCAAATATTTTACTGGTGAACTCAAATTAGGGACGTTTAAAGCTGGAGGTTGCAAGCAAATTTGACCCTTGAATTTTAAAAGACGAAAAAAGCCTGGAAGTCTTATCAGACCAGAACTTACCCCCCTCCTATGCAGCACACATCTCTATATTACACATAAAGAACAATAGGAAAAAAGCTAAGATGAAAAAGAAAAAGAAAAAACAAAACCAGTCTCTAATATAGCCTATAAATTTTCTAAGAACTGTGGCCAATTTGAAATGGTAGCCCTGGCTTATGAGGGTACCTGGAGGACCAGTCCATCCAGCAGCACTTGGTACCTGGTTGTATCTTTTCCCACCTTGCTGAGTCTCTGCTTTGCTTCATTTAGTAGGTCCTACAAAGAGTGGAAAAGAAAAAAGTTACCCACACATCTCAGTAGTCAGCTCAGAACCCTTTGTGAGGCTGGCCCTGGCCTAACTGCTTCACATTTTTTTGCTGGGTTTTCATTCAACAAATTCCCTGAGTTTGTATGATAAAGCAGACACTGTTCTAGGTATAGGCATACCTTGGAAATATTGTGGGTTCACTTCTGCAATAAAGCAAATATTGAATAAAGTAAGTCATGTGAATTTTGTTTCCTAGTGCATATAAAACTTATGTTTGCACTATACTATAATCTCTTAAGTGTGCAATTATATCTGAAAAATGTACAGACTTAAAGTAAAAAATACTTGATTACTAAAAAATGTTAACCATTATCTGAGCCTTCAGTGAGTCACAGTGTTTTTGCTGGAGGATCTTGCCTTGATGTTGATGGCTGATGACTGATCAAGGTAGTGGTTGCTGAAGCCTGGGGTAGCTGTGGCAATTTCTTAAAATAAGACAAAAATGGAGTTTGCCGCATTGACTGACTCTTCCTTTCATGAAAGATTTTTCTATAGCATGCAATGCTGTTTGATAGCATTTTATCCACAGGAATTTTTTTCAAAATCAGAGCCAATCCTCTGCTGCTTTATCAACTAAGTTTACGTAATATTCTAAATCCTTTGCTGTCATTTCAACAATGTTCACAGTGTCTTCATCAGAAGATTCCATCTCAAGAAACCACTTTCTTTGCCCATCCATAAGAAGCAACTGCTCATCCTGTTCAAGTTTTATTATGAAATTGCAGCAATACAGTCACATCGTCAGGCTTCACTTCTAATTCTAGTTTTCTTGCTGTTTCTATGACATCTGTAGTTACTTTCTCCCCTGAAGTCTTGAACCCCTCAAAGTCATCCATGAACCCTGTTAATATAGATATTGACCTCCACCCATGAATCATGAATGTTCCTAATGGCATCAAGAATGGTGAATCCTTTCCAGAAGGTTTTCAATTGACTCTGCCCAGATCCATCAGAGGAATCACTATCTAAGCAGTTATAGCCTTACAAAATGTATTTCTTAAAGAAGACGACTTGAAAGTTGAAATGACTCCTTGATCATGGGCTAAGGAATGGATATTGTGGTAGCAGGCATGAAAACAACATTAATCTTATCCATCAGAGCTCTTGGATTAAGGTACATTGTCAACGAGCAGTAATATTTTGAAAGTAATCTTTTTTTCTGAGCAGTAGGTCTCAACAGCAGGCTTAAAACAGTCAGTAAACTGTGGTAAACAGATAATTCTGCCATCCAGCCTGTGTTGTTCCATTTACACAGCACAGTCAGAGTAGATTTAGCATAATTCTTAAGGGCCCTAGGATTTTCAGAACGGCAAATGAGCATTGGCTGCAACTAGAAGTCACCAGCTGCATTAGCCCCTTACAAGAGAGTCAGCCTGTCCTTGGAAGTCTTGAAGTCAGGCCTTGACTTTTCTCTAGCTATGAGAAGTCCCAGATGGCCTCTTCTTCCAATAGAAGGCTGTTTTGTCTGTGTCGAAAATCTGTTGGGTAGTGGAGCCACCTTCATCGATTTTCTTAGGCAGATCTTTCAGATAACTTGCTGCAGCTTCTACATCAGCACTTGCTGATTTACCCTGAACTTTTAATTATAGAGACAGCTTCTTTCCTTAAACCTCCTGAACCAACCTCTGTTAGCTTCAGACTTTTCTTCTGCAGCTTCCTCACCTCATTTAGCCTTCATAGAATTGAAATGAATTAGGGCCTTGATTTGGATTAGGCTTTGCTTTAAGGGAATCTTGTGGCTGGTTTGCTCTTCTCTCCAGACCACTAAAACTTTCTCTATATCAGCAAAATGGCTGTTTTGCTTTCTTACCATTCGTGTGTTCACTGGAGTAGCATTTTGAATTTCCAAGAACTACCTTTGCATTCAAACTTGGCTAACAGTTTGGCCTAGCTTTCAGTCTAACTTGGCTTTCAACATGCCTTCCTCACTAAGCTTAATCATTTCTAGCTTTTGATTTAAAGTCAGAAATGTGCAACTCTTCTTTTTGCTTGAACACTTAGAAGCCATTTAGGGTTATTAACTCGCCTAATTTCAATATCGCTATGTCTCAGGGAATAGGGAGGCCTGAGGAGAGGGAGAGAGATGGAGGAACAGCTGGTTGTTGGAACAGTCAGAACATATACTTAATGATTAAGTTTGTGATTCTTTTGATCCATGTCTTGAAAAAAATGACACACAACTGTATTCTGAAAAACTATCCAACGTTGAATTGCTTCCATTATAAAAGTAAAACAAGTTCAATCTATACAACTGGAGTCTCTCTATAACACAACCCTCAAAATTTGAAAATTACTGTGTATGACGAGAAATGTTACTGAAGTGTAAAATAATCGTGATGATTCTAAAGGGGGGGGGGGATTGAGAAGCAGAGGTACTGAAAAAATGGAAAGCTTAGAAAAGCAGGAAAAAAAAGATAACAGTCAGTATTTTTGTTTTAATCTTTTTAAACACAACTCATGTTAAGGTTCATGAAGGCAGGGAGTTATTTTACTGTAGCCTCAGTACACAGAACTGTGCCTAGAAGTTACACAATCAAATACCTGACGAATGATCTGAATTTTACATGTCAAGTTTTCTTATCCATACCACCTAAAATTTCCTTATTTATTTAAAATAATTTAAAATAACTTACAAAATATAGCTTTTAGAAAGTTTAAATTAAAAAGAAGTAAATTAGAAAAAAATAAGTAATAAAATATAAATAAGTGAATGAAAAAGGGCAAAGAGAAAATAAGGATAAATAAGTTAAAACTAGAAATAGAACCTACTAAACCACTGGGGTGTTTATATCTAGTTTCAAAAGCTCAATTTGCCATGTGGGATAATTGCAGCATCAAGAATATATCATCAAAAGGGTTTCTATAGTGTATTAGATAATCCCTCTTAGGATCCTTCCCATTTAATATCATTAATCTTCAAAAAGACAAACCAAATATCCTGAATTACAAAACCTATTAACTGGTCAAGATTATAATCTTGAGCAATAAAGATAATGTCTCTATGATATTCATGATAGTCCTTGGTATTCATATTTAGGAAAGTTGCATTTCTCACAATGCCTAGTATAATGACTTGCATACTGCAAATTCTCAAACATTGCCGAACAATGTTTTCTAAAAACTTCTCATCAAATTCTTAACTAGTATTAACTACTAAATTCCCTACAATAGGCAAATGAATACAATTATGATATTCTAACTAATAAGGGCTAATTACTCACTGTGATAAGGTCATCTCTAGCTCTGAGGACTTTGAGCCTTGCTTGATTCATCAAATTGGACATCTTACTACAAGAGGTATGGAAAAATAGCATCAGAAGTGCATAAAAAAACAAACGAGAGAAATATAAAGCTGCTTATATGTACATTGAAGACTGGATAAGTGACAAATACTTCTCTTTCTAATGACCAAAGAGAAACCCACTAAGATACATTTAGTGGTTTCTACTTCAAAAATAAGGAAACAAGGGAAGTGTTTTGAGTATTTGACCAGTAGCAAGCACTTTCATATCAATTATTCTATTTAATGCCTTCAATGATCCTGTAAGTCTTCCAATTCCACAAACAAGGAAAGACAAGTTCACAACTTGCCCAAGGTCATCTAGGTAGTCTGTGGTTATATTTAGACTTGAACTCACGTCTGCCCAACTACGAAGCTCCTGCTTGGTTCTCTAGTCCCACAAACTTTTTAAACCTTCTTCAGCTTATTACCATGACCAGGATCTACTTACATCTTCTTTTGCTGTTCAATCTGCTTTTCTTTCTTCTCATAGTATTCCATAATCTTCAGTCTTTGGGTTTGCACAAGACGACCTTTCTCAATGTTAAACTCTTCTTCTGCCTACCCAGAAATTAATTCACATTAATTCATTAAACAGATTTTAGTGAACAATTTTATTTCAAGTACCAGGGTACTTGCCTATGCTTACCTCATTCCATATCTAAAAGAGCAAAGTGGTTGTCAATCAGAAGATTGAGTCTGTTCATGAAAAAAATTATGTATTCTAAATTTAATCCACTGGTTTACTGGTAGGGTAATGAAAAGAACACAGAATTAGGAGTTGAAAAGTTCCAGGTTACTGTCTAATGAAATTTGCCAAGTCAAGTAACTTCAGCCCTCGTAAAATGAAATAATAAAAATTATATTCTTACATCCCCGTGTTTCATGGAACGCAGGTTACCATGGGGTGAGGACAGCTGAATTGCTACCACCTACTTGTCCAGTAAAATATCCTTCAACTGTTCCCCACCCCCCTCCAAAATGGTACCCTTTCCTGATAAGTTAAATAGATGAGATAAATGTAAGAATCCCTTTAAAACTATAAATCATCGTATAAATGTAAGTTGTTACTTTTATCACTGCAAATTATTGAGTTCATCTTAGTGTATCAGATGTCTATGATTTTTAAGCAGTAAGGAGTTATATGTTTGGAAAACTTAGCTAAAGTTGTTGATTTAGATATTTACTGTGTGACACGGGTACTTGAGCTTTCACATTTTAAAATAAATGCTTAATCAAATGGAGTCGAGAGGTCACTCTGGTGGACATTATTATGCACTATATAGATAACACGTCTTAGGTTTTAATGTATTGGAATAGCTAGAAGTAAATACCTGAAACTACCAAACTCCAACCCAGCAGTCTGGACTCCTGAAGACAATTATATAACAATGTAGATTACAAGGGGTGACAGTGTGATTGTGAAGACCTTGTGGATCACACCCCCTTTATCTAGTGTACGGATGAGTAGAAAAATGGGGATAAAAACTAAAGGACAAATGGGATGGGATGGGGGGATGATTTGGGTGTTCTTTTTTCACTTTTATTTTTTATTCTTGTTCTGGTTCTTTCTGATGTAAGGAAAATGTTCAGAGATAGATTGCGGTGATGAACACATAACTATGTTATCATACTGTGGATAGTTGATGGTTTACCATGGATGATTGTATGTTGTGTGAATGTATTTCAATAAAACTGAATTTAATTTAAAAAATTTGAAAAAAAAAATAAATGCTTAAGAGCTTGTTTCTAAACCTTTCATAGGAATTAAGTACAGATGATGATGTTACACAAGGATAAAACTACTTTAATTAGGAATCCATCTGCCAGCTAAAATAGAATTTCTGTATTTGGCCCAGAGAGAAATAAGGGAGCTAATCATAACGAGAAACTGCAGTGCTTCTACAACCACCACAACAATGCCAAACAGTGCTGATCGACTGTCATGTATCAGTGGAAGGCAAAACAGTCTTTCTTAAATTACAAATTAATGAAATAGTTCAAAGTTTCAGAAAGTTTTAGTCCTAAATATCAAGGACATACAATTTTGAGGCTGTTCTGGAAAGTGAAAAATGTAACTAAAGTAGAATAAATTAAAAGTAAGCTTTTAAAATGCCTATTTATTATAACTGCACTTAGAAAAAAGGACAATCTGATACACTGTTGAGGAATATAAACTGGTACAAACAATGTGCAATTAGAAATATATATAAGCACTTTAAATGCTGAATGCATGTCATCTTTGTGGTGGACAAGGGCTTTCATTCACTGTCATTCATTTCATTCACTTCTATATCCAAACATTTTTATTTTTATTTTTTCAAGGAGCCCACAGTACTCAAAAAGCAAAAACAACAACCAAAAGAAATGCTACACCCTCTCCCAACAAACCATTACAATTAGCCCCAATGCTAAATGTCCGAACTTTGTGAGAATGAGATTAAATTTAGCTTTCACACATGATAGGTGTGCCTGGCGGGGTGGGGCAGTGCAGGAATTGGCAGAAGGTTAAAGAGAGAAACTGTAGTCCACAGTAGGTCCCCCTGTTTATCCGCCCACTATCCACAGTCAGTTCCCCTGTTTATCTGCCCACTATCTACTATCCTTGCAAGGTGGAGACTCCACCTAGAGGTTCCTAAAATAGCTTCATAAATTGTTACCAAACTAGCTCAGACTGGCTCTGCAGTTAAACAAAGGAAAGAGGAGGGGAGACTTGTTTCAAATGTTTGGAGTTTGCCCAGGAGACTTTTTTTCAAATGTTTCCAATTTGCACTAGCTCAATGTTTCAATTTTGCTTGTGCTAGTTAGGCTTGTCAAATAGAATGTAACCTCTGAAGTATCCAGCCACTGGAGAAACGGGAGGGACTTGCGGTTAGGCTTAGGGAATAAATACTGCTGGGTCTATTGTTCTGTGCGCCAACCCCCCACATTTTGGTTGGGTACCCGTTCTCGCAAGATTGTGAATAAATTCTTTTCTTCTCCACAATCGGGTGGGTGTTTATTCCTTTTTAGGAATAGTGCTTGTTTCTCACACTTCGGATTCCATGAGAAAATGAACCCATCCATTTCTTTTCTGTCCCCTACTGTAAAACTGCAGGACACTTACTGGCAAGAAGAGCAAGTAGAAAAGAACATTTTTTTTGAACGTCAAAGATACAGAGATATTCTTACTGGTCCTATGCATTACATTGTTAAGCAAGTTTACTAATAATACTGTTTAGCAAAAGAAAACAGTATCAAACTTTGACACTTAAAACTAGACAGAAAATGGAATCTCACCTTTGCATCTATTTCTTCTGCTTTCTCATTAGCTTCCTGTTCAATGAAAGCCATCATGTGTTTAATCTGTAAGGAAAAAGAAGGGTATTTTATTTTTTAATTCAAGAGAAAATATAATGTCTATCTTGTCTGATTCATTCAACAATCATTTACTGCATGCATATTAAGGGCCAGGAACTACATACAAAGGTAAGTGAGATCATTTCTACCCTTGGGGAAATTATAATCTGGAACTTGCTCTAGCAAATGGACAAGTATAATATACAATAACACCAACAAATAGGACAGTATCCACAAGGGACCTGAAGTCTATGGGGGAGAGAGGACCGCATATATACCCTCCTCCACTTCATATCCCCCTTTAGCCAGCACCTTTTCTCTGCTCTGTCTTTTAAAAAATGTGTCAGAGCTATCCACATCTACTCTTTCAGCTTTCTTTCCTCCTATTCTCAACACACTTCAATCTAATTTTTGCCCTTTCTACTCCACTAAACTTACTCTCATAACATAAAGTCACAACCATCTTATCCTTAAATCTTGGCCTCGTCTTACTTGCTATGTTGGCCAACCCTCCGTTACATCGTTGGCTTCCTCCGCTGTTCTTCAGTTATTGCTTTTCAATCTCCTTTAGGGTCATGCTCTTCTTCTCCCCCACTTCCCAGGCAGCTCTTCTTGGATATCCTACTCACAGTAACCTTAAATTTAATGCATGTAATACTGGCTGCTTTTCACTCCGCTCCCCAACCCCCACTCTGATCTCTATCTTGAGGAATAGCACCACACACAACCTTGACTCTTCCTTGTACCTCAGTCCTTGCACCTCTCACCAAAGGCTTAACAATTCTTGCTTCTGGTAGCTCTTTAATTTGTCCGCATCTCTCCATCTGCACAGCCACTATCCTAGTCCTTGCCATCGCCATCTCTTGGCAGAATCATCCTGACAGCTTCCAAATTCGTCTCCCTGCCTCAACTCTTGTTCCCCACCAGCTACTCTACATTGCAATCAGGCGTCTTTTTAAAATGCCTATCTTATCATATATCATCCCTCTCCTTAAAATTTCTCCTTGCCCTTACAATAAAGTGCAGAGAAGTACATATCTGATCACTGCTTACCTTCCCTGATCATATGTAAAATGCCCTTCATCACTCCTCAAACTCTTAGTTCCTATCATACTGAATGTATTTCAGTTTTTCAGTTCTTTGAGTTCATCATTCTCTTTCTACCTCCAAGGTTTCAAACATGCTGTTCCTTGCTTCTACTTGGAACTCTCTTCCTCTTCACCTAGCTAACATCCTATTACTAATATTATTCTTTTTAGAGAAATTGTAGGTTTATAGAAAAATCATGCAGAAAACCTAGCCAGCTTCTTGGGCTTCAGCTTGCTTAACTGTCACCTCCTTTGACAAATGTTTCCTGAACCCCTGCCTATGTGCACCTAAACACAGATTTGTAACTTGTTCCTCTCCTCAACTAAGCCAGGAAAAAAAGGAATTTGGAGCTTGACTGTGAAGGGCCTTAAATGCTATGTTAAAGGTTTTAGAATAGAGCTTGGGCTGATTGATCCAACTTAGACTTACAACTGTCTCTAGTGGCAGATGTAAAATATACCCAAGTGAAAACTCAGGCAACACAGCTAATCAAACTCACTGACAGTGGGATAGTTCCATTTCATAAGGGTTCTACCTGGAAGGAGTGATAAATCAAAAAAAGCAAAAAGAAAAAAAAAGCTAACCACAAAAATTCATATAAGACTTTTAGGTTAGTAATTCATTTTAGTTAATAATTTTCCTATGAGTTTAGGGATCTTGTCTGAAACACCACTGTAGTCCCAGAATATGGAACATTCATGGCAATAGTAGGTGCTCAATAAATATTTGTGAATGAAGGTACGTACAGGTGGATAAATGTGTTAAGGTGGTGACGGTAGCAAAACATTGTAAATATGATTAATGCCACTAAATTGTATGCTTAGAAGTGGTTGAGAAGGAAAATTCTATGTTGTATATATGTTGTGAAATTTTAAAAAGAAAGAGAGACTAAAGAGACAATGACAATTAAATGCAATATATGATCCAGGACTGGATATGATAAGAGATAAAAATGCCCCAAAGTACATTATGGGGATAATTGAAAAAATTGGAATACAGACTATAAACTTTCTATTGTTAAATTTCTTGAACTCAATAACTGTACTTACTGAGGTTACAAAAGTGCATATCATTTTTCTTAGGAAATATATGCAGAAGTATTAAGTATTCAAGGAGCATGATGTATGCAATCTACTCTCAAATGTTTAGCAAATAGATAAACCAAAAATAAACAGAGAGATAGAGTGATATAACAAATGTGGGAAAATGTTAAAAGTTGATAAATCTGGGAATCAAGGTAGAGGATATCGGAGTTCTCCGTATTGGTTTTGTAATATTTTTGTAAGTTTGAAGTTACTTCAAAATAAAACATTAATGAGTTAAGAAACCAAATAGTATGGTTTTAGAAGAGACAGATTTATTCTTTTATCAAAATTCTTAAGAGCTACCCTACTCACAAAGAGCCAAAATAATTATGCTGATCAGAGCCTATTTTATAAATAATAAAATATTTAAAAGAAAATACTGCAGATACCTATTCTGAAGCTACATTTATGGAAAATTACTGTGACCTTGCTGAAAGGATTACTCCCCACACAATGGGGGGTGGGGTGGGAGGGGTGAGGAATGGTATCTCCAGCTTGAAGCCTCACTGAACTTGGTCTGGAATTTTAAAAGTAGTTTAGCTAAATATAATAATCAACGCAGGGGTTTATAAACACTACAAGACAGGTTTGGACCCTAAAGGCAAGCCCTGTTTCAAACATGCATTATCTGCCTTTATCACTCCTGCTGGACCCTGGGCTACCAGATTTGACTAGATCAGCAGAGCCTGTTTACAGTCAACATGATCATATTCTGTCTTTAGGAGTTCCAAGCATAGAAATATCCAGCCCCTTAAGGACATTGAACTCCAACTCCAAGGCAGAATAATCTGGCTTTAAAAAAAAAAGAAAATTTTTTTTTCCTGCTAACCCAGTAATTAAACTTTTGTGGGTAAGATTCCTTTGAAAAGCTCATGAACTATATAACCATACTCCCCAGACCAAAAAAAAAAAAAACAAAAAAACAAATACTCACAAATATTTTAACACAATGGGGAAGGGAATCCAGGAATTATTAAGCACCTACTATGTGCTTAGTGCTTGGCCTACTCACTGCTGGGAATACAGTGAAAAAAATAAACACACTGCCTTCAAGGAGCTTAATGTTCTGGTGTGGAGGAGTACAAACAATAGATAATATTTCTTCATTCTTTTGTCTAACATTGTGACTAGAGTATATGGAAGGCACTGCATCGAGTTTTTTCTGTATTAAAAATCAAAAGCAGTGATGATAAACGTTCATAAAAGCCCTGTTTTGTAAGAATATCGGAAGATTTCTTAAACTTCTCCATAGATGCTGGTTTGTTACTCCTACTTCCCTTTTGTGATTAGCACTAAAACCATTAAAATAAACACTCCCCTCTTCTTAGTGCATGTTAGGTTAAAAATAAAATGAAGACATTTTCATGGAAATGGCAACAACCAAGGAAAAACACAATCATCTCATTGCTCATCTAAGATTCATAAGGCAGTGTACTTTAGTCAGATAATTTTCCTAGGACTTCGAAAAGAACTGGGTTGAGTTCTCTAAATTATGGGGAGATTAAATAGCAGCCTTAAACTTCCTCTTCTGAAAAACCTGTAGGCCGTATACCTACTATGCCCAATGACTGATAAACGGAAACCACTTTTCCTCTATTAGTTTTAGGTCTGTCAATACAACTAATCCCTCTCAAAGACTTTGGCATTACAACATTCCTAATGCCCACCATCTTGAAGGTATGGTTTTTTTTTTTATTTTTCTGGGTTCTTTTTATTCGTGAAACAAGTTTCCCAGGACCGATTATACCCTTACAAAATTAACGTAGGTCCACGACTTTCATGACAATTAACTCTTTCCATAAACTTTGACTCACCTACTTTGTGCCAAACACTGGGAGGCGCTGGAGTTCATAATGTAAAAAAAAAAAAAAAAAAAAAAGGAATTCCTGCATTTGACAAATATCAGCATATGCCCTAAGTGGGCCACAAACCATTGCAATTCATTATGAGAGGAAAATTCTTCCAAGACGAAGTCAATGACCTTGAAACAACACTGGAAACAGCTCTCTATCCTCGGCACTGTTTATTTTCTTTTATATACTCTGAGTCCTTCCGTTAGGGTTAAAAATCAAGTGATGAAGAGGCTGTTTTCGATTCCTGCACAGATCTCTGCCCTAGCAAATACGGCGAGAAGCCCTGGAAAATAAGGACTGACGAGATGAGAGCCAAAGAGGGCGCTTACAGGGACCGCGCGCAGGCAAGAGGGCAGCGCGCAAGATGCTAGCAGAAGTCACGTGAGCTGCGAGACGATACCTGTCAGCAGATCTCCCTCCCAGGACAGACCACCAGGACCCGGGAACTTGGGGTAAGGGACCCTCCTCCGGCATCAGGTCTTGCCCAAGGCCTTAGGCGTCTCTGAGCCAGGGCTCCGACCCACCACCCCCTGACCGGCGCCGCGGCTTCCCCTCACCTGCTTTTGCACGTCAGCATCGCTGAGGGCCATGGCGAAAGCGATGCCAGCCGGGTGGGCAAGAGCCTCAAGTTTAGATTTGAATAGGACGGTGAGAAGAATGGGAGAGAAAACCCCAGCGCAGTGCTGGGCTTCTTTTGCTTTATAACCCCTGCTTCCGGTTCCTGGCAGGTGACCTCTCAGTCATTCCTCAAAGCACCTTCTCAGCCAATTGGAAGAGAGGAGCCATGGGAAGTCCCTCCCGCCCCTAGCTGGGCGCGTGCGCAGAGAGCACCGCCCTTGAGTGCTTGTCCAAGGCTGGCTGGTGAATTCACCTGTGCTCCTTTACTGAAATGCCTGTTTTTCGTTAACAGAGAGAAAATAAGGAGTTTCTGCCTCTGAAATTAGTTGGGCAACTTGGATTTCTCTAGCCTTAGAGCCCTTGCATTTTTTAAAAAGTTTGATTATTTTATTTACATCCAAAACAGAATTTATTATAATTTTATTTCCCTGGCTTTAATGAAAGCAAACTCACTAATATTTTATTTATTAACAGACTTTACTTTTTAGAAAAGTTTTAGATTTATAGACTACATAAAAATTGAGGAGTTAGAGAATTCCCATTTACCAACTCCCTCCACACACAGCCATAGTTTCCCTTATTATTAACATCTTATATTGCATGGTACAGTGTCACAGCTCCAGAACCAATGTTGATGTATTATTCTTAACTTAAGCTCATAGTTTATTTAGATTTCCTTAGTTTTAATCTAACATCTCTTTTCTGTTCCAGGATCCTATCCAGGATACCATGTTACATTAAGTTGCCTCCTTAGGCTTCTCTTGGCTGTGACAGTGTAATGAACCCTGATCTGTTTTTCATATCCCACCCACACCCCCCATCTACTTTCTGAAGCAGCTCCCTTACTGACCAGGTTGCAGAAGTTTCCATTTCTGTTATCCAATGTCCCCACCTACACACCCCTTAGCTAACTTCTTGTTTTTAACAGCTCCAGCCAGACCAGCCTTTACTGGCTTTAACCACAAAGACTTGTGCAATTAAAAAGAAAGTTAACCAGGGAGAAAACTATGCCTAATGGTAAAAATTACACTCACTGAACTGTAACCCAGATGCTTTGTTTTGCTGATGCGATGTTTTGAAACTGTACTGTCACTGGACAATAATAAGACAATTCACAGCTCCCCATTTGTATCCCTTTATCTTGTTTGCCGCCCTGAAGTTGGGTGCCCTTGCATGTAGCCCCTTATTGATTAATATGAGTCACCCTAGAATTAAACACCCCAAATTCCTAAACTATCTTGCTGAGCCACGCTAGTTCTAATCAGAGTTGGCCCGCCTGACATGCACAGTAGCCTAAGAATGCAATCACTCTGCCCATACTCAGTAACTAGACTATCTCTACCTCCTCATCTCAAACCCCTTTGCTCCTAAGCCGGCCTGCCTTTGTTTGAATGCTGTAAAACACTGAAAGTTTCTCTAGTTCAGTGAGAGAGATTTGAGGATTGCCCTCCTATCTTTGTGAGACTAGCTTTAAATAAACATTTTTTCTTCTCAAAATCCCAGTGTCTACTGATTGACTCTGTGCACATCGTGTGAGGACTCACTTTTGAGTCACAACAACAGTTTCTCAGCCTTCCCTTGCTTTTTTTTTTTTTTTTAATTCAGTCTTATTGAGGTATATTCACATACCATACAATCATCCACGGTGTACAACAAACTGTTCACTGTACAATCATATAGTTGTGCATTCATCATCCCAATCAATTTTTGTACATTTTCCTTACTTCAAAAAGAATAAAAATAAGAATAAAAATTAAAGTAAAAAAGAACACCCAAAGCATTCCACCCCCCCCCATCCCACCCTATTTTTCATTTAGTTCTTGTCTCCATTTTTCTACTCACCCATCCAGACACTGGATAAAGGGAGTGGGAGCCATGAGGCTTTCACAATCACATAGTCACACCATGTAAGCTCCATGATTATGCAGTCATCTTCAAGAATCAAGTCTCCTGGGTTGCAGTTTGATAGTTTCAGTTATTTCCTTCTAGCTATTCCAATACACTAAAAACTAAAAAAGGTTATCTATGTAGCTCGTAAGAATGCCCTCCAGAGTGACCTCTCAACTCCATTGGAAATCTCTCAGTCACTGAAACTTTGTTTCATTTTGCTTCCCCCTTTTGGTCAAGAAGATGTTCTCAATCCCACCATGCTGGGTCCTGGCTCATCCCCAGGAATCATGCCCCACGTAGCCAGGGAGATTTACAGCCCTGGGAGTCATGTCCCATGTAGAGACGGAGGGCAGTGAGTTCATCTGCCAAGTCTTCCCTTGCTTTTGATGACCTTAACAGTTTTGAGGAGTAAAAGTTAGGTATATTGTAGAATGAGCTTCTAATGGAATTTTTTTTTGTGGTTGTGTTGGTGTTATGGGGTTTGCAGAGGAAGATCACAGGGGAAAAGTGCCATTTTCACCACATCATATCAAGGCTACATGCAATCAACATGTTGATGTTGACCTTAATCAACTGAATGAAGCAGTACTTGTCAAATTTCACCATTGTAAAGTTATTCTTCCCCCTAACTTCTTCAGGCTGTGGTAAGCTTCACAGAGACAATCTCTGGAGTGAAGTTACTGTGAGCATATGCAAAGATTAACCAATTGTAGTTTTCCAAATCCCATTTCCATCTATACTAGTTTAGCTCTTGTAGAAAAACTTTATTAAAACAGCTTTTCAGATAAATTCCAAAATCCCACTCCTAGATAAGCCAACTTGCCAAGGTCTTCACTAAAATACTGGCTTAAATGACTATCAGGTGAAGTCGAAAAGGGATGGTTTGAGGCATTACCTTACTGGTTGTCTCACCTACTCCCTCATTGAGAATTCACTCTGTGGTTTGATGAGAAATTGAGTCAGTGGAATAGATAAGCGAACTCTTGACAAGGAGTGTCAGGTGGAAATAAATGTCAATCATCTCAGACTTGGAATGTTGGAAGAGCCAATTTTAAAAGGAAAAACAGATGGTGGCAGAAAGTAGTGGAACTTTAACTCAGATGCCTGCTCTTTTGCCCCTTTTAACCAGTTTTCCACACAGCAGAGAGTGATTTAAAACCTAGATGGCTTCATGTCATGCCCCAACTTAGAATCTTCTAGTGATTTCTACTTCCTAGTGAACCCTTTACACCACAGCCTCCGAGAGCTGCCTAATCAGGCCCTGCCTGCTTGTTGCACCTCATTCCACTTCCCTTCGATTGCCACCTCAAAGGTAGATTGGTTTCCTTTCAGTTCCTCAAAACCCCCAAGCTTTTTTTTTTTTTTTAACTGAATCAAAATTTTTTATTTCAGTCTCTATATTTTTAATTTTCAAGAGGTCTTTCTTTTTCTGTGAATGTTACTATTATAGCTTATGTTATTGTTCAGTGAATCTTAGCTCTCTGAAACTTTTTAAAAATTTTTCTTGTAGTCCCTACAGTGTCTCATTTTTGTTTCTTTCATGCACATGTGCAAGTGTGGGTACCTGTTTTTTTTTTTTACATAAAAGTGATAATTTTCCAAGTGCAATTTAACCAGTAGAGAGCAAATTTCAAAGAATATTCTAGGTTACAATTCCACAATTTCAGTTATTTCCTTATTATGAAATATAACAAATATTCAAAAAGATAATATCTTTCAAAGTATGAATTAACTAGTAGATATATAGGAAATTTCCAAAGTTATTATGAGTCATTGTACCATAGTTTCAGTCGTTCCCATATTGTGAAATCTGAAAACTGGCAAAGATAATAAGTAAGCATTTACTCTGCCTTTTTAGGAGGAATTGCATTTCATGCCTAGTTGATAAAGAATAGCTTTCATTTATAGAATGCCAGTTCATAAATGTAGAAAGAATTAGAAAATCACTACTTTCAACATTCGTGAAAATGGTTCAGTCAAAAGAAAAAAAAAATGCTAAAAGTATTGGGTGAAAGGGTGAAGCCATTGTGGAAATCATTTTGGCAGTTCCCCAGAAAGTGGAACATAGAAATACCACGTGACTCAGCAATCCCACTTCTTGGTATATATCCCAAAGAATTCAAAGTAGGGACTTGAACAGATATTTGTACATCAATGTTCAAAGCAGGATTGTTCAGAATAGCCAAAAGGAGGAAAGAACCCAAGTGTCCATCGAGAGGTGAATGGATAAGAAAATGTGGTATATCCATATAATAAATAGCTATAAACAGAAATGAAGTTCTGATACATGCTTCAACACAGATAAACCTTGAAGATAACGTGTTGAGTGAAATAAGCCAGACAAAAGGACATATATTGTATGATCCCACTTATATGAAATAACTAGAAAATGCAAATTCATAGGGGCTGGGGTGGGATGGGAAATGGGAAGTTAATACTTAAAAGGGTTCAACTTTTCTGTTGGAGGTGATGGAAAAGTTTTGATAATGGATGGTGGTGATGATAGCACAACATTGTGAATGTAAGTAACACCACTGAACTGTATGCTTGACAGTGATTAATATTAGAAATGTTATGTTGTATATATATGTTACCACAATAAAAATTTTTTAAAAAGGATCATGTGTGCAACCTACTCTCAAATGTTTATAAAATATAGAGACAGAATGTTATAGCACAAGTGGAAAAACATTAAAAGTTGGTAAATAATGGTTATCAGGGCAGGGGATATAGTGGAGTTCCCTGTATTGTTTTTATATTATTTTTGCAACTTTCATTTATGTTTGAAATTACTTCAAAATAAAAATTTAAACAAATGTGTAGTATATAGGCATGATGGAATATTATTCAGCTGTAAAGAGGAAATGAAGCTGTGTTTCATGCTACAACATGGATAAACTTTGAAGACAGCCCATTGAGTGAAATAACCCAGACACAAAAAGACAAATATTGTATGATTTCACTTAAATGATATACCTGGAATATGTAAATTCATGGAGACAGAAAGTGATTTACAGGTGGTTTATACCAGAGGTGGCAGTGCATTGAGGGAAATGAGGTGTTATTGCTTTGGTTGTAGTTTCTGTGATGAAAAAGTTGGGTTAGGGATATTGGTGATGGTAGCACTAATTAATATCACTGAGGAATACAACTGAAAGTAGTTAAAATGGGAAATTTCGAGTTGTATATATGTTACTATGAAAAAAAAATTATTAGGTAAAAGGTTGTTTGGGAATAGGGTCCAATTTAGAACCACTAATAATGGGATACCAGACATGAAGTGCTCCTCATGATGCAATCTGAAGTACACGGCATAACCTATGAAATATTTTTTCCAAAGTGTTAAATTTCAATCTAATCAAGCCTTTACACCTGGACTCCTCAAAAAGTCAGTCATTAAAGAATACTAAGAAAATAATAAAAGATATAATAACCAAATTCAATGCATTAACTTTCGTTAAAAAAAAACACCTCTAACGCTATTACTTAGATTATTGGGGAAATATGGACTGGATATTAAATATTACGAAGTTAGTGTTAATTCCCTTAGTTCACTAAACCTTACTTTGGCAAATATCTTCCTGATTTCTCTGTTAACGACACCACGATTTTTATCACTCCAATGATAGCCTCCAATGACAACTGCCCCCACCTGTTTTCGTTTCCACCACCTCCCCATCAGTTCTGGTTTTAATCACTTTTTTTTAAACAATTTATTGAGATGTAACTCATATAGCATACAATTCACCAACAATTTTTAGTATATTCACAGAGTTGTGTAACGATCACCACAATCAATTTTACATTTCATTACTCCAGAAAGAAACTCTGTACTCATTGGCGGTCGCTCCCAACCAGGCTTTCATCACTTCTGATCTGGCTCCGTACAATATCCTTCCAACTCCTTATCTTCAACTCTCTCGTTTCAACTCATTCCATGTACTCCGTAGGCAATGTGACTTCCCTAAAGCATGGTTTAGTTATTATACCCTCTCGCCTAGTACCTTCAGTTCTCCCGCAAAGTACGCTTCGATTCAAGTAAACAAATAGCCATTAAGCGCACGGAATATTCCAGGCATTGCCCTTAGGTGCCGAGAACACAAGATTCCATTCCAGCCCTAACTTCCTCTATTCTCCTCCAGTCTATTCAAAATGGATTGCTACTGAAGGTTTGTTTTATCGCCATTGTGCCTCTGCACAGTACGTTCCCTCTCCTGGTAAGGCCCTCTCTATCCCACCCCACTCCCATACCCCCAGAAATGTTTCCCAACTTTCGAGGACCATCTTCCCCGACAAATGTTTACGAACCCCTCAAGACCTGTACCTCTCTTTACACTTCTCTAACCCACTCGCTTGCACACACTTGAAGCTAATTATATTTGTAGAACTGAACATATTCTGCGAACGCAGCACTATTCGTTTTCTTGGAATCGCTAACTTCCCTCCTCACTCGGCAACTGACTCGCGAGTATTTACATCCCCCTTCCACCAAGCCACCTATTACCGGAAATGACTTAAAAAGAGGGAGCCGCCGCAGCCCCAGGGACCATAGATGTGAGTGACTCCTGGGAAATGCGTGCTAGAAGGGGCCTACTCTTCCGGGTCACGTCTGCACGAAGAGACCGCCAGGCTTCACTTGTCCGTCCTTCCGCTAGGGAGAAGGGAGCCGCCCCCTTCCCGCGCTCCTCGCCGATCCCGGCCCACCCTGACGCCGGCGGTGACGCAAGCGCGCTGGGGGTGAGCTCAGCCTCCATCATGGCGGCGGCGGTAGATTAGGGCCGCGGGTCGAAGCAGCCACCACCGCTGGGGGAACCTGTCGGAAGTAACTGTCGCCGCCGCCGCTTCTTTCATCTATTCTGGGGCAGGGGCCAGGGCCAGGTGAGGGGAGTGGGTTTCCGGGCAGGCAGAGCTGGGTAAGGAGGAGGTTTGCACCTGAGTAGGCTGGTGCCCAGAGGCTTTGTCGACCCACCGGCTTCCCGGTGGTCCCGGCGACGCTTGAGAGTTTGTGTGTGTGTGTGCGCGTGGAGCCCTCGGCGAAGCTAAAGGGTCCGTTTCATTATAGCGGGACCTGTCCAGCGTGGTCTCTCCGCCGACGCTTTTTGAGCGGACATTCTCTTTCAGGCTTAGGAACTCGGCCAGTTCTTCACTCCGCCTTTCTTCCTCACAAGTATCTTCACATGGAAAACCCGTTTCCATTTTTAAAACCACGCTAGGGAACGTGAACTTCTTTTTCGTCACGGAAAAGGTTCTAATGCTATTCACGTGAAATGATTATAGATGAGCTGTCGGTCCTAGTCGGTTCTTCATCCCGGATTTCTTATCCTTAATTCACTGCTTTTCTGACACCCATTGTTTTTTTTTTTTCCAGAAAAATCTGCCTTCTTACCAGCGTTCCAAGGAGAGAATAAGGAACCCCTCCAAGTTTCTTTCATAACCGGCTATGAGGGAGAACTCATAAGCTTTTCGAGCTGAGGTTTTAACCTAGGACGTTTCTGGCCAGTTGTTCACATGCAGTTGACTGATAGTAGCTTTGTTTAGCTCTTGACCACTCCCCGCACAAGTGTTTTGTTTATCCAGAATAGCTGTTTCACTGTCTCTATTTAGAAGTTTCGAATCGAGCTGCCATTGCCACTTCCATTCCTCTGTTTTGGCTTTAGAGTATAAGGCAAAATAAAAAGTCTGTGCGAAATTAACAGTAGGATTTCCCCTGGAAGTTTGGTATAAACTGGAATGTTGATCTCTGCCCTGACTTGTATGACCTTGAATAAGTTGCCACGCCCTTCTACTTTTTTTTTTTACCCACACCCCAAGTATTTGTGTACGTGATCAACTTTATATTTCATATACAGAGTTGGATAAATGTACACATGTACATATTTTCTTAGAAAATATTTTAGACATATTGCATTTTAAAACAATTAATACCCACCCACCTGCTTTTTAATCGTGGATTTTCAGCCTTAATTTTGATTTGTATCTTATTCCGAAAAATTGTCACCAAGAGTTCTTGTTTAATATATATACAGAGTTTGGGGAGAGGGAGTTGTTAACAGAGTAGCTGATTATTTTTAACAGCTTTATTAAGATATAATTAACATACCATACAATTCATCAGTTGTACAATTCAGTGGTCTTTAGTATATTCACAGAGTTGTGCATCCATTACCATATCAATTTTAGAACATTTTCATCACCTCAAAAAGAAACCTTGTACCTATCCCCTTTCCGGCTGTACCCTCCCCTCCTCCCTTCCCAGGCACCCACAAATCTAGGTTTTGACTCAGTGGCTTTGCCTATTATGGACATTTCATATAGATGGAATCATACAATATTTGTTTTTCTTTGTGACTAGCTTCTTTTACTTAGCATAAATGTCGTCAAGGTTCATCCATGATGTAGCATGTATCAGTACTTTGTTTTTATGGGTGAATAATATTGCATTGTATGGATACATCACATTTCGGTATCTATTCAGCAGTTGATGGACATTTAGGTTATTTCTACTTTTTGGCTATTGGGAATAATGCTGCTATGAACATTCACTTACAAGTTTTTGTGTAGACTTGTGTTTTCATTTATCTCCGGTACGTACCTAGGAATGCAACAAAGTTGACTGAATTTTATGTCTCCCTTTACACGAGCTATATACTCATATTTGGGAAGCCTAATTAACTTGCTGCAAAAGTCAGATTTTGTGTGTGTGTTTGTGGGGAAAGGGCGAACATGAGGCATTCTTCTGTAAGTAAATTATCTGTGATTGGTAACTGCTGAGTGAAAGTATTTTTAGGCAGCTGTTAATACAAGATTGAACTAGAATGTTTCAGTCAGGCATGTTTCAGATGGAAGGTGATAGTTTATGCTCAAGTGCTTAGTGTCTGCCTAAAGTACTTACTATCTGCCGAGTTTTAAAAATGACATCTTGCTCAGTTGCATTTCTCAGTTGGGTGAGGTGACTTTTGCGATTTCACAGTTTTTATTAGGATTATTTAATTTTACTTCTTTTGGAGAAACTTCTGAAATTCTGTGGGAACTAATAAAACAGGGATTAGAAAATGCAGTCATTGGATTCATGTTAATTTGTGGAACTTTTGAAAATATTTTTTACTGAAGTCACCAGTAAGCCTTGAGACTAGAGATTTAGTCGCCAAGAAATTTTGCTTGTTAATGTTTAAAATTCCAGAGTTTTGATTGTTGATTGAGTTATCTGTAGATTTTTATTTTTTTCCATATAAATTGGGATTATAGATGTGTTCAACTCTATTTTACCAGAGTATTTACCAATCTTACTACATTATAATTTTACTTCACTGGAAAGAAAAACAATTAGCTGCTGAAAAATGTAATTAAAAAACAATTACAATGTGTGTCTGTTATGGTTCTGTGGGATTAAGGGATACATTGTAGGTATGGTCTTCTAAATTAGTAGTCTGAGGTGGACACTAGGAATTTCTGTTTTTAACAAGCATCCTAGGTGATTATGATCAGACAGGTTTGGGAAACAGCTACAGAAGGCTCTGATGTTGCTGCAGATTTGATTTTCATAAGAGTTGGTTGTAGAATTCAATAGCTGCTGCGTATCTTCTGGTTATAGTTCATAAAATGTGCTTAATTCCTTTAGTGCTATCCGTGCTTGCATCCTGGAATTTGCACTGGTGTACATAATAGAAATCTGATTTTTTTTTAAAAAAAGGCAAACCCTTTATTGTAAAGTATAGATAGTAAATGTTTGTTTTTGGCGGATCATGGATGTTTTGTTCGCTGCTGGTTTCAGAAATGCCACCGAACTGATATATAAACACAATTAAGTTACCTGAGCTGCTTCAGACTACCTGTCTGGCTGACAACTATATGTAGCTCAATAGAGGAACAAACTGAAAGTGTGTGGCAGGGAGAAACAAATGGGTCACAAACGTATTGTAGTTTCTTTGAATTATAAAGAGATTTGAACTTTTGTATTGAAGGTCATATAAATAGTTCTTGATGCCAAAGAACTCTTGCACCTAATTTGAATTCTAAAAAATTCTACTTGGTATAAATTAAAGAGTAAAAGTAAACTATGTCCTCTTTTATCTTGTAAAAAGAAGCTTTTTACAGGAATATCTTTTTTTGGGTCCAAAATTTACTCTCCCTGTGTTGGTGAGGCACTGAGTGGAATGACCTGAGCACTGGCCCCTGCTTTCATGAAAGCTCTGGATGGTAGTCCCCAGATCACATTTACCTTCCATCTAATCTGTCTTTTTTCCTTTTTTTTCCTCAGCTCCATTCTCAAAATTGATAAATTTTCTTCTTTTGTTTTCAGGTTTCTGATACTAGGCAACCCACCAATGGAAATGAGGAAAAATGGCTTTGTTTTTCTACTGTTTGTTCTGGCTGTTATTATTAGTGTCGTCTTTTTTTTTAATAGACTACTTTTTTTTTTTTTTTTTATTCTGGAATTAGGTCTTTTATTGGATATACACATTGCAAATATCTTTTTCCAATCTATTGCATTTTTCTCACTATCTTCCAGACCCAATATTTTTTAATTTAACATAGATAAACAAGAGTTTATTTTTATAAGAAAACAGAGGTGGATGACTAAGAAGAAATATAGATTTGGCACTTGGGAAGACTAAAACACGAAGCTTAGTGGATTTGGGAGGAACCACAATATGACATTTAGTGTCACAGTTTCTCAGTTTTCTTTTCTATAGGGTAGAAAGTATTTGTTGTGTACAGAACCTCTCATTAAGTCACCTAGGGTTGTAAAAGAAGAAGAACATGGAAGATTAATAAATCTTAATTTATGTTGCCAAAACATCTTCATTTGTAAAAATAGACTAGGGCTGGTCTTTTAAGCAGATGCACATTGATGTATCTTTCTATAGAATTATTCTTTGCAAACTTCAGCAGTAGTAGAAATTGTGTTAAAATCTATCAGATGAAACACTTAACCCTCAACATAGGTTGGTAGTATATAAAGCAAAGAGAAGAGAGCTCAGTGATTAATCTGTGCAAGTCACCCAACCTTCACATTCTTTGAGGGCCAAATGTGTCTCGTGAATATTTGATTGATTGCACTGTCAGCAACATCTACTTCAAAAGCAAGATATGCAAAGAAAATATTGTACCCCAGTTTTTGTATAGTTTCATAGAAATATGTGGTACAATATAAGGAAAGGAGTACTGGCTTTGGCTTTAGGGCAGTATTCCGGTTTGCTAAAGCTTCTGGAACGCAAAATACCAGAAATGGATTGGCTTTTTCAATGGAAATTCATTAGGTTACAAATTTAAAGTTCCAAACCCATGAAAATGTCCAAATAAGGGCATCCAGAGAAAGATACCTTGAAGAAAGGCCGATGGCATGGGAAGGCACATGGCCACGTCTGTTGGCCCTTCTCTCCAAAATGTCTCTGGGCTTCTGTGTGTCCTTGCTTGTTCCTCCCAGGGCATTTCTGTCTCTTGGCTCTATTCAAAATGTCTCTCCCTTTTATCCTCTCATAGAGGATGCCAGTAAAGATGATTAAGACTCACCTTGAATGGGTGGGGTCACCCGTCCATGGAAACAGTCTAATCAAAGGGTCCTACCCCTAATAGGTCTGGCCACACAAGAGTGCATTAAGGGTGTTAGACTACTTTTTTAGAGCACTTTTAGGTTTACAGAAAAGCAAGCAAGCGTTTGAGCTTTTACCTCTGAATCCCTCTTTTTTAGCATGCTGCCAGGCATGCAGTGAACATGTGTTGACTGAATACAGTTAAGGGCTTAAGGTTAGGAAATGAGGAAGATGTAGCTAACCAATGTTGCACTAATCAACTGTATGATTTTGGGCAAATAAATTGTCTATTTTTGTTTCTTCATGTCTAAATTGGACTTTTACTTTTTCTTCTTAGCATGGAGGATTCCCGTGACAACATATGGAGAAGTGTTTTGGAAATGGAGGTGTATATGCAGATCTAATTTATTTTTAGTATTTGTTAGAAATACAAGAGCCCATCATGTAGTATGCTGATTAGGCACTGCAGAATGTTGCAAAGGAAGTGGATGCCCTCTCTTCTCAGAATACCCTTAGAGTGCATGACAACATAGCAGTGCTATGGAGTTTACATTTGGCATATTCTCTATGCCTCTGTCCTATAATTTAATACCAAAACATTATGTGGTTCTAGGATCTGCTCATACCACCTAACCACAGGCCTGAATAAGCTGCTGCTTTGCCATAACAGCTGGGAGCTCAAGCTAAATTAGAAATTGGATGGCTATTTTATTTTATACTGCAGATCCAATATATTTAGGTCTGGTTTGTTTATAACTAAAATACCAGATAATCTGTTTAAAGTCTCAAAAATGTATTCTAAAGCTTAAATGATTTGAATTTGTCTTATAGTCTCTATTAGTGTGTGTTGTTGAGAACTGATTGAATATATTACTATACATTGTCAAATATGTGGATATTAACATACATACTAGACCTAAGGACTGTTTTGCAAATGAGATGGTGAGTATGGAAGATGGAAAATTATGAAATCCTTGATTATGGTTATATTTATAATTAGGCAGTTGAGTTTTGTAAAAAAGTTTGAAGAGCATTAGGCTAAAAAATTTAGTTACTTCGTGAACTAGGCTTATCTACGGCATCTGGGTGGAGGGAATGTCTAAAAGTGTGGTCAGGAATATTTTATTTTATTTATTTTTTGTTTTATCTTTTATCTGCTTGTTTTTTTGTGTGTGTTTTTTTTAGGAATATTTTAGTATAACAAGGTAGAGAACAATTTTTTATGTAAACCATTACCAAAAATATGAGGACTTCTTTATTCTTGTTACCAAACAAATATTGAGATTTCTTAAAGCTATAATTGATAAAATTAAAAATTTTATCAATTCTTCCCTTCTCTTTTGGGACTCTGCTCCATAATTTATTCCTCTTCTCTGTAAATCTTTTTATTGGCTCCTTCTCCACTGGGTATAAACGTGCTTAACTCTCTTTCATCATGGGAAAAAAAACACACAAAAAATCGAAACAAATGAACTCTCCCAGGCCTTTTCACTCTCTAGTCTCCGTTCTTTTCTTCCCTTCATACTAAGATGTGTCTTTGAAAGAATAGTGTAGAACTCACTTCCCTATTTCTCACTTTCTCATCAGTCTTCACCTCCCTGGTTTTTTGCCCTTGCCCCTGCCAGTCAATCAAAATTGTTCTGTCAGAAATCTCACATGACTTCCTAATGCCATCTGACATTTTCGTTCTCCTTGTGACATGTTGCTTTTTTTTTTTTTTAATTTTATGGAGGTAAAAAATATATAACATGAAATTTACTATTTTAGAAGTTTTTAAGTGTCCAGTTCAGTGCCATTAGTTATTTTCACAGTGTTTTGCAACCATCATTACTATCCATTTCCAAAACTTTTTTGTAATCCCAAAGAGAAACTCTGTGCCCGTTAAGCAATATTCCCCAATCCCTCCTCCTTCCAGCTCTTGGTAACCTCTAATTTACTTTTTGCTTTTGACTTGTCTATTCTAAGTACCTCATATAAGTGGAATTATATATTTGTCTTTTTGTACATGCCTTATTAGCATAATGTTTCCAAGGTTTGTCCATTTGTAGCATATTATTAGAACTTTATTCCTTTTTATGGCTGAATAATGTTCTATTGTATGATTGTATCACTCTTTGTCATTTATCTGTTGATGGACACTTGGGTTGCTTCCACCTTTTGGTTGTTGTGAATAAAGCTGCTATGAACATGGGAGTACAACTTTGAGTCCCTGTTTTCAATTCTTTTGGGTATATACCTAGGAGTAGAATTGCTGAGTCATGTGGTAATTCTATGTTCAACTTTAGAGGAACCACCAAACTGTTTTTCACAGCAGCCGCACCATTTTAGATCCCCGCCAGCAATGTACAAGGGTTCTTAAAAATTCTCTGCATCCTCACCAACTCTTATTTTCTGTTATTTTTTTTTTAATAATAGCTATTCTAATGGGTGTGAAGTGGTATCTCCTTGTGGTTTTGATTTGCATTTCCCTGATGGCTAATGATATTGAACATCTTTTCATGTGCCTTTTGGTCATTTGTATATCTTCTTTGAAGAAATATATATTCAAGTCCTTTGCCCATTTTTAAATTGGGTTGTTTGTCTTTTTGTTGTTGGGTTATAGGAGTTCATATATATGCTGGAGACTAGAACCTTATCAGATACATAATTTGTAACTATTTTCTCCCATTCTGTAGGTTGTCTTTTCACTTTCTTGATAATGTCGTTTGATGCACAAGTTTTAATTTTGGTGAAGTCCAGTTTATCTATTTTTTTCTTTGGTGTTGTTATTTCTCTTTTGTTGTTTGTGCTTTTGGTGTCATAGCTAAGAATCCATTGCCAAATATCCAGCTTCATAAAGATTTATTCCTATGTTTTTTCCTAAGAGTTTTGTGCTTTTAGCTTTTATGTTTAGGTCCTTGATCTATTTTGAGTTTAATTTTTGTGTATGTGAGATAGTGGTCCAATTTCATTGTTTTGTATGTGGAAATCTAGTTGTCCCAGCACCATTTGTTTGAGACTTTTCTTTCCCTGTGGGATGGACTTGGCATTCATGTTGAAAATCAATTGACCATAAACACATGGATATATCTCTGGATGTTCAATTCTACTGCTTTGGTCTATGTGGCATTACTTATGCCAGGATCATACTGTTGGTTACTATAACTTAGTGGTAAGTTTTAATCAGGAAGTATGAGTCCTCCAACTTGACTCATTTTCAAGATTGTTTTGGCCGTTAAGAAATGTCATTACACATTTCAGTTTGACTTGTTTGTTCAGTACTTCTTATTGAAATGCTTCCCCTGGCTTCCGTGACTCCTCTTCCCTGGTTTTCTTCCTACCTCTCTGGCTGTACCAATCCAGGATAAGAAGTCTTCTCTTTTGGCTTGTCATCTTTTAGTCACCACTCAAACATTAGTGGTGCCTTGTGTTCTAATTGTGCACCTGATGCTGCCTTTTTTTTTTTTTTTTTTTAAATCAGATTGGTGTTTCTCAATTTTTTTTTTTTCCCCAACCCATGTCCTGTTTTGATAGATAGAAATTTTCCTGGTTCCCATTTTGGTAACAGGGAAGGGATGGTTTTTCTTCCTCCTTGACTCTTCACCGAGACTCATTGATACAAAGAAGATAGATGCTTTTGAGCTTTATTTCCTATATTTTGTAATCTGAAAAAAGGTAATTTTTCCTTTTTCAAGTATTAAAACTGTATTTTGAATATGGTTTTCAAACTGTATTACTCGTTTTTCCCCAGATATTGCAGTACTGCCTTTCCTATAGAAAATTGCTGCTCTCCATCCAATTTCCTTAAGTAATTTTATTTACTTAGATCTGTGTGGAATATTTACACTTTCACATTTTCAGTGCAGACCTCTCTCCTGAATTTAAGACCTGTATGTTCAACTGCTTGTTATGTATCTCCACCCTGACAACTCATAGATACTTAAAAATTCACTATGCCCCAAAGTGAATGCTTTATCTATCCTTTTCCCCCAAAGAAACTCTTCCTGTGTTACCTCGTTTGAGAAATGTAACACCACTTTCCATACAGCTGTCTACATTAGTCTCTCATTGAGTTAGTTAACAAATCTTTGAATCTCCTCTGAATATTTTTCCTATCCCACTCCTTTTCAGTGTTCCTGCTCTAGTTCAGGCCCCCAATACAACTCTTATTTAGATTTTTCCAGTGTTCTAACTTGTCTCCTAGTCTCCAATTTCATTCTGTATTCCACACTGCCTCCAGGATGATTTCTGTAAAATATAATCTGCTGATATGCTTCCCTTGCTTAAAACCCTTCAGTGGTTCCCTGTGGCTCCTTATGGCTTTCTACAGTTTTTAACCTAATTCGCATCATGATTATTTTGAGAATCTAATGAAAGAAATGGAGTGCGTTCTCTCCAGAAAAATGCTCATGTGCAGAGGATTTGCACACAGTTCTAGAGGGTTTATACATGCCAGTTTTGGGGCATGGTTAAAATAATCCCGCCCTGTGGGATAAATCTTGAATTCCCTAATTGCTATAGAATACAAAGCACACCAAATGCTGACTTTACCCTCGCTGAGCCCCTTGTCCCCCCTTGTATTTTATAATCTAGCCATGACAAACTCCTTAGATTTTGTAGTGCTCCAGCTGTTTTGAAATGCTTATATAGTTGTTCTTAGTTGTCTTTATTCTTTATTCCTTACCCCATTCCCGAGCTATTGCAACTAGTGAACACCTACTCCTCTTCCAAGATTGACTCGGTTTTACTTTATAAATTCAGGTTTCCTTTCTAAAACCTTTTCTGATTTTCACTTCATTTTTCCTTTCACCAGAGAAACTTGCCTGTTTCTTCTTTTGAGTTCCCCTTCTCCCTCCTTCAGGGATACTGATTTGTATCATGGAACTTTATTGTTCTTATTTGTTTATATATTTTTGTTTTCTTCTACTCAGTTCTTAACACTGAGGGCAGGTAATTTATAACATTTATTTTCATGCCTAATGCCTACATTGTGTCTTGTAGCAGAAGAAATGTCTCTTGAATGAATACAAAAAATTATCAGAAGGCATTGTCTTCTATTTCAGTTGATGTAATTATACTATTAGGTCTGTATGTGAGCCTTTCAGAATTAGAAGATTTTTCTAAATTGTAAATTCAGCCTAGTAAACCTAACATAAATGTAGTTCCTTTACAATTGATGGGAAACTGCCTTAAAATTTTAGGAAAATTAGGTTCCTGTCTTGGCCCTTGTACCAGTGAGGTTTTGATTGTAAACAGCACAAACTGACTCTAGCTAACTTAAGCAGACTTTAGCTAACTTACGGGAAGGATGCTGGGTAGTACTCAGAATGGATGGGAAAACTGGAGAAGCAGGCTTGGGAAACTGGCTGGAACCAAGGAAGATTAGGCTGTGGACTCTTGGGCATGGTCAGGTCACAGGAATAGAATAGTTGAGACATTGCTGCTGGATCCTCACCGCGCCCCTGCCGAACTCCTGCCTCCTTCTCCATGAATCATCTTTAAATGTCTCTCCAGATTCCAAATTCTAAGTTGGAGCCTCTGACTTGGATGAGTCTAGATCACATATCCTTAGGTTTCAGCTTTTGTAGTAGCAAGGGAGGCAGATTCTGTTTCCCACCAAGGTTTACCCAGTAGAGGATTCTCCATGGAAAGGAAATTGGGTTCAGGTGCCAGGCAGCCACAAAAGGGCAAATGTCCACCAGACACTGGTGCTGACCAACACCTGAGTTACCAGCCTCAGAAAACTTATTACTTCTGTGGGTTTGCCTTTTATTATCCATAAATTTGGAATACTGTGTTCCCACTATTAAATGGAAACAATGTAAAGGTATGATCAGATATTTTGAGTATTTCAGGAATAAAACACCTGTAGAACATAGTATTGTGGCTTTCGTTCCTGATACAGGCTGTAATGCTTTTTTCCCTTTCTTTGTACAAACAGAATATGTATTATAATTTTGAAGTACCTTTCTGAAGTTTATGGGAACTTTTAAAGTTGAACAAACTATTCCTATGCCTGTTGTTTGATTAACTGGATGTTTGCTACCATTTAATAGCACTGCCTCCTGAAGATGGAAACAATAGGGACTTTAAAATGTTGAACCAAGATTTCTTTTGATGGTCAAAGAAAGCAATGGTATTGGTAGCAACCATGAATGCATTAAAAAAACAAATGATATTTAACTCTTCTAAGCAGATTTTCGTGTTATCTTTCTTTTATCTCTTTGTATAGCCACTCATTTATTTTGTGTATTTCAAATTCTGGATATATGTTTTTCTTGTTTATCATCCTAAGACATTTATCTTAGTTTGTTTATTTCATATATTAGATTTTGCCAACATTGCCTGTCTCTTTTTCCCATCAAGGGTTATCTAAACCCCATTCCTTTTGCGAGATGTTTCTTGAGATCTTTAAGCTGTCCATATTGTTTGTTGTTTTAAAAAGGGAAACAGTTATTTAGAAAAACTCTTTAAGAGTGGCACAAGACATTTTGTATGTAGATAGGTAAAACAGCTGCCAAGTCCCTGTGAAGAAATAAGGTTATATTGATAGTGTGAATGTTAGGGAGCCTAACGAATTTCAGAGTAAAGTGGCTCAAATAGCAGTTGGAGGTGAGTGGTCTAAGCTGGCAGGGCAGCTCTGCTCCATTATGGTCACGCAGGGACCTGGGTTTTTTCTGTCTTGTTTTACCATCTCCCAGGGTGGTGTCCTTGTTTGTATGGTCAAAGCTAGGTTCCTGTCACATTCACATTCCAAACCATAGAAAGGAGGCAAGAGGAGTCTTTCAGGAGAGACCCACAAGTTATACTTATCTCTTCTGTTCACATTCCTCTGATTCCTCAGAACTAATTATAGAGCACATTAAGCTGCTAAGGAGACTGGGAAATGTAGTCTGAAGCTGTGTGACTATGGACCTAGCTGAAATTTAGGAGATCTTATTCATAAAAGTAATACAAGCAAATACTATATACTGGAGCTGGGGAAGGACAGAGAGGGAAGGAAGGTAGCTGGTGTTTTGCCACATATGTGAAATAGAGAAACTAGAAAGAGATATACAAAGGGAAATTTGCTTTTGATCTGAAATCTGAATAGGCTAGTTCCTAAACAGTTTTTTTTTTTTTTTTTTTTTAAGATTACTGTAAAGAAGAAAAGTCTGAAAAAATTTATTTTGGTGTCTAGTTGAATAATTGGGGTCAATGGGAAAATGTACTGGCATGCAATAAAGTTTAAACTGAAAAATGTTTTTATGTTTCTAGGTTTTACACATCTGTAAGTAGACTTCTTTGGAGTTCTGCTGGCCAACTCAATGGCGTCCGCTACTGCTGTGCCTCTAGGATTTCACTATGAAACCAAGTATGTTGTTCTCAGCTACTTGGGACTCCTCTCTCAGGAGAAGCTGCAAGAGCAGCAACTGTCCTCACCCCAAGGTAATAACTTCAGCTTGTGGTAGTGATATTAAATAGTAATAAGTATTTCTTATATAAAGGTATATTCTAATTTGTATCTAAATAAAATATGCTTATGGTTATAAAATCAAATAATACTAATAGGCTTATAAAAGATAGCCTCTTATCTCATCCCTTCCCTCCCCTGCTCCAATTTGCAGAAGCAACTACTTTTTAAAAAAAATTCAGTTTTATTGAGATATGTTCACATACCATACAGTCATCCATGGTGTAAAATCAGCTGTTCACAGTACCATCATATAGTTGTGCCTTCATCACCCCAATCAATTTTTGAACACTTTTCTTACACTAGAAAGAATCAGAATAAGAATAAAAAATAAAAGTAAAAAAGAACACCCAAATCACCCCCCCCACCCTACTTTTAATTTAGTTTTTGTCTCCATTTTTCTTCTCATCCATCCATGCACTGGATAAAGAGAGTGTGATCCACAAGGCTTTCACAATCACAGTGTCACCCCATGTAAGCCACATTGCTAGACAATCATCTTCAAGAGTCAAGGCTACTGGGTTGCAGTTTGATAGTTTCAAGTATTTACTTCTAGCTATTCCAATGCATTAAAACTAAAAAGGGTTATCTATATAGAGTGTAAGAATGCCCACCAGGGTGATCTCTTGACTGCATTTGGAATCTCTCAGCCACTGAATCTTTATGTTGTTTCATTTCACATTCCCCTTTTGGTTAAGAATATGTTCTCAATCCCATGATGTTGGGTCCGGATTCATCCCCGGGAGTCATATCCTGCATTGCCAGGGAGATTTGCACCCCTGGGAGTCAGATCCCATGTAGGGGGATGGCAATGAGTTCACCTGCCAAGTTTGCTTAGCTAGAGAGAGAGGGCCACATCTGAGCAACAAAGAAGCACTCAGGGGGAGACTCTTCAGCACAATTATAAGCAGGTTTAGCCTCTCTGTTGCAGTAATGAGAAGCAACTACTTTCATTGCTTTTTAAGAGCTTGATCTTGCCATTGGTGTAGATAAAAATGTTCTATATGTATGTCAATATAAAGAGATCCATGTGTTTAGAGATTTCACACTTAATAAGAGGTGGATTAGAATTGCATATTTTTAAATTTATGATACAATTAAATTCCTTAAATTGACTTTATTTTGGCGATATTAGATTTACACAGTTAATTTATGTCTGATGGAGAGTTTACATTATTCTTTGCACTGTGAAGTTGTCTATATCCTTTAAATAGTTTGCGAAACTGAGCTTAAAACAGTTACTGGAGTCTGAATTAGTCTTCTTCATAAGATGTTAAGATACACGATCATCTTCCTAAATATTTTTATCCATAGACTACTACAGCCATGGAGGTAGTTCTCATTTAACTTCTGCTATTGTACGTCAGTAAGTGATAGTGTTGTGCATTCAGAAATGGTGGAATATAGTAGCCATTCTAACAGCCAGGAGGGGTGGAGGTGGTGTCCTAACAATGCTAATGTAAGTACCTACATGTAGCTAGTGGGTGTGTTCTGTTTTTGTAAAGTGAATCACATTTGAAACACCCTAAGAGAGATGGCTATTTAAAGCAAATTATGTCAAAATGACTTTAAAAATGAATAAAAGAAAATATGATAACAAATATGTAATTCATGATATTATCAAATTCATATAGCAACTACTTTAATTTCTATTGTCTTCTAATCATTACCAATATACAGTTTTTACATATTGAAATCAGTTATTTGTGATTTTTATTATTTCACTCATTTTCATTTTTTTTTTTTTAAATCTTCATTTTATTGAGATATATTCACATACCACGCAGTCATACAAAACAAATCGTACTTTCGATTGTTTACAGTACCATTACATAGTGATACATTCATCACCCAAATCAATCCCTGACACCTTCATTAGCACACACACAAAAATAACAAGAATAATAATTAGAGTGAAAAAGAGCAATTGAAGTAAAAAAGAACACTGGGTACCTTTGTCTGTTTGTTTCCTTCCCCTATTTTTCTACTCATCCATCCATAAACTAGACAAAGTGGAGTGTGGTCCTTATGGCTTTCCCAATCCCATTGTCACCCCTCATAAGCTACATTTTTATACAACTGTCTTCGAGATTCATGGGTTCTGGGTTGTAGTTTGATAGTTTCAGGTATCCACCACCAGCTACCCCAATTCTTTAGAACCTAAAAAGGGTTGTCTAAAGTGTGCATAAGAGTGCCCACCAGAGTGACCTCTCGGCTCCTTTTGGATTCTCTCTGCCACTGAAGCTTATTTCATTTCCTTTCACATCCCCCTTTTGGTCAAGAAGATGTTCTCCGTCCCACGATGCCAGGTCTACATTCCTCCCCGGGAGTCATATTCCATGTTGCCAGGGAGATTCACTCCCCTGGGTGTCTGATCCCACGTAGGGGGGAGGGCAGTGATTTCACCTTTCAAGTTGGCTTAGCTAGAGAGACAGGGCCACACCTGAGCAACAAAGAGGCATTCGGGAGGAGGCTCTTAGGCACAACCATAGGGAGGCCTAGCCTCTCCTTTGCAGCAACCGTCTTCCCAAGGGTAAAACCTGTGATAGAGGGCTCAACCCGTCAAACCACCAGTCCCCTATGTCTGTGGTCATGTTAGCAACCATGGAGGTGGGGTAGGCGAATACCCCTGCATTCTCCACAGGCTCCTCAAGGGGGCACTACATCTTTTTTTTTCCTTGTTTTTCTTTTCTTTTTTTTTTTTTTAACTTTCCCTTCTTTTTTAAATCAACTGTATGAAAAAAAAGTTAAAAAGAAAACAAACATACAATAAAAGAACATTTCAAAGAGACCATAACAAGGGAGTAAGAAAAAGACAACTAACCTAAGATAACTGCTTAACTTCCAACATGTTCCTACTTTACCCCAAGAAAGTTATCTAATATAGCAACATTTCTGTGAACTTGTTCCTACTATATCCATCAGAAATTAACAGACCATAGTCATTCCTGGGCATCCCCAGAACGTTAAATAGCTTATCTGTTTTTCTTGGATTATTGTTCCCCCTTCCTTAATTGCTCTCTATTGCTAGTTCCCCTACATTCCACATTATAAGCCATTTGTTTTACATTTTTCAAAGTTCACATTAGTGGTAGCATATAATATTTCTCTTTTTGTGCCTGGCTTATTTTGCTCAGCATTATGTCTTCAAGGTTCATCCATGTTGTCATATGTTTCACGAGATCGTTCCTTCTTACTGCCGCGTAGTATTCCATCGTGTGTATATACCACATTTTATTTATCCACTCATCTGTTGAAGGACATTTGGGTTGTTTCCATCTCTTGGCAATTGTGAATAATGCTGCTATGAACATTGGCGTGCAGGTATCTGTTCGTGTCACTGCTTTCCGGTCTTCCGGGTATATACCGAGAAGTGCAATCGCTGGATCGAACGGTAACTCTATATCTAGTTTTCTAAGGAACTGCCAGACTGACTTCCAGAGTGGCTGAACCATTATACAGTCCCACCAACAATGAATAAGAGTTCCAATTTCTCCACATCCCCTCCAGCATTTGTAGTTTCCTGTTTGTTTAATGGCAGCCATTGTAACCGGTGTTAGATGGTATCTCATTGTGGTCTTAATTTGCATCTCTCTAATAGCTAGTGAAGCTGAACATTTTTTCATGTGTTTCTTGGCCATTTGTATTTCCTCTTCAGAGAACTGTCTTTTCATATCTTTTGCCCATTTTATAATTGGGCCGACTGTACTATTATCATTGAGTTGTAGGATTTCTTTATATATGCAAGATATCAGTCTTTTGTCAGATACATGGTTTCCAAAAATTTTTTCCCATTGAGTTGGCTGCCTCTTTACCTTTTTGAGAAATTCCTTTGAGGTGCAGAAACTTCTAAGCTTGAGGAGTTCCCATTTATCTATTTTCTCTTTTGTTGCTTGTGCTTTGGGTGTAAAGTCTAGGAAGTGGCTGCCTAATACAAGGTCTTGAAGATGTTTTCCTACATTATCTTCTGGGAGTTTTATGGTACTTTCTTTTATATTGAGATCTTTGGTCCATTTTGAGTTAATTTTTGTGTAGGGGGTGAGGTAGGGGTCCTCTTTCATTCTTTTGAATATGGAAATCCAACTCTCCCAGCCCCATTTGTTGAAAAGACCATTATGACTCAGTTCAGTGACTTTGGGGGCCTTATCAAAGATCAGTCGGCCATAGATCTGAGGGTCTATCTCCGAATTCTCAGTTCGATTCCATTGATCTATATGTCTGTCTTTGTGCCAGTACCATGCTGTTTTGGCAACTGTGGCTTTATAATAAGCTTCAAAGTCAGGGAGTGTAAGTCCTCCCACTTCGTTTTTCTTTTTTAGAGTGTCTTTAGCAATTCGAGGCATGTTCCCTTTCCAAATAAATTTGATAACTAGCTTTTCCAAGTCTGCAAAGTAGGTTGTTGGAATTTTGATTGGGATTGCATTGAATCTGTAGATGAGTTTGGGTAGAATTGACATCTTAATGACATTTAGTCTTCCTATCCATGAACATGGAATATTTTTCCATCTTTTAAGGTCCCCTTCTGTTTCTTTTAGTAGAGTTATGTAGTTTTCTTTGTATAGGTCTTTTACATCTTTGGTTAAGTTTATTGCTAGGTACTTGATTTTTTTAGTTGCTATTGAAAATGGTATCTTTTTCTTGAGTGTCTCTTCAGTTTGTTCATTTCTAGCATATAGAAACATTACTGACTTATGTGCATTAACCTTGTATCCCGCTACTTTGCTAATCATTTTCATTTTAAAACATGTTTGTATGTTTCTGTTCTTAATATCCTCCATTGTTGTATGTCTCAGTAGTTTCCAATTTTTACTTTTTTATCAATAGCGCTGCTGTAAAATTCATTGTTAACCATAACAGCTTTCTTACCTAGGTCCCTAGGACTGATAGTAGGACTTTAATTGAAAAGGTCAATTAAACAGGGAATCATACATAAAAAGGTTATAAACAATTTTTTAAAAAATTAAATATTAATAAATGTACATTTATTTATTAATCTTGATGTAGGGCTACTGATATATCAAAAGTTTTAGCACTTCCAACAGCTACTGCAAATACTGCAGTAACTCAATTCAATTCAGTTCAATTCAGTTCTGACTATAACTATTTGGAATTAGGCCAAACTCAACTTGGTAAGGGCAGTCCTCTACAAGATGTCCCTTCAGGCACCAGGCATGTTTCAGGGGCCCAGGCCACCCACATGGTGACCAACTGGCTACAATTCTGGAGTTCCCATCATTCCCTTAGGTTTGATAATTCCACTAGAATAACTCCCAGAACTCACTGAAAGTGTTTATGATATAGTTTTATCATAGTAAAAGGATGCAAATAATAAGCCAGATGAAGTGATGTTTAGGAGGGTCTCAAACACAGGCTTCCTTGTCCTCTCTGCCTGCAGTCAGAACCTGTTTCCTTCTTTGCACAGCAGAGATATATCATGGAAGCTCCCTTGAGCTTTTAAGTGTCCAGAGCTTATATGGAGTTTCATTACATAGGCATGATTGGTGGAATCAATTCCCACGTAGTTGATCTCAATCTAAGTTCCCCCTCCCCTCCAGGAGGTCAGGGAGGTCTGGCTGTCTTGACAAGGCTGAAAGCCCCAACTCCTTCATCACATGGCTTGTCATCTCTTTAGCATATGAAGTACCAGGTTCTTTCCTGGGCCCTCCATGAATAACAAAAACATTCCTATTAATGGAAATTCCAAAGATTCAGAGGTTACCTCCTGAGGAACTGGGGACAAAGACTAGCCAAATTTTTCATTATTCTATAAGAGCGTTTTTCTATGAATAATGGTCTGTTGATTGGAATTCCATATTGTCTTTCTAGCATCAACCATACTTACTATCTATGATTTCCAGTTTATGTTCTTTTAAGTGGAGAAGGAGCAAAAGTCATGAATAAAACAATCTGATTGAAGGATCATTCTAGATTTTTATGATTTTTCCCATAATCTTTTATAATTATTGCTTTCACATCTAATTTGATAAAGTGAAGAACTTTCCAAAACATTTACATTAGTTTCATAGAAACAGCAAGTCTCTTTGCACAGTCATATTTCAGTGGTATCTATAATTTTAAATAAATTACTTAGTTACAGTGATAGGTTTAACTTTCATAAGACGGTTGGGGGAAGAAATAACTGATTCCTGGTAAGAATACAAGTTATGCTTATTCAAGTGTACTGGAGAGTAGTCTACTAGCTATATGTGTTCCACTTGCTGTGGGCATACTCAGTGTGTTTTACACAGTGAACAGAATGGGGCAGTCAATCCAGCAGATCACCTCAGGGGAGGTAGATTAAGAGCATTACTACTATATATTGCTCTCTCTTTTTGTTTTGAGTTATTTACTTTTGCTAAATTACCTAGAGTGAAACTGCTGAATCAAAAAGTAATAACATTTTTATGGGAAGCTTGTCATTTAAAATAAATATGTGGCCTACAAATTGTCATACCACATAGCATATCTTTTTAATTTTTTGCATAGCTTCTGAAAATGCTGATACCCAGTGTTCTTAGTCTCAGGTATTTAGATCCAGTGGGCATCTACCATAATTGATAATTTTTCCTTACAGGGGATCCATCTGGGTACTTGCACTGATAGTGATTAATACATAAACACTTAACTAACCTTAGGGAAGGACTGTGATGTACAATATTTCAGTTTATGAAGAAAGTTTGGGAATTTATTTTATGAAATGTGGTTTTTATACCCTAACCTTGTAGAACTCCATAGGTTCCAAAAGTAGGCAGCAAAACCCAGTGGTTCACAGCAAGACAGCTTATCACTCACAGCCCAGCAAACAGCAGGGGCATTAACATGTCTTGCAGCCTAGCAGGGAACGTGATGAACCTGTGATGAACCCACATGGTGACATTGCACACAGTGGGTTGTGCTGCTGCTGAGAAACCCAGGACTGAGGGCTCAGCACATTTTGTAGCAAACAGAAGGCAACCAGTTCCCCTCTCCAGGGAGCTAGTAGTCACAAGGTATTCATATTGTGGTCATCTTGGCCTGTCAAATTGCCTTCATGAGTACTACAATAATGACTCAGGGTTTGTTAGAAACAAGCATTATACCTAAAAAAAAATGCTCACCTGGTTCTGGAGGAGAAAAGAATTTATTTACAATCTTGCAAGATAGGATGCACAGCCAGAAACACGGTGGGCTGGCGCGCGGGAGGAAGAACATGGTGATCTTTTAATCTCCTATTCCTAATGCGCAAGTCCCTCCTGTTTCCCCATTGGCTGGATACTACAGAGGTTACAGCCTATCCGAGAGAGCTAACTAGCCTGTCTTTGAGATTTTAATTTGTACAGCCTATCCAAGAGAGCCAACTAGCCCATCTTTGAGATTTTGAATTGTGCTGCCTATCCGAGAGAGTTAATTCAGTTTAAATTTCCTGCTGGGAGTTCCCGCCTCTGATTTTACCCCATATTTTACATTCCAGTAACCATGGTTACTTTTCTATATAAGGATCTGGCACAGATTGTTTCTCTCTTCCCTTTACCACAGTGCCTGTTTAAGCCGGTTCTGCCGCCATTTTCCCTATTCCATGCTGTCTCTATGTGAAAGCTAAACTTAACCCTTTCTTACAGGGTTGAAGGACGGTTGTAGTCTGGCACACTCAACAAGGACATACAGGAATGCCTGGGGCTCATTGTAGACTTTCTCTTCCAAAAATCCACCCCTCAAGGTTAAATGCAGTGACATTCAGTGAAATCCATTCAGTTGATCTCATATAACACTTGATTAGGGCTGTTATCAAAAGATTAGGGCTATAATCAGCTGATCAGCTGGATGAGGCCGTCTTTCATATTGACCTCAGCCATCCACCTCAGGATCCTGGATTCAACTAAATGAGTAAGTCCCAGAGGGAACTAATAGGTGTTATTTCAGATAACCATTTAGCTTCTTTCTTTATGGCATGTGTAGATTGTTCCACTTAAACTGTGATATTAATCCAAACACAGCCAGATCTGTTGGCAGCCATACGTATTCCTCCCTATTCACCCAGGATGTACTAGTCTAAAACCAGTCTCTTATCCATTACAGCCTGTGTTGAAGGTGTTTAGACCCATCCGCTCTTCTATGGTTTGTGCCATCTCACTGGCTGTGGTAACTGTAGTTAAGGGTATGTTCCTGACTCCAATACCAGGAAACGGTAGTTGCACTGCTTGTTGGAACCAGGAGTCAGTGTAACCCCGGATCGACAGCCTTCTTTATCTGGGGACCCAACAAGAGGAATGTAGGCCAAGGGTTGGTGTCACTGATCCTTAGGAGTATTGTTCAAGGCAGGAGTTAGCAAACTGCAGGCTTTGTAATTTATATCAAATTCCTTAAGAAACATTTTCAAGCCTGCAGCAAGAACAGATTTCCAAAGCTGTTCAGTGTTTGATAATAGAAGTTAAGGATGGTTCTTGTTCAGAAAAAAATTCAGCCTCAGCCCTAGCTCAAAAAAACCACAATAAAATGTTATCACTGCTGTCATTGAACTGCTGTGTGGTTGGATATGTCAGGATATTCAGCTTCTATTTCTGACAAAAATTGATAGTACTGATGATGATTAAGTCCATGAGAGCAAATGAAGTTCACTATTGAAACTCCTGATTCATTAGCACATGATAGATTGAAATATTTTCCACAGAATAGCCATACTTTTTCAATACTTTATATTTTCACACTCTATGTAAATTTGTTCAACTATCCCCTTTCCTACTCCACACATGTTTTTATCACAGTTAATTATATCTTAGCAGATTCTACTTCAGATTGTACTGAATTAGTGTTTTCTCAACTTCTTTGAAAATATTCTTGCTTGTAATTGTTCTGTACGCATAGAGGTCAATTCTTTAGTCACTTCAAACTTGGCATTCTTCTTCAATAACAATGACAACTGAGCGATATCTGTAACATTTGTCAATTTGTCAAGTACCAAGGAAAACCACTCATAATTGTTTGCCTTGTATTTTAATTGGCGATTAGTGGTCTTCAATAAATTTTATTTTCTTTGAACACATTTCTTCATTTGAAGACGACTTAATTAACTCTCCATCAGTAGATGGCTTTTCTTGCTTGGCTAACAACTGAGCTACTTGGAAAACTTACTTTAGTTGCAGCCTTGTTTTCTGTTTTTTAGTTTTTATTTTCACTTTTGTGGTTTTATTTCATAGAAATAAAACTTGCACACCAGCTGTCTATTCATTTTCTTCGCTGCACAGCCAGGCATTGGGATTGGTGACTCTGATGGCCAGCTCTTTCCATGATGGCTTTGCAGTTCTTAGAAGAAACATTGTGAGCAATCTCAGCACAGTAAGATTTGTTACACATCAGCAGCACATCCAGCTCCTTGACATTACGGACCAGAAACTTTTGGAAGCTGCTGGGCAGCATGTGCTTCATTTTCGTGTGGCTCCCATAACCAGTGTTGGGCATCAAGATCTGGCTCTAAATCTTCTCTGCACCCTGTTGTCAGTGCCTCTGGGTTTCCACCAGTTACGTTTAATTTTGACATATTGGTCTGACTGGTGTGGATAAACTTCTTGGTCCTCTTTTTAACAATCTTGGGCATCATGAGGGGTCTGAGGGCAGCCATGATGCTGGGTAGGGGATGGCTGCCACCTCTGTGGGCAGCACCAAGGAAGAGAGTATCATTTTCATTTTTAATGAAGAAATTCTGCCATGATGAGAAATTGTGTATTGAATTTTCTTATTTTTCTGACTGTTGCTTTCCTGTGAGTTGGGAATGTTGCAAGGAGTGTCTATTCTGATAATGCCAGTATATATTGAATTCTTTTAGCACAGCTCTATTATCATTGCATAAAAATACAATACTTTGCCATCTTATTTGATAACAAAATAATCCACACTCCACTGTGCCTTAAAAGCATGGCATTCAGAGTCTACTTTTCTCTTACTTTCTTGTTTTGATATGGTGAATGTGTACAGATAAAGTAAAAGTAAGTCATGGTGCAGCAATACACATGGCAGTTGAAATGTTGTAGTTATGAGTGTTGCTGTGATATGTAGCGCACTGAACAGCAGTCTGAAATATGAGATGGGCACATACGGCGTCTGTTGGAACTGCTCAACTCTGCCATTGTAGCATAAAAGCAGCCATAGGCAATACAAGACTGCATGAGTGTGGCTGTGTTCCAATACAGTTGCAATGTATGACAAATTTTATTTTTCTTTTGACATTTTTTTCAACCATTTAAAAATGTAAAAACCTTTCTTAGCTCATGGACTGTTGAAAAATAGGTCGTGGGCAAGGTTTGGCCCATGAGCCATAACTCGCCAACCCTTGATATATCATCAATGCGGGGTACTTTATTGTTTTCATTATTAAGGAGCTCATTCCATCTATCTCATCACTTCTATTTAATCATACTTTTATTAGAGAATTTATTTTTTATTATATAAGTAATATATTTCAATTCGAAAGTATTTTAAAAAGTAAAAAAAAAAAAAAAATCCTATAATGGCAAGCATTGATTTTATGAAATGTTAACATTTTTCATTCATAATTGTTTTTCCAGACATTCTTATAGGTACATATAAATTTTAATATATGGTTTATAAAATAAGATTGTATTCTATATGCTGCTTTGTAGGTTTTTTCTACTATAATTGTTTTAGAAAAGTTGTAGGTTTACAGAATAATCATGCATAAAATACAGGATTCCCATATACCTCCCCACCACCAGCACTTGCATTGGTGAGGAAAATATGTTACAATTGATGATAGCACTGTTTTTGTAATTCTAGTTTTTAAACAGTAGTTACATTTGTTACAGTTGATGAAAGTTTATCTAAGTAGTGCTTTTAACCATTGTCCGTAGTTTACGTAGGGATATTTTTTCCCCATCTTCCCAATCTGTTATTATTAGGTGTTTTTTTTTCATGTATAAAGGGGGTGTTAGTCACAAAGTTTTTACAATCACATGGTCACAAGGTGAATGCTACATAGTTATACAATCATTATCAAAGATCAAGGCTACTGGATTACAATTCCAGAATTTCAGGTATTTCATTCTGACTGTTCTAATACACTAGGAACTAAAAAGAAATAGCTATATAATGATTCAGTAGTCTTACTCATTTGTTGAATCCTAGGGGATCTTGGCAATGACCATTCTAACTTCTTCATGCTGAAAAGTGGTGTCGATATTACGGGGAAGGGAAATGAAACTGGTTGATGTTCTTGGAGAAACCTCTGGGTTTCAGTGCTTATCTGGCCTAGGAGCCATCTAGAGGCTTTAAGTTTTTTAAAAAATAAACTTAATAGTTAAAACTTACAGAGCCTTAGATAGAGCCTAGGGTATTCTTCAGAGTTTTCAGGAATACTCTTGGTTGGGGCTTGGCATACTATGGCAATTTGCAATATCTGGCTGAAGCTTGCATAAGAGTACCCTCCAAAATGACCTCTCAACTCTATTTGAAATCTCTTAGCCACTGAAACTTTATTTTGTTTCATTTCTCTTCCCCTTTTTTGTCAAGAAGTTACTTTTTAAATTTTTTTTTAAATAGTTGCTTGCATTTCATAGTGTGGAAGTACCACAATTTATTTAAGCAGGCCCTTACAGTAGGACATGTAGGTTTTTCTCCAGTATTTTTTTTTTTTTTTGTCATTATTAAAGAAGTGGATTTACAAAACAATCATGCATAAAATACAGGATTCCCGTTTGCCACCCTATTATTAACACCCTGCATCAGGGTGTAATAATTGTTATAGTTGATGATAGTGCATTTTTATGATTGTACTATTAACCATTATAGTCCATGGTTTAACTTAGGTTTCATTGTTTGTGTAGTGTATTTCCATGGATTTTTAAAAATTTCTATTCTGTTACCATATGTAGAATTTAACATTTCCCCTTTTAATCACATGCTATTTATTTAAGTGCTGTTAATTGTGTTCATACCAATTGCATTCACAATAGTGCTATCATTGCCACCATCCATTAGCAAAACATTCTAGATAGGAACCCTGTACATCTCAAGCCCCAACTTCCCATTCCCCATCCTCACCCTGTCCCCTGTAACCTTTCTTCTAGATTCTGACTCTATGAGTTGGCTTATTCTAATTATTTCAAATCAGTGAGATCATACAATATTTGTCCTTTTGTGTCTGTCCTATTTCACTCAACATGATGGCTTCAAGGATTCATCCATATTGTCACATGTATCAGAACTTCATTCCTTTTTATGAAGGAATAATATTCCGTTGTGCATATATACCACATTTTATTGATCTTTTCATTGATTGATGGACACTTGGGTTACTTCCATATTTTGGCAATTGTGAATAATGCTGCTATGAACATTGCTGTGAAAATATCTGAGTCCCTGTTTTCATTCTTTTGGGTGTATACCTAGTAGTGGAATTGCCAGGTCATATATAGTTCTATTCTTAGCCTTCTGAGGAACCACCAATCTCAGATTCCACAGCAGCTGCACCATTTTACATTGACAACAGTGAATGAGTGTTCCTTTTTCTCCTCGTCTTCTCCAACACTTGTTATTTTCTGTTTTTTTAATGGTAACCATTCTCATTGGTGTGAATGGTATCTCATGGTTTTTTTTTGTAATTCAATTTTATTGAGATGTATTCACATGTCATAGTCATCACAGTGTACAGTCAGTTGTTCACAGTACCATTATATAGTTGTGCATTCTTCACCACAATCAGTTTTTGAACATTTTCATTACCACACACAAAAAAGAATAAGAATAAAAGCTAAAGTAAAAAAGAACACCCAAAACATCCCATACCCCCCATCTCTCCATATTATTCATTTACTTTTTGTCTTCATTTTTCTATTCATCTGTCTATACACTGTATAAAGGGAGTGGGAGCCACAAAGTTTTCACAAGCAGACGGTCACACAGTGTAATCTATATTTATATAATCATCTTCAAGAATAAAGGCTACTGGGTTGCAGTTCAGCAGTTTCAGGTATTTCCTTCTAGCTATTCCAATACACTAAAAACTAAAAAGGGATATCTATATAATGTATAAGAGTACCCTCCAAAAATGACCTCTCAACTCTATTTGAGATCTCTCAGCCACTGAAACTTTATTATGTTTCACTTCTCTTTCCCCTTTTGGTCAGGAAATCCCACAATGCCAGGGCCAAGCTTATCCCTGGAGTCATGTCCCACATTGCCAGGGAGATTTACACCCCGGGAGTCACATCCCACGTAGAGGGGAGGGCAATGAATTTACCTGCAGAGTTGGCTTAGAGAGAGAGGCCACATCTGAGCAACAAAAGAGGTTGTCTGGGGGTGACTCTTAGGCACAATTTTAAGTAGGTTTAGCCTCTCCTTTGCAGTAACAAACTTCATAAGGGCAAACCCCAAGATTGAGGGCTCGGCCTTCTAAATTGGTAGTCCCTAATGCTTGTGAGAATATCATTAGTTCCCCAGGTGGGGAAATTTAATATTTCCATATTTTGCCCCAGTCCCTCAAGAGGACTTTACAAATACATTTTTATTCTCTACCCAGGTTGTCCTGGGATGTATTGGGGCTTCACACTAACCTGTACAAATCAACCAGATTTCACTCTCTATTCAATGTTCTATTTAATTTGTTTGAATAAACTGACCATACATGTTAAATTATGTAGTGTGTTGCAAAAAATATAGATTTTACACTTAATAAACATCTCTTCCTTTGGTGTCACACAGAAGTTGAAGTTTTAAAAACACCATCACTATCGTTCTTAACCCTTTATTCTTATTTATCTTAATCCTAACCAAGTCCATTTTGTTCTAATCTCTAATTGAAGTCTGATCTCTTTTTTCAGACTCCTTAACATTTGCTGTATGGGATAATGCTGACATTCATAGCTGCTGGACTCTGGCTCTGAGTCTCAGGTATACACCTGGGTATCAAAGTTCCAGGGACTGACCAGGTTATACACAAAGAGCTCAGCATCTCAGAATTTAGAGATAACCATTACAACCCAGGAATAGATGTAACTGCTGTAAGAGCTTACAATCTAGGAACCTTTACAATAAGCCTTCCCTGATAACCTGTGCTTTCAGACTCAATTCTCAGAGTTTGCACATTATAGTTAGTTCATATTAGTGAGGCATTATAATGTTTTTCTTTCCATTTCTGGTTTATTTCCCTCAACGTACTGTTCTCAGTGTCCATTCACCTCACAGCTTAATTCCTTCTCATAGCAGCTCTATATTCCCTTGTATGTATACATCACAGTTTGTCATTCCATTCCTCAGTTGATGTACCCTTAGGTCACCTCCATCCACTGCAAATAGTGTATACTGACACCATAAACCCCTCTGTTCAAATGTCCATTCATGTCCTCCTTTTCAGTTCTTGCAAGTATATACCCAATAACTGAGTTGTAGGACCATATGGCAACCCCATGCTTAGCTTCCTGTGGAACCATCACACTGCCCTCCAAATGGGTTGCAGCATTCTACTTCCCTACCAGTGGTGATTAGGTACATCCCTTTCTCCACATTTTCTCCATCACTTGTATCCCTCTGCTTATTTTTTAGATGGTTTTATTTACACAGCATACATTCCACCCTGAGTAAACCAACAGTGGTTCCCTGTAAACTCATCTAGTTCTTGTTGTGATTTTGATTTGTATTTCCTTGATAGCTAATGATGTTGAGCATCTTTTCACATGCTTCCTAGCCATTAGTATATCTTCTTTGGAGAGATTTTTAAAATCTTTTATCCACTTTTTAATTGGGTTGTTTGTCTCTTTATTAAGTTGAAGGATTTCTTTATATATTCTGGATATTAAACGTTTATCAGATATGTGGTTTGCAAATCTTTTCTCCCATTGCATATGTTGTCATTTTACTTTCATGATAAAATCCTTTGAGGCACAAAAGCTTTTAATTTTGCTGAGTTCCCATTTATCTATTTTTAATTTTATTACTTGTGCTTCCCAGGTACAGTCTAAGAAACCATTGCCTAACACAAGATCCTGAAGATGCTGCCTACATTTTCTTCTAGGAGTTTGATAGTTCTGGCTCTTATATTTAGGTCTTTGATACATTTTGAGTTGATTTTTGTATAAGGTGTGAATTAGGGGTCCTCCTCCTTTTTTTTGCAAATAGAGATCCAGTTAGTATTTTTTATTAAAAAGTAATCATTAGCTTCCTATAAATTTGAAATTATTTCAAAATACAAAGTTTTATCTTTTGAATACTTTCTGAAATGTGATCCATGCAACTGAGGAACTGAATTTTTAATTTTTTTACACTTTTATTTAGATTTAAATAGGCACACATGGCTAGTGGGTACAATATATTGGACAGCACAGGTTAGAACTCAATTTTTTATCCTTTCCTCTATGCCAGCCCCTATTTTTCAGTAACTTGTTAAATAACCACCTGTGACTCAGGCTTCAAACATGAGTCACCCTTTAGCTCTTTTTTCTGCTTCATGCCCTCTTTCTCAACTGTTACTAAGTTCTGTCATTTCTTTTTGTGATAATTCTGCCATCGTCCTGCTATAAACCCCACCTCACAGTTAAATTAATACAGTATCTCCTGATAGGTCTTCCTTTGCTTATGTCTTCTCCATCATCCATTTTGCATACTATAATCAGATTTAATCACTTAATATTGCCTCTTTCATCAAGAACCACAGTTGTTCCCTTTTGCCTAAAACTGCTCTAAAAATCTTTTGTTGTATTCCATTATCTGGTCCCATTACCTATAATGAAAGCCTATACTGATCAACTTGTTTTCTGCTTGAACATAGGAATTCCACCTCCCTACCCCTCCAGCATTGTAGGATCTGAGTTTACCTGCTGAGTTTTTGTTTGTTTGTTTGTTTGTTTTAACATCTCGTTGTTCTTACACTGTTTTCTTTGGTAAGCCCAAGTACCAAGTATTTATACATAAATATAAACATGTGTAGGCTAACTTCTTAGAGGAAAAGATGAAGTTCTTATTGCTGTCTTTGCTGCTTTGCTATTCTATTTGTCATCTAAAATCTGATGTAGAATTTACTTCTTTGCCATAACTGTTGTAAATAGGATCTCTCATGTAGTTGGTTCATTGGTATAATGTGGTTAGGGTTTGGTTTCAAGTGCATGAAGCAGGAAGTGTGGGAAGAGAGGGTAAGGAAGGTGACCCTATATGTTCTAGTTTGCTAATGCTGCAGAATGCAAAACACCAGAGATGGACTGGCTTTTATAAAAAGGGGGTTTATTTGGCTATACAGTTACAGTCTTAAGGCCATAAAGTGTCCAAGGTAACACATCAGTAATCAGGTACCTTCACTGGAGGATGGCAAATGGCGTCCAGAAAACCTCTGTTAGCTGGGAAGGCATGTGGCTGGCGTCTGCTCCAAAGTTCTGGTTTCAAAATGGCTTTCTCCCAGGACATTCCTCTCTAGTAAGCTTGCTCTTCTTCAAAACGTCACTCACAGCTGTACTCCGTTCAGTCTCTTTGAGTCAGCATGTTTTATATGGCTCCACTGATCAAGGCCCACCCTGAATGGGTGGGGTCACGCCTCCATGGGAGTATCCCACCAAAGTCACCACCCACAGCTGGGTGGGGCACATTCCAAGCAAATCTAACCAGCACCAAAACGTTTGTCCCACAAGACCACAAAGATAATGGCATTTGGGGGACACAGTACATTCAAACCGGCACACTATACCTGACTCAAGACTTCTGTCACATTACTTGCCTTCATTATTTCTTAAGTGAGGGCGCTGGGTGCAGACTTTTCCAAAAGTAGTTAACTCTTCTGCCATTTTCCAGAAACGGTTAACTCTTACACTGTGTTAGTCTGTGGTGAATATACTCAGCCCTGTTCAGAATTACATATTGTAACTAGAAGTCCTGCTGGCTTGCATATTTGATGGCAAATAATAACTTTTGTTGTGTTCCACTTAGCATACATTAATATGGAGTTCCTTGAGGCTGTGGGATTAATGTGGATTTAGTAATAAGACAGTTCTTTTTTAGGTTGGGATGGTGTGTAAGTTGATGTTTGTCAATTAGTAATAATTATTAACAGATACATGTAGTTATGCCAGGTTTGGTACTCATTCAGCAAAGGTAACACCGTCTTGTGAATCATGGTGAACTTTTCTTTATGAAGGAGTCTTTGTTACCTTACCAACAAAACAGCATCAAAACACATGATGGGGAACAGATGGCGCTCTTCATAATGGATAGCTGATATTCTTCTTGTCCTTTGGGTTATATCTTTTTTTTTTAATCTTTTACATATGACCTCATATTCCTGTTCATATTGCCAACAGTTCAAGTGAAGATATTGTTCAGAATTTAGTGGCAGTGACTTTACAGCAACCTTAGGAATGAGGTAAAAAATATATTTTTTTAATTGCAGAATTTAAAACAACCATATGGTTTATGGATTGAGAAACATTTTTGTATGTAAGCAGAGTAAGCCTATAATTGCTAATATTATTTCCATTGTTGTTAATTTGTGTTCAATTATAAGCCTCTTCTCATGCAGAGAAACTTTACACTAACACTGCTCACCTCATAGTAGGTTTTAACAAGATTGCTCTGTTTAGCTCCTATTCCTGCCACACGAATTAATGGTTCTTTACCTTTTTAAAGACCCTTTTGAGGATGTGTTTGATGAAAAAAGAAAAAATAGATGTTTTCTCCAGAAAAATGCTCTTACACAAAACTTTGTACACAATTATAGGACCTTAATGGATGTCCCTCACCTCAAGTTTCAGATTAAGAAGCATTGCTGTAAATAGATATTTAATTATCAAGTAGGAGCTACCAGGTAATTGAAGAACACTGGAAAACAGTATTTGAATCATATCTGTAATTTAAATAAACTTCTTCCTTTATATTTTAGTTTCCCCTGCCTGCATTTGTAGCCTGGGAAGCTGTGGTATGGATGTTTGCCTTAAAATGAGGGCAAGCATTACATTCTATGAACAGTTCATCTACTTTGTGTCTAACTGGTGACAATTATAGTCTTTATCTCTCTAATTTGATTGAACCTTCAGTGCACACTGGGTCAAATATAGGATTGCTTAATTTTAATTTTTAAGATTGATAATTCCTTTTGAAATTCACTAAAATTCTAAATATGTTTATATATATTAAAAAAAAGTAGAATATTTATACTTTACCATTATGCCACTATCACTTTTAGGAATTGCCATTAGGAAATGTTAGTCCTATTTTCTAGTTTTATTAAGGCTAAATTTCCTTTTTCTGGTAGTTCTTCTTAGGAGTGTTTTCTATGTCTCCTCATTTTAGTTTCTCATTTACTTCTTCTGGTTTGTGATAATTGAAGGATTATATCTGTGCCCTTATTCTTTGTAGTGAGTCACTGTAAACAGTCTGGTGGGTAATTTTTAAGCCTTGCTTATGCCTTTTATTTATTTATTTATTTATTTATTTATTTATTTATTTATTTAAATCTTCATTTTATTGAGATATATTCACATACCACACAGTCATACAAAACAAATCGTACATTCGCTTGTTCACAGTACCATTACATAGTTGTACATTCATCACCTATTGCGGTCGCAGTTGACTCGTCTGGGGGGGGGAGGTGGCGGCCGGTTGCCAAATCCTAGGCTCTCAGGATTGCTTGGAGGGTACCGGCGGCGGGGGCTCTTTCCCGGAGGCGAGGGCGGGGCGGGGGACTGGGCCCGGTCCCCGGCGTAGGCGTGCAAAGTATGGAGGGCGGCGAGAAAGGAATAGGCGGGACACGGTTCTTTTAGGGTGAAGAAGCCAAGAGAGAGAGTTTATTAGGGGAGAGTACAAGCTTATATTGGGCGTTTAGAGGGCGGGGTAGCTGTAGAGGTTAAAGGCTTGGATTGGTTCTGAGAGGGCGCGGAGGTTGATTGAAAAGGGGCGAGAGTTGCTCCGGTAACAGTGTCTGGCAACAATGTATGCGCACTGGTGGTAATGGGAGTTGCACTGGCAACGGAGAGTGTCCGGGCAAGATAAGGGGGTGGGGAAAAGGCGGTTCCCTCCGGCAAGCCTCCCCTAACAGTGGTATTTTGGGTGAGGAAATGGGGCCTGCCTCCGGCCTCACTTTCCCAGGCCCGGGGGGCTGCGGAGGGCGCTGTCGCCCGTGCCCACCACCCTCCCCAGGGGCTGATCAGGTCCCCCAGCCCAGGCCCGCCAAGTCGAAGCACGTAATCAGTGTCCCGCATTTCCCCCTTCTTTTCTAATTAAAGGAAGAAGCTTACCGGAGAGGCCCGCTAAGGGATGAGGGAAGGGGGAGGCCGGGGAGGGGAAAAAGGGGTTGACGGTGGCTCAGCGAGGCTGGAGCTCGGCGTTGGTGTGGCGCCCGGGCGCTCGACAGGGGCCTTGCTGCTTGCGGGATGGATGAGGGTGGGGGGTTTAAAGTTGGTGGTTCAGAGAAGCTGGAGCTCGAGGTTGGTGCGATGTTCAGGTGATCGAGAAGGGCCTCGCGGTCGGCGGGTTGACCGGTGGCGGTGAGGTCGCGGAGGGTTGGTTGTCATCTCGGAGTAGGGAGCGTCAGAGGTGGCGAGTCGCTGGTACTGGACTTGCACGAACGAGGAGAAAATAGCATCCGTTTGTTTCCTTACAAGCTGGACAATTCTGCGGATAATGCAGGGTCCTAAGGTGAGAGCTAGAATAATCATTAGTAGGGGGCCGAGGAGAGGGAGGAGGTAAGGGAGGAGGGGGGTAAAGATGTGGGACCAATAGCTGGTGGCTTCACGGTCTCTTTTGCGTTGTTCCAGTCCCTCTCGGACCTTTTTTAGGCTGTCTTCTGCGAGACCTGTGGAATTGGCATATACACAGCACTCTTCTCCTAGGGCGGCGCAAAGGCCTCCTTCTTTGAGGAGGAGAAGGTCGAGACCTCGGCGGTTTTGGAGCACTACCTCAGAGAGGGAATTGACAGAATTTTTAAGATGGGAAATAGCGTCTTGTAGGTGACGAATGTCCTCGTCAACAGCCGCCCGGAGGTGAGTTAGGGCGGAGCCTTGACTGGCTAATGCAGCGATTCCGGTGCCAGCGCCTGCAAGACCTAGGAGGGAGGCAATCGTGAGGACGGTGATGGGCTCTCGCTTTTGCAGTGGGGCAGAAGCTGCAGTTGTTTCCAGGCGGAGGAAGAAGTCTTCCTCGCTGTGGTATAGGACCCTAGGGATGAGGACAATTAGGAGGCAAGTTTCATTAGTTGTATTGAGGGTTTGCACGTTAAGGCAGGGGGTAAGCCCTGTAGAGGAGCAGAGCCATTGGGAGGAGTTATGAGGAATGAGAAATTTTGCAGAGCTGCTGGGAGATGAGTAGTCGGCACAAGCTGTGAGGTTGGGAGAGTTACTTGAGCGAGGGCGGATGCACTTTCCTGTAAAGGAGACTGAATGAAAGGTTAGAGGGACGGCAGAGGTATTCCAATTGCATTCCGAGGGGCTGTCCTCTGTGTTTTCTGAAAAGGAGAGGTTGGAGGCAACTGGCTCATACAGGGGGGAGGAAGTGGAGAGGCAAAGCCAACAAGAGGAGGTAAGATTGGGGTTGGAGGAATTCACTGAGGTGAAGGCTGCTTGAATAAGGCTGAGGAGGGGAGAAGAGTAGCGAGAGGAGTAGCGAGAGGGGGGTAGAGGAGGTCGGGGTGGTGGGGTTGGCGATGCATTGTTTGCAGCTGAGGTGCGGCTGGTTGGAGCTGAGGTGCGGCTGGAGAGCTGTGGAAAAAGGGGGTTAATGACTTGGTTGGGACCTATGCCAGAGGGTGTTCTTAATGCAATATTTTGGTCTGGTTGGTTTGCAGCCTCTTTTTTTATGAGAATAAGTGATCCTGGGTCGGTTCCGTCCTTATAGATTCTGAAGCCCTAAGTTCGACCGAGTAACCAGGAGGGATTAGTGGGAAGTTGCACGGTAAGATTAAGGTGAGTGCAGGTACCTGTGGGTGGAAGGTGGGAACTGTCGTCCGTGCTGAAATAAACAGGCTCATCACGGGGTTTGCAGTTCCAGGGGGCCCAGCGTAGGGTAAGATAGTGATCAACGCTAGACGGCTTCCAACCAGTAGCTAGTGTCTCGCAGCCCCAATAGGCACAATAATATTGATTGGGGGCATTGCAATACGATTTTCCAGGGTTGGAGGCTGGGCACATATAATATTGGTGTTCATTACTGCCAACGGGAGGGTTGGGAAATAGATTAGAGGCGTTGACGAGAAAAGAAGGTTGCCCTGCTGTAACTTGGGTTTGTATAACTGTGGAATCTTCCCACCGTGCCAAGGTCCATTTCCAAGGCTGGTGAGGGGAGTGGGGCTGGTAGACAGCCTGGGTAGAAGAGGCGAGAGCCAGCATGATCGTTAGAAGGGAAGCAATGCTCGGGTGGGGGTTAAGGAGGTGTAGGGGGCTGGCTTTTGCCCGTCTATAGAGGCGTATAATTTCTCTGATTTCTTGTTTTTCCGGGGTTTCACTCGGACTGGGGTCCAGGCTCAGGTGTACTGTTGTCATTTGGTGCACCAGGCTGCGGAGACGACGGCGTTCTCGTCTCGTCAGACGCGTGGCTGCTGGTGGCGGGCCGGATTCCCCTTCCTGGGATCCAGATTGGTTGTGCTGCATCATCTGGGAAAACACAAGCAAACCCGCGCCCCTGGGCGAGGAGTGGGGAGGGACCCTTCCAGGCATTATTCTCTGGGTCCTTCCAGTAGACCATCGGGGCCTGGGTGGGCCTATACGAGGGCCCCCAATGTTTATGTAGGGGCGAAAGTCCTTCTTTATTGAATGTGAGTAGATTAAGGTGAATGAGGGCTGCTATGATAAGGTCCCCTGGAGTTGCCTGGGGGAGCATTGCCCTCTCTTTTTCAATTTGTGTTTTTAAGCGGCGATGGACTGCTTCCACAATGGCTTGTCCCTGTGGATTATAAGGGATGCCGAAATGATGGGTGATGTTATATAACTGAAGAAAGGCCGCAAAGGAGGCACTGCGATAGGCAGGCCCATTGTCCGTTTTTATGTCCCAGGGGACTCCCATGAAGAGAATTCCCTGTCTTAGGGCCTTGATACAGTGTTTGGCCGTTTCCCTGGCGAGGGGGACTGCATAACACATGGCTGAGAAGGTGTCAATCATTACATGTACATACTTGAGGCGCCCAAAGGACGGTACATGAGTTACATCCATTTGCCATCTAGAATTGGGTTTTAGGCCTCGTGGGTTGACTCCCTGAGGTTGCAGGGGGCCAAGCGGCGCAAAGGGCGCACAAGTTGCACAATTGCGGACAAGATGTTTACAGGTATCTGGGGGAGGCCACATAAATGATGCAATGACGTAGCCGAAAAGTGAAACCTGGAATGCAATAACTTGGCCTGGTTAACAGCGTCCCCCGGAGGGGCCGCTGTGTGGGTCAGCATAGCTTGGGTATTTTGAGCTGAGACCGCTTGGTCTACTATGCTGTTGCCATTAGCCAAGGGCCCCGGAAGGCCTGAGTGACTACGAATATGGCTAATGAACCAAGGATCCTGTCGATGCTCCAGGATGCTCCTGAGGGTAGAAAGTGCTTTATCAATGGCCGAGTCCCTGGGGAAAAAGGTGGAAAACGCGAGGACTCGGCAGACCTGATACGTGTAGAGGCTGTCAGTGAAAATGTTTGCTGGGTGGCTGCAGTGGGCGTTTAGCGCGTATGACACTGCCAGAATTTCCCCCACTTGGACTGAATGAAGGTTGACATAACTGAATAGGCGGGGTTCCGGATGGTCCTGCGAATAAGAGAGGAAGGCGAAACGGGTTTTGGAGGCGTTAGTAAAGACGGTAGTGGCACCCGGGATGGGTGCAGAGGAGGGGAAAGGATGGAAGGGGCTGCGGAAGGGAAGCTTGACGAGTCCCTGTAACAGCCGATGGCTAGGATAGTGGCAGCTGAATTCCCCATGAAATCCTTCTAAAAGGATTTGCATGTCCGGGTTGTCACGTATAAGCAGGCGGGTTTGGCCTGCGTCTAGGGGCCAAACAATTTTTTCTGGCGGCTCTCCGAATACATGAACAGCCAGGGTGACTAGATCTGAAGCTAGGCTGATCCAGAGCCGCACTGCGGGGCAAATTTTTCTAAGCCGGCTTTTAGCAGGGTGCACCCAAAGTAAAGGGCCTTCCTGCCACAGGCAGCCCATGGGTGTGCCGGGCGTAGGAAGGATGAGTGCTATAAGATTGCCCTCTTTAGTGCTGAACCTGTTGAGACAGCAGGCGGCGAGTGCCTTGTTAATTGTGGCAATGGCTTCCTTTGCCTCCTGGGTGAGCTTAATGCGCCGGGAGATTGCTAGCGGCGGGGCTTCAGAGACACTCAGCAGCATAAAGAGTGGTTGGAGCTGCGCGGTGGTGATCGGCAACGCAGAGCGGAGCCAATTGATCTGACCGCAGAGCTGTTGAAGCTCAGTGATAGTGACCCGATCCGGTATGTCCAGCTGGGGAGCGGACGGGGCAATGGTTCTATTAATACTAAACCCTAAGAAGGCTAATGGTGACACAATTTGAACTTTATTGGGCTGAACCGTAAGGCCGAGGTCAGCTAAATTAGTGGTGAGGTCTTTGAGGATTAGAGGAAGTGCCTCGGCGTCCTCAGAGGCCACCAAGATGTCATCCATGTAATGGATGAGCATGGCCCGCTTTCGCAGGGGGGCCACTGCGTGATTAACATACATTTGGCAGATGGCCGGACTGTTACGCATCCCTTGAGGGAGGACTTTCCATTGGTACCTGCTAGCCGCGCCCGCGTGATTGGGGACGGGGACTGTAAAGGCAAAGCGCGGGCGGTCTCGCTCATGTAGCGGGATGGAAAAGAAACAGTCTTTGATGTCAATGGTGGCTACATGATAGTGGGCCGGGATGGCTACCGGATGGGGGAGGCCAGGCTGCGGGGAACCCATCGGAAGAATATGTTTATTGATTTCCCGCAGATCATTGAGGAGCCTAAATTTTCCTGTGGCTTTTTTATGAATAACAAACACTGGCGAATTATAGGGACTAGTAGAAGGCTCTATGTGGCCAGCATCCAATTGTTCTTGGACAAGGGCTTGGAGTGCCACTAATTTATGCGTGGGAAGGGGCCACTGCTCCACCCATATAGGTTCCTCAGTATCCCACTGCAGAGGAACGGGCGCTGGAGGTGTTAAACGAGCAGTGGCGCACATTATTGGGGGGGCTGCGTGGTAAGCACTGCCCCAGAGGCGGCGAGGATGTCACGGCCCCATAAAATTTGGTCTATGGTGTGTAGAAATAACGGGCGGAAGGTGCCTGAGTGGCCCTCTTCATCCTCCCACTTAATGGGCCCTATGGCCTGAAGAGAGGTGGAGGTACCAGTGGCTCCTACTACCGAGGGACCATCGAGAACCATGCACATGGTGGCATACTGAGCGGGCATGCAAGAGACCTCTGCCCCTGAATCGAGCGTGCCCGTGTACCATTGCCCCTCTATTCTTAACTTACGAGTAGGCTTTTCTGGAGTGATAGGGACTGTCCAGAGAAGCGTTTTACTGCCGGTGAAGTGATTAGTTTTATTAGAACCGGCCGGCACGCTGCCTCTTAGGGGCGGGGCTGAGGCTTGCCCCGCTTGGAGTTTAAAGCTTGCTCAGTGCCTTGGCGCTGACTGCCGTCAGGGCACCAGGGATAGCAGAGGTTTTTTAAGCTATCCTTGCTAAGATCTCTGGGGCTGCTCTTGCAATCGCGCGCCCAGTGATAGCCACGCTGGCAGCGTGGGCAGGGAGTGGGAGGGGGGCGCCCATTGCGCTGCCTGAAAGGCGGGCGGTTGACCTCCGCATTGGGGCACTCCCGGGCAAAATGGCCGCTCTGCCCGCACTTAAAACAACCGGTGGTGGCGGCTAAGGCGGCAGTGACAGCGCCAGAGACAGCCTGGGCTAGGGACGCGGCAGCTGGGTCAAAGGCGCTGCAGGCGAGAACCCAGTCATCTATACTTTTTTCCCGCAAGGGGAGAATGGCTTGCTTACAGGGGGGGTTAGCCCCTTCTAGAATGAGTTCCCGGGTGAGAGCTAGCTGGGCTTGGGGGTTGCTAACTTTTCTAGCGCAGGTTTCTTCGACCCTGGATACGAAGGTGGCGAAAGGTTCGTTTGGCTCCTGGAGGAGCTTGGTAAAGTTGTCAGGTCGACGGGCAGAGCAGTTGGCAAACGCGCGTAAGGCGATGCCTCTGAGGATAGTCCAGAAGGTGGCAGGGACATTAATATAAGCAGACGCATTTAGAAACGCTCCCGTGCCTAGATAGGCTTCGGGGTGATGATAGACTCCAGTGGCTGCGTCTTGTTCACTTTGCTTAGCTGCTTCCGCCTGGAAGTGAGCACGCCAATCAACAAACTGGCCGGGGTTAAGAATGGAACGGGCAAGCGAGGCCCAGTCTTGGGGGAGGCAAAAGTCCATGGCGAGATCCTGCAGTATTTGGGAAGCGTATGGGCTACCTAACCCGTCCTTCTTGACGGCCCTGCGAAGCTGCTTAATAGTATCAGAGTCAATGGGATACCAGTCATACGGTTTCTGTGGTGTGGGGGTAAGGTTAAGAGGAAAGCAGCGAAAGGCACGAGAGAAAGGAGGACGCGCTTGCAGAGGGCTTGGCGCGGGAGTGGGGGTAGGGGGAGCGTTGCCCCAAGGGTTGCCTTGAGGTGTAGAAGGCAGCCAGGGGTTGTTAGTCGGCAGGGTGGGAGGAGCGGCGGCAGCTGCCGGTAGCGGCTCCGAGGGGGAGCTTGACGGAGGGGGAGGCGGAAGTGGGAGGCCCCAAGCGTCGCAAGACGGCGGCGCGGTGGGAGTGGCTAAGGCATAAGATGGTGGACTAGCTCCGCCCTGTGAAAGGGCGGGGTAAAGCGCTTGCGGTTTCCGGCCCAGCTTAGGGCTGACGTCATCGCCGGAGCACTTCCTCCCCTCGATGGAAGAAGAAGGAGGAGGAGGAAGTTCGCCATCTTGACGAGGCTCAGTGTTATTTTGTTTTTTGGGAGTCACTTCGAGCGCGTTGTTAATCTGCTCGACTAAGGACTCTGTGTCCGAATCGTGGTCTACATTAGTATCACTGTCTGAATCTGTTGACTGGGTTGATAGGGCCTCCTTGGATTTAATGGGGCCTCGATCAGGGGGGAGGGAGCCTTGAAGGCAGGAGCGGACGGTTATTAAGGTGGGGAGCAAGCCGGGAGGGAAGCGCTTGCTCTCATGTTCCATGGCGTTGGTGACCCGATCAATAAGGAGATCATAAGTAACAGGGTCCCAAAGATGGCAAGTGGTGAGCCATGGGTTAAAGGGCAGCAGGAGGTCCCAGTATACTTGCAGCTGCCGGACAGACACCTTACAGCGATGTGTGTCTAGGAGACCAGCCAGAGCACGAACTTGGGGTGCTTGGCGTGCAGATAGACGATTACCCATAGCGGAGTGAGAAAAGAAAAAGGGGGGTTGATTATTGAGTAAAGAAAATGAGGTAAACCGTGGTCGCGAGGCCGAAGGAGACGGCGAGAATAGAAGGCAGGAGCCTCTAGTAGCGAGAGCAGTTTGGGGGGGGCGGTCGCAAAGAGGCACACTGCGCGAAACAAAGAAACAAAGACACAAAGGACCACAGCAAAGTAATGGAGGGGAAGAGGGAAAGCTACTGGAGGAAGAGTGTTAGGAGGAATGGGGGGGACATAGGAAGAGAAGACGAAAGGTAGTCGGGGGTAAGAGTTAGGTTAACACGGGAAAGGAAGAGCGGCCCGGGCGCGGAGCGGCGTGGGAGAGGCGGCTCCAGACGTGGAGCGGCGAGGGAGAGGCGGCTCCGCGGGGCGGCAAGGGAGAGGCGGCCCTTACTTTGCAGGCGAGGAGAAGGGGAGCTGGAGAGGCGTCCGGGCGAGCGGGTGGTTTCACTGGACCGCTGCGTGGAGAGGACTTTTAATTCCAGGGGCCCCACATTGGGCACCAGTTGCGGTCGCAGTTGACTCGTCTGGGGGGGGGGAGGTGGCGGCCGGTTGCCAAATCCTAGGCTCTCAGGATTGCTTGGAGGGTACCGGCGGCGGGGGCTCTTTCCCGGAGGCGAGGGCGAGGCGGGGGACTGGGCCCGGTCCCCGGCGTAGGCGTGCAAAGTATGGAGGGCGGCGAGAAAGGAATAGGCGGGACACGGTTCTTTTAGGGTGAAGAAGCCAAGAGAGAGAGTTTATTAGGGGAGAGTACAAGCTTATATTGGGCGTTTAGAGGGCGGGGTAGCTGTAGAGGTTAAAGGCTTGGATTGGTTCTGAGAGGGCGCGGAGGTTGATTGAAAAGGGGCGAGAGTTGCTCCGGTAACAGTGTCTGGCAACAATGTATGCGCACTGGTGGTAATGGGAGTTGCACTGGCAACGGGGAGTGTCCGGGCAAGATAAGGGGGTGGGGAAAAGGCGGTTCCCTCCGGCAAGCCTCCCCTAACAGTGGTATTTTGGGTGAGGAAATGGGGCCTGCCTCCGGCCTCACTTTCCCAGGCCCGGGGGGCTGCGGAGGGCACTGTCGCCCGTGCCCACCACCCTCCCCAGGGGCTGATCAGGTCCCCCAGCCCAGGCCCGCCAAGTCGAAGCACGTAATCAGTGTCCCGCAACCTATATCAATCCCTGACACCTTCGTTAGCACACACACAAAAATAACAAGAATAATAATTAAAGTGAAAAAGAGCAATTAAAGTAAAAAAGAACACTGGGTGTCTTTGTCTGTTTGTTTGTTTGTTTCCTTCCCCTATTTTTCTACTCATCCATCCATAAACTAGACAAAGTGGAGTGTGGTCCTTATGGCTTTCCCAATCCCACTGTCACCCCTCATAAGCTAGCTTATGCCTTTTAAAACCACTATAATGAAATAATTCGGAAGAGACTGTATTTGTTTGATTAGCTAGATGTGATTGAATATGGACTTGTGGATATGTGTTTTTTTATAACAGCTTTCACTTTGTGACTATTACGAATAATGCCACTGTGAATATTCGTTTACAGGTTTTTCTGTGAATGTGTTTTCAGTCCTCTTGGATATATACTTAGGAGTGGATTGGTTGGGTCATGTGGCAGTTCTATGTTTAACCTTTTGAGGAATTGCCAAATTGTTTTCCACAGTGGCTGTACCATTTCATATTCCCACCAGTGATGTGTTAAGGTTCCAGTTTCTCACATGCTTGCCAATACTTGTTATTGTTGTGTGTGTGGTTTTTTTTTTTTTTCCTTTGGTAATAGCCACCCTGGTGGGTGTGAAGTTGTTGAGCATTTTCTTACTTCTTCGTGGCTATTCTTTTATTTGCTTTGGAGAAAATAAAAATTTTCTCAAATCCTTTGCCCCCCCCCCCCCCTTTTTTTTAATTCGGGTTATTTGTCTTTTTGTTGAGTTGTACTAGTTCCTTATATATTCTGGATACTAGCCCTTTATTAGATATCTGATTTGCAACAATTTTCTCACATTCTAGGTTTTCTTTTCACTTTCTTATAGTGCCCTTTGATGTACAAAAGCTTTTAATTTTGATGAAGTCCATTTTATCTATTTTTTCTTTGATTGCTTGTGCGTTTGGTGTTACATCTTAGAAACCTTTGCCTAATCTGAAGTCATGCAGATTTTCACTTACGTTTCCTTCTAAGACTTTTACAGTTTGAGGTATTACATTTAGGTCTTTGATCCATTTTGAATTAATTTTTGTATATGGAATTGAGGTAGGGGTCCAATATCATTGTTTACATGTGGATATCTAGTTTTATTTATTAAAGAAACTATTCTTTCTGCATTGGATGGACTTGGCACCCTCGTTGAAAATTAGTTGACTGTAAATATATGGATTTATTTCTGGACTCTCAGTTCTATTCCATGTCTGTCTTTCTGCCAGTACCACACTGTCTTTTTTTTTTTTTTTAATTCATTTAATTGAGATATATTCACATACCATGCAGTCATACAAAACAAAGCATACATTTGATTGTTCACAGTGCTATTACATAGTTGTGCATTCATCACCAAAATCAATCCCTGACACCTTCATTACCATGCACACAAAAATAACAAGAATAATAATTAGAGTGAAAAAGAGCAATTAAAGTAAAAAAGAACACTGGGTGCCTTTGTTTGTTTGTTTGTTTCCTTCCCCCATTTTTCTACTCATCCATCCATAAACTAGAAAAGGGGAGTGTGGTCCATATGGCTTTCCCAATCACATTGTCACCCCTCATAAGCTACATTTTTATACAATCATCTTCAAGATTCATGGGTTCTAGGTTGTAGTTTGATAGTTTCAGGTATTTACTGCTAGCTACTCAATTCACTAGAACCTAGAAAGGGTAGTCTATATTGTGCATAAGAATGTCCATCAGAGTGATCTCTCGGCTCCTTTTGGGATCTCTCTGCCACTGTAGCTTATTTCATTTCCTTTCACATCCTCCTTTTGGTCAAGAAGGTGTTCTCCATCACACGATGCCAGGTCTAGATTCCTCCCTGGGAGTCATATTCCGCGTTGCCAGGGAGATTCACTCCCCTGGGTGTCTGATCCCACGTAGCGGGGAGGGCAGTGATTTCACCTGCCAAGTTGGCTTAGCTAGAGAGAGAGGGCCACATCTGAGCAACAAAGAGGAATTCGGGAGGAGGCTCTTAGGCACAATTATAGGGAGGCCTAGCCTCTCCTTTGTAGCAACAGTCTTCCCAAGGGCAAGTCCTACCACACTGTCTGGAGTACTGTAGCTTTGTAGTAAGTTTTGAAATTAAGAAGTGTGAGTCTCTCCAACTTTGTTCTTCTTTTTCAAGATTGCTTTGACTATTCCATATGAATTTCATATTCCATATGAATTGCAATGCCATATGAATTTCAGGATCAAGCTTGTCCATTTCTGCAAAGAAGCAGTTGGAATTTTGATAGGTATTGTATTGAATCTGTAGATCAATTTAAGATGTATTGACATTTCAAATCATCTTTTCAGGAAAGATTGTTTATAACCATATATATGTATATAATAACAAATATTATTTCTGGAGATGTGTACTCTTTTCATTCCTCTCTCAAACTTTGTACTGGGATTAGGAGGTGTTTGATCGTAACCACTAGAAGCCACACCTTAGGTTGGTAGATCATAGAGTTTCTGTGTGTTTCTTTGGTTTCTTCCCCCTAAAATCTGGCCTCCCTCAAATCTGTCTCCCAGTTTGTGGGATGCCTGGTTGTTGTGTAATATTGGAACCTCAAAATCACCATCCTTGTTGGCTTTATTTATTTATTTATTTATTTGAAATCTGGTTTCTTATCTCCTTGTCTATTAAAATATCATTTGGGGAATTTATCTTTGTTATTGAATGAATAGTTGAACCATGTCGTCAATTTGTTTAGAAGTTTTTAATTTCTATTATAATTACTTGGGTTGTCAAGAGCAGTAATTTCCAATGTTAATTCTTACATGCTTATTAAAACAGATCATGGTAATGCCTGTCTCTAAACTTTGAGATGCTGATCCCTTAGTGTATAATCTGATTGGTCTCTGGAACAATGCGTATCTTTGAGACACCTGAGACTCAGAGCTAGAGCTCGGTAGATATGAATGTCAGTATTAGTGCATACGGCCACTGTTAAAAAAAAAATGCTGAAAAAGAGCCCAGACTTCAATTAGTGATATGAATGAAGCAGGTCTGGTTAAGACCTGGGCAAATCGGGCCAAAGGGTAAAGGTCGAAACTGACTGTGTTTTAAAACTTCAATTTCCGTATGAGACCAAAGGAAGAGATGTCTATTTGGTACAGGATCTATATTTTCTAAACAGTACAACTCTACAGTAAGTTTGTTCAAACACCACAATTACATGGAACTTTGAATAGGAAGTGAGATATGGTAGGTTAGTACAGGCTAGAGTGAAATAGTGACACATCCCAAAGTAATTTGGGCAGATAATACAGAATATATTTACAGCCTCCCCCCCCCACCCCCAGCCCCGAGGAGCTGGGGGAAGGTGCAGAAGTGTTGGACTTCCTCACTTGGACTGGTGTTGATGTTGTCACAAACATTGGGACTGGCAGTTTGATGTGCTGAGCCCTTGATCGTGGGACTTGCCCTTATGAAGCTCGTCACTGCAAAGGAGAGGCTAAACTTGCATATAATTGTGCCTAAGAGTCTCCCCCTGAGTACTTCTTTGTTGCTCAGATGTGGGCCTCTCTCTAACTGAGCCACCTTGACAGGTAAACTCACTGTCCTTCCCCCTACGTGGGACCCGACTCCCAGGGGTGTAAATCTCCCTGGCAATGCAGGATATGACTCCCGGGGATGAATCTGGACCCGGCATCATGGGACTGAGAGTATCTTCTTGACCGAAAGGGGGATGCAGAATGAGATGAAATAGTTACAGTGGCTGAGAGATTTCAAATGGAGTCGAGAGGTCACTCTGGTGGACATTCTTATGCACTATATAGATAACACCTCTTAGAGTTTTAATGTATTGGAATAGCTAGAAGTAAATACCTGAAACTACCGAACTCCAACCCAGCAGTCTGGATTCCTGAAGACGATTATATAATAATGTAGATTACAAGGGGTGACAGTGTGATTGTGAAAACCTTGTGGATCACACCCCCTTTATCTAGTGTATGGATGGATGAGTAGAAACATGGGGATAAAAACTAAATGACAAATAGGGTGGGATAGGGGGATGGTTTGGGTGTTCTTTTTTTCACTTTTATTTTTCATTCTTGTTCTAATTCTTTCTGATGTAAGGAAAATGTTCAGAAATAGATTGTGGTGATGAACGCATAACTATATGATCATACTGTGAACAGTTGATTGTAGACCATGGATGATTGTATGGTATGTGAATATAAATAAAACTGAACTTAAAAAAAAAATTTTTTTTTGGAAAAAAAAACAAAAAAACAGAGTTCATGGAGCTCTACCACAGACCTTCAGAACTAGATGCTCCAGGTTGGGGCTGGAGAATTTATATTTTTAATAAATTCTTATTTATTTTTAATAAGTAAATTAATATGTACCCAATTTGGCGAACCATAGTTTTAAAGAGTGTTTATCTCTGGGGGCCCTATTCCATATAACTGGTCATAATTTGTTTGTCCAATATTTACTTTGAAAGTCCTTAAATGCATTTTTAGGGCTGGAATGTGATAATTGCTGACTCACCTGACTGTTCATTTGAAACTGAGGTGAGTGGGATTTAGCATGCTAAAGTCTGTTTATTTTGGAAATACTTTTCTGTAGGTTTATGGTGCAGGAGTTCTGCTGCATTGTTCCCACTGAGTAGTTCTATGCTTTTGAAACTCTGGGTGTGGGAATTTAATTAAATGTAAATCACTGAATCTGTCTGTGTCATTGGTTAGCTAAATAAATAGCCTTTTGTGTCCTGACAGTGGTAGACTTTTTCGGGTTTAGGTTTTCCACATGGTTTATTATCAAGTTGACAATTTGTCATGTGTAGTCAGCATCACATTAGTCTCATGAGAATATGCACTCCTTTAATCAGCTGCTTTTCTTTAATCTGGCAGGGTGAGGCAGATGGTAACCAAGTCATCATTGTTTACTTTGTGTGAAGCTGGTGGTATTGGTGGTGATGTGACTTGGGAATGTGGGTGTGTGTGTGCTTTAGGCATGTAGATTTTTCAAAAAGAGGCAAGTGGGAGATGAAGCATTCATGTATTCCTTATCTTTCAATGTGTGTCAAAAATTATGATTGTCATGTCCTAGGATTCAAGAATAACTACTTTTTAGAAGACCTAGTTTCTAATCTTGTTCCTGCACAATTTCTTTGAACCTGGGCAAGTCATTTAAACTCTCTTAAGTCCCATTTCCTCATATAATGAGAAAGATGGACTAGATAGCCTCTATAGACCCTTTCAACTCTCAGGTCCTGTGATTCAGTGATTGATTGGTCTATTTACTCTCCCACGTATGTGATGGATCAGATCAGCCCCTGTATTCTCTTGTGTAAAATGACTTCTCATTCTCTTTATTTCTTTTAACTTGTGGCATTTGAGGTAACCTCAAAATATACTTTGATGCTTTATGTTTCTCTGAATTGATATATAACTTTCAATTTACTGTCTTTTTCACTGAAAACTTTATTATAACAAATATACAGCTCAAAATTTCCCCTTTTAACTACATTCAAGTTTACAATTCACTAGTATTAATTGTATTCACAATATTATATGCTACCATCATTGATCTCCATTACCTCTACTTTTTTAATCACCACAAACAGAAACGATTTACCCATTAAGCTATAACTCCTTTTTTTCTTGCCCCACCTCCCCAGCCCCTGGTGTCTTCTAAACCACCATCTGTCTCTGAAGTTTGCTTCTTCTAGGTATTTCATTTCAGTGAGATTGTACGATATTTGTCTTTTTGTGTCTAACTTCTTTCACTCATCCTGATGACCTCAAGGTTCATCCGTGTTGTCACATGTTAACAGGACTTCATTCTTTACTACTGCTGAATAATATGCCATTGTGTGTATATACTACATTTTATTTATTCATCAGTTGATGGACACTTCGGTTGCTTCCATCTTTTGGTGATTGTGAATAATGCTGCTATAAACATTGGTGTGCAAATATCTGTTAAGAGTCTCTGTTTTTAATTCTTTTGGGTATATACCAAGAAGTGGGATTGCTGGGGCACATGGGAATTCTATTTTCAACTTTCTGAGGATTTAGACAGTGGCTGCACCAAGCAACAGGAGCACCAGCATTGTATAAGTGTTCCTATTTCTCTGCATCCTCATCAACACTTATTGTTGTTGTTGTTTTAAATAATAACCATTCTAGTGGGTATGAAGTGGTATCTCATTGTGGTTTTGATTTGCATTTCCCTGAGGTTGAGCATCTTTTCATGTGCTGCTTATTGGCCGTTTGTATGTCTTCTTTGGAGAAGTGTCTAGTCACATCCTTTGCCCATTTTTTAATTGGGTTACCTGTCTTTTTGTTGTTCAGTTGTAGATCTTTATATATTCTGGATATTAAACCCTTATCAGGTACATGGTTTGCAGTTACTTTCTCCCATTCTGTAGGTTGTCTTTTCACTTTTTTATTGTGTCCATTGACATACAAAAGCTTTTAATTTTGACTAAGTACATTTTATTTATTTTTTTGGTGTCATGCTTTTGACGTCATATCTAAGAAATCACTACCAAATCTAAGGTTATTAAGGTTTCCCACTCTGTTTTCTTTTAGGAGTTTTATAGCTTATATTTAAGTACTGATCCATTTAGAATTAATTTTTGTATACAGTATGAGGTAGAAGTCTAACCTCATTCTTTTGCAACTGGATATCCAGTTTTCCCAATACTATTTGTTGAAGAGACTATTCTTTCCCTAATTAATGTACTTAAAAAAATAGTTGGCCTAGATGCATGGGTTTTTTTCTTAACTCTCAGTTCTATTCCATTGGTGTATATGTCTGTCTTATGCCAGTACTATACTGTTTTGATTACTGTGGCTTTGAAATAAGTTTTTTTAAAAAAATTATTTAATTTTAATTGTGGTAAAATAAACATAACATGAAAATCGTTTTAACCAGACATTTTTTGACATTAAGTACTTTGACAGTTCTGTGTAACTTTTATCACTATTTCCAGACTTTTTTTTTTCCATCTCAAATCAAAACTCATACTCATGTAGTAATAACTCCCCATTCCCCACTCCCCCTACCCCTGGTAACCACTATTCTGTTTTATCTCTATGAATTTGCTTATTCTAACTATTTAGTGTAAGAGAAATCGTACAATATTTGACCGTTTGTGTCTGGCTTATTTCACTCAACATGATGTCTTCAGGGTTCATCCATGTTGTAGCATGTACCAGCATATCATTTCTTTTTACAGCGAAATAATATTCCATTGTGTGGATATACCACATTTTGTTTCCCATTCATCTGTTGATGGACACTTGGGTTGCTTTCACCTTCTGGCTATCATGAATAATGCTGCAAGGAACATTGATGTACAAATGTCTGTCCCAGTCCCTGATTTCAGTTATTTGTGGTATGTACCTAGGAGTAGAATTGTCGTGTCGTATGATAATACTGTGTTTAGCTTATTGAGGAACCACCAATGGCTGCACTGTTTTACATTCCCACCAACAATGTATGAAGGTTCCTTTTTCTCTGCATCCTCACCAATATTTATTATTTTCAGATTTCCAAATAATACCCATCCAGGTGGATGTGAAGTATTTCTTTAATTGCTAATGACATTGAGCATCTTTTCACATACTTATTAATCATTTAAATTTTTTCTTTGGAGAAATGTCTGTTGAAATCCTTGGCCCATTTTTTTTTAAAGTCTATAATTTATTATCAGTACTTCTAATGATTAGTTGGTATTGCCAAGCATATTGTAGAAATATAAGAGATTAACAGTAGAGAAATTGGGTGCAGGGTACATGGAAACCCTAAAAATTCTTCTCAATTTGATTTTCTTTTTTTTTTTTTTAAGTTTTTTGTGAAATATATATACAGAAAAGTGATAACCCTGAAAGTTTAATTAAATAAGTAGTTACGAAGTAATTTTCAAAGAATGTTACGGGTTACTGTTCCACCATTTCAGTTATTTCCCTCTAGCTGTTCTAATCCCCTAAGAGCCTAAAAAATTTTTTTTATATACAGATTCAGTGTTTGTAATCCTTTGTTAAATCCTATCTTGTCTGTTGCTACTCCTCCCTCTCATTTGCTCATTGTCTCCATATTCAGAGATATCTGGGCAGTGACCACCCTAACTTTTTCATATTGAAAAAGGGTGTCGACATTATGGGGAAGGGGGATGCATCTGGTTGATGTTCTGGGATTTGGGACTTATCTAGCATAGGAACACTCTGGAGGATTTAAGTTTCTGAGAAATAAACGTAGCGAGTGAAACTTTTGTAGCGTCTCCAATAGGGACCTGGGTATTCCTTAGGATTTTGGGGACTACTTTTTATTTGGGCTTGGCATACTGTGGCTTGGCCCCTTTTTTAATCGGGTTCTTTGTCTTTTTTTGAGTTGCAGGCGTTCTTTATATATTCTGATATTAAACCCTTATCATATAGATGGTTTCTGAATATTTTTTCCCATTCTTTAGATTTTACATTCTTGATAATGCCCTTTGATGCACAAAAGTTTTTAATTTTGGTGAAGTGCATTGTGTCTGTTTTTCTTTTGTTGCTGTGCTTTTGGCGTAAAATCTAAAAATTCATTGCCTACTAGAAGGTCTTGAAGACATTTCCCTGTGTTTTCTTGTAAGATTTTTAATAATATTAGCTCTTATTTGTAAGTAGTTGGTCCATTTTCAATTAATTTTTGTGTATGGTGAGAGGTTGGAGTCCACATTTTGTTCTTTTACATGTGCATTTTTGGTTGTCCCAGCACCATTTGTTGAACAGACTATTCTTTCTCCATTGAACTGACTTGCTACCCTTGTCAAAAATTAATTGGCCATAATTAGTTGGTATTAATTATGGACCATATCCATTGGTCCATGTGTAGATTTATCTTTGGACACTCAATTCTGTCCATTGGTTTATATGTTTATCCTTACGTCAGTGCCACACTTTTTAATTACCTTAGCTCTGTTAGTAAGTTTTGAAATCAAAGTTTGAATTCTCCAATTTTCTGCTTCTTTTTCAAGATTGGTTTGCCTACTTAGGAGTCTTTATAAGTCCATATGAATCTAAGGATCAGCTTTTCCACTTCTGCAAAAAGGCTGCTAGAATTTTGATAGGGATTACATTGAATTGGTAGATTGCTTTAGACAGTAAGCCATCTTAAAAATATTGTCTTCCAATTTATGAACATGGGATGTTTTTCATTTATTTAGGTCTTTAATTTCTTTCAGCAGTATTTTGTAGTTTTCAGTGTACAAATCTTTCACCTCCTTGGTTAAATTTTTTCCTTGGTATTTTATTATTTTAGATGCTATTGTAACTGGAATTGTTTTCTTAATTTCCTTTTCAGATTTTTCATTACTGGTGTATAGAAATCCAACTGACTTCTGCGTGTTTATCTTGTATCCTGCAACTTTGCGAATTTGTTTCTTAGGTCTAGTAAGTTTCTTATGGATTCTTTGGGGTTTTCTCTATATAGGATCATGTTATCTGCCAATAGGGATAATTGTTCTTCCTTTCCAAATTAAATTTCATTTGTTTCTTTCTCTTGCCTTATTGCTCTGGCTAGAACTTCCAGTACAATGTTGAATAACAGCAGTAACAGCAGGCATCCTTATTTTTTTCCTGATCTTAGGGGGAAAGCTTTCAGTCTTACACCATTGAGTATGATATTTGCTGTGGGTTTTTCGTAAATACCTTTTATCATGTCAAGAAAGTACCCTTTTATTCCTATTTTTCTGAGGGTTTTTGTCATGAAAGTATGTTGCATTTTGTCATGCCTTTTCTGCATCAGTTGAGATGATCATGTAGATTTTTCCTTTGTGGTGTATTACATTGATTTTCTTATGTTGAACATACTTGCATTCATGGAATAAATCCCACTTGGTCCTGGTGTGTAATTCTTTAAATATACTGTTGGATTCAGTTTACCAGTATTTTGTTGAGAATTTTTGCATCTCTATTCATAAGGGATATTAGTCTGTAATTTTCTTTTTTTTTTTTTTTTTTTGTTTTTTTTTTTTTGTTTTTTTTTTAAATTAGCAGATCTATTTTTTTTTAATCATCATTTTATTGAGATATATTCACATACCACGCAGTCATACAAAACAAATTGTACTTTCGATTGTTTACAGTACCATTACATAGTTGTACATTCATCACCTAAATCAATCCCTGACACCTTCATTAGCACACACACAAAAATAACAAGAATAATAATTAGAGTGAAAAAGAGCAATTGAAGTAAAAAAGAACACTAGGTACCTTTGTCTGTTTGTTTGCTTCCCCTACTTTTCTACACATCGATCCATAAACTAGACAAAGTGGAGTTTGGTCCTTATGGCATTCCCAATCCCACTGTCACCCCTCATAAGCTACATTTTTATACAACTGTCTTCGAGATTCATGGGTTCTGGGTTGTAGTTTAATAGTTTCAGGTATCCACCACCAGCTACCCCAGTTCTTTAGAACCTAAAAAAGGTTGTCTAAAGTGTGCGTAAGAGTGCCCACCAGAGTGATCTCTCGGCTCGTTTTGGAATCTCTCTGCCACTGAAGCTTATTTCATTTCCTTTCACATCCCCCTTTTGGTCAAGAAGATGTTCTCCATCCCACGATGCCGGGTCTACATTCCTCCCCGGGAGTCATATTCCACGTTGCCAGGGAGATTCACTTCCCTGGGTGTCTGATCCCACGTAGGGGGGAGGGCAGTGATTTCACCTTTCGAGTTGGCTTAGCCAGAGAGAGAGGGCCACATCTGAGCAACAAAGAGGCATTCAGGAGGAGACTCTTAGGCACAAATACAGGGAGGCCTAGCCTCTCCTTTGCAGCAACCGTCTTCCCAAGGGTAAAACTTATGGTTGAGGGCTCAACCCATCAAACCACCAGTCCCCTATGTCTGTGGTCATGTTAGCAACCATGGAGGTGGGGTAGGCGAATACCCCTGCATTCTCCACAGGCTCCTCAAGGGGGCACTACATCGTTTTTTTTTTTTTTTTTTTTTTTCCTTGTTTGTCTTTTTTCTTTTTTTTTTTTTTTTTTAACTTTCCCTTCTTTTTTCAAATCAACTGTATGAAAAAAAAAGTTAAAAAGAAAACAAACATACAATAAAAGAACATTTCAAAGAGACCATAGCAAGGGAGTAAGAAAAAGACAACTAACCTAAGATAACTGCTTAACTTCCAACATGTTCCTACTTTACCCCAAGAAAGTTACATACTATAGCAACATTTCAGTGAACTTGTTCCTACTACATCCATCAGAAATTAACAGACCATAGTCATTTCTGGGCATCCCCAGAACGTTAAATAGCTTATCTGTTCTTCTTGGATTATTGTTCCCCCTTCCTTAATTGCTCTCTACTGCTAGTTCCCCTACATTCTACATTATAAACCATTTATTTTACATTTTTCAAAGTTCACATTAGTGGTAGCATATAATATTTCTCTTTTTGTGCCTGGCTTATTTCGCTCAGCATTATGTCTTCAAGGTTCATCCATGTTGTCATATGTTTCACCAGATCGTTCCTTCTTACTGCCGCGTAGTATTCCATCGTGTGTATATACCACATTTTATTTATCCACTCATCTGTTGATGGACATTTGGGTTGTTTCCATCTCTTGGCAATTGTGAATAATGCTGCTATGAACATTGGCGTGCAGATATCTGTTCGTGTCACTGCTTTCCGATCTTCCGGGTATATACCGAGAAGTGCAATCGCTGGATCGAATGGTAGCTCTATCTCTAGTTTTCTAAGGAACTGCCAGACTGACTTCCAGAGTGGCTGAACCATTATACAGTCCCACCAACAATGAATAAGAGTTCCAATTTCTCCACATCCCCTCCAGCATTTGTAGTTTCCTGTTTGTTTAATGGCAGCCATTCTAACCGGTGTTAGATGGTATCTCATTGTGGTCTTAATTTGCATCTCTCTAATAGCTAGTGAAGCTGAACATTTTTTCATGTGTTTCTTGGCCATTTGTATTTCCTCTTCAGAGAACTGTCTTTTCATATCTTTTGCCCATTTTATAATTGGGCTGTCTGTACTATTGTCATTGAGTTGTAGGATTTCTTTGTATATGCAAGATATCAGTCTTTTGTCAGATACATGGTTTCCAAAAATTTTTTCCCATTGAGTTGGCTGCCTCTTTACCTTTTTGAGAAATTCCTTTGAGGTGCAGAAACTTCTAAGCTTGAGGAGTTCCCATTTATCTATTTTCTCTTTTGTTGCTTGTGCTTTGGGTGTAAAGTCTAGGAAGTGGCCTCCTAATACAAGGTCTTGAAGATGTTTTCCTACATTATCTTCTAGGAGTTTAATGGTACTTTCTTTTATATTGAGATCTTTGGTCCATTTTGAGTTAATTTTTGTGTAGGGGGTGAGGTAGGGGTCCTCTTTCATTCTTTTGGATATGGATATCCAACTCTCCCAGCCCCATTTGTTGAAAAGACCATTATGGCTCAGTTCGGTGACTTTGGGGGCCTTATCAAATATCAGTCGGCCATAGATCTGAGGGTCTATCTCTGAATTCTCAATTCGATTCCATTGATCTATATGTCTATCTTTGTGCCAGTACCATGCTGTTTTGGCAACTGTGGCTTTATAATAAGCTTCAAAGTCAGGGAGTGTAAGTCCTCCCACTTCGTTTTTCTTTTTAAAGTGTCTTTAGCAATTCGAGGCATCTTCCCTTTCCAAATAAATTTGATAACTAGCTTTTCCAAGTCTGCAAAGTAGGTTGTTGGAATTTTGATTGGGATTGCATTGAATCTGTAGATGAGTTTGGGTAGAATTGACATCTTAATGACATTTAGCCTTCCTATCCATGAACATGGAATATTTTTCCATCTTTTAAGGTCCCCTTCTATTTCTTTTAGTAGAGTTATGTAGTTTTCTTTGTATAGGTCTTTTACATCTTTGGTTAAGTTTATTCCTAGGTACTTGATTTTTTTAGTTGCTATTGAAAATGGTATCTTTTTCTTGAGTGTCTCTTCAGTTTGTTCATTTCTAGCATATAGAAACATTACTGACTTATGTGCATTAATCTTGTATCCCGCTACTTTGCTAAATTTGTTTATTAGCTCTAGTAGGTGTATCGTTGATTTCTCAGGGTTTTCTAGATATAAGATCATATCATCTGCAAACAATGACAGTTTTACTTCTTCTTTTCCAATTTGGATGCCTTTTATTTCTTTGTCTTGCCGGATTGCCCTGGCTAGCACTTCCAGCACAATGTTGAATAACAGTGGTGACAGCGGGCATCCTTGTCTTGTTCCTGATCTTAGAGGGAAGGCTTTCAGTCTCTCACCATTGAGTACTATGCTGGCTGTGGGTTTTTCATATATGCTCTTTATCATGTTGAGGAAGTTTCCTTCAATTCCTACCTTTTGAAGTGTTTTTATCAAAAACGGATGTTGGATTTTGTCAAATGCTTTTTCAGCATCTATTGAGATGATCAATTGATTTTTCCCTTTCGAGTTTTTAATGTGTTGTACTACATTGATTGTTTTTCTTATGTTGAACCATCCTTGCATGCCTGGAATGAACCCCACTTGGTCATGGTGTATGATTTTTTTAATGTGTCTTTGGATTCGATTTGCAAGTATTTTGTTGAGGATTTTTGCATCTATATTCATTAGGGAGATTGGCCGGTAGTTTTCCTTTTTTGTAGCATCTTTGCCTGGTTTTGGTATTAGATTGATGTTAGCTTCATAAAATGAGTTAGGTAGTGTTCCATTTTTTTCAATGTTTTGAAAGAGTTTGAGTAAGATTGGTGTCAGTTCTTTCTGGAAAGTTTGGTAGAATTCCCCTGTGAAGCCATCTGGCCCTGGGCATTTATTTGTGGGAAGATTTTTGATGACTGATTGGATCTCTTTGCTTGTGATGGGTTGGTTGAGGTCTTCTATTTCTTCTCTGGTCAGTCTAGGTTGTTCATATGTTTCCAGGAAATTGTCCATTTCTTCTACATTATCCAGTTTGTTGCCATACAGTTGTTCATAATATCCTCTTATAATTTTTTTTAATTTCTTCAGGATCTGCAGTTATGTCACCTTTTTCATTCATTATTTTGTTTATATGGGTCTTCTCTCTTTTTGATTTTGTCAGTCTAGCTAGGGGCTTGTCAATCTTGTTGATCTTCTCAAAGAACCAACTTTTGGTGATATTTATCCTTTCTATTGTTTTTTTGTTCTCTATGTCATTTATTTCTGCTTTAATCCTTGTTATTTCTTTTCTTGTACTTGGTTTAGGATTGGTTTGCTGTTCATTTTCTAGCTTCTTCAGTTGATCCATTAGTTCTTTGATTTTGGCTCTTTCTTCCTTTTTAATATATGCGTTTAGTGCTATAAATTTCCCCCTTAGCACTGCTTTTGCTGCATCCCATAGGTTTTGGTATGTTGTGTTCTCATTTTCATTCGTCTCTATATATTTAGCAATTTCTCTTGCTATTTCTTCTTTAACCCACTGATTGTTTAGGAGTGTGTTGTTTAACCTCCAGGTATTTGTGAATTTTCTAAGTCTCTGATGGTTATTGACTTCTAATTGTATTCCATTGTGGTCAGAGAATGTGCTTTGAATAATTTCAATCTTTTTAAATTTATTGAGGCTTGTTTTATGTCCCAGCATATGATCTATTCTGGAGAAAGTTCCGTGAACACTAGAAAAGTATGTGTATCCTGTTGATTTGGGATGTAATGTCCTGTAGATGTCTGTTAAATCTAATTCATTTATCAGATTGTTTAGGTTTTCAGTTTCCTTATTGGTCTTCTGTCTGGTTGATCTATCTATAGGAGAGAGTGATGTGTTGAAGTCTCCCACAATTATTGTGGAAACATCAATTGCTTCCTTTAGTTTTGCCAATGTTTCTCTCATGTATTTTGTGGCACCTTGATTGGGTGCATAGACATTTACGATTGTTATTTCTTCTTGCTGAATTGCCCCTTTTATTAGTATGTAGTGGCCTTCTTTGTCTCCCAAAACATCCCTGCATTTGAAGTCTATTTTATCTGAGATTAATATTGCTACACCTGCTTTCTTTTGGCTGTAGCTTGCATGAAATATTTTTTTCCATCCTTTCACTTTCAGTTTCTTTGTGTCCCTGTGTCTAAGATGAGTCTCTTGTATGCAACATATTGATGGTTCATTTTTTTTGATCCATTCTGCGAATCTATATCTTTTAATTGGGGAGTTTAATCCATTTACATTCAACGTTAAAACCGTGAAGGCATTTCTTGAATCGGCCATCTTATCCTTTGGATTATGTTTGCCATATTTTTCCCTCTCTCTATTAATATCCTTTATTGTACCCATACCGAATCTCTTTAGTACTGAACCTTTCTCCAAGTCTCTCTGTCCTGTCTTTGTTTCTCTGTCTGTAGGGCTCCCTTTAGTATCTCCAGTAGGGCAGGTCTCTTGTTAGCAAATTCTCTCAGCATTTCTTTGTCTGTGAAAAATTTAAGCTCTCCCTCAAATTTGAAGGAGAGCTTTGCTGGATAAGTATTCTTGGCTGGAAATTCCTCTCACTCAGAATTTTAAATATATCGTGCCACTGCCTTCTCGCCTCCATGGTGGCTGCTGAGTAGTCACTACTTAGTCTTATGCTGTTTCCTTTGTATGTGGTGAATTGCTTTTTCTCTTGCTGCTTTCAGAACTTGCTCCTTCTCTTCTATGTTTGACAGTGTGATCAGTATATGTCTCGGAGTGGGTTTTTTTGGATTTATTCTATTTGGAGTTCGCTGAGCATTTATGATTTGTGTATTTATGTTGTTTAGAAGATTTGGGAAGTTTTCCCCAACAATTTCTTTGAATACTCTTCCTAGACCTTTACCCTTTTCTTCCCCTTCTGGGACACCAATGAGTCTTATATTCGGACGTTTCATATTATCTATCATATCCCTGAGGTCCATTTCGAGTTTTTCAATTTTTTTCCCCATTCTTTCTTTTATGTTTTCATTTTCCATTCTGTCATCTTCCAGGTCACTGATTCGTTGTTCAACTTCCTCTAGTCTTGTACTATGAGTGTCCAGAATCTTTTTAATTTGGTCAGCAGTTTCTTTAATTTCCATAAGATCATCCATTTTTTTATTTAGTCTTGCAATGTCTTCTTTATGCTCTTCTAGGGTCTTCTTGATTTCCTTCATATCCCGTACTAGGGTCTCATTGTTCATCTTTAGTTCTTTGAGTAGCTGCTCTTAGGTGTGTCTCTTCTGGTCTTTTGATTTGGGTGCTTGGGCTTGGGTTATCCATATCGTCTGGTTTTTTCATATGCTTTATAATTTTCTGTTGTTTTTGGCCTCGTGGCATTTGCTGACCTTGATAGGGTTCTTTTAGGGTTTGTAGACCAGTTGAAGTCCTTATCTCTAATTTATCAGATCTACAGCTTCGTGGAGTACACTTTCTCTAACTAACCAGCAGGTGGCGTCCACGAGCCACCTGTTCTCCACAAGCCAGATCTCCCCTGCTTAGCCTTTTTGGTGAGTGGGGGAGTGAGTCTTGTGGGGCCCAATTGGTGTCCCAAGCTTGCGTGTGTAGTTGGTGTTGCCTGCCCTGTATGTGGGGCGTGTTTCTGGGCAGTCGGGGAGGGGCGTGGCCCTAACAATCAAATCTCCCTGATGATCCTAGAGTTTTAAAGCTACTGCAATAGTCTCATCCTTCAGTTCAGTCCTGCCACAGTTTGTCTCTGCCACTGACCCACAAGTCTTTGGTATTGGCGTATGGCTCCTGAGACTTGCAAGTGGGCCCCTCTTCCAGGCTGTGCACCCCGGGTCCTCTGTTGAGGGATGACTGTGCTATGTCGCAGGTGAGTGCCGTCCCCCCAGGGCAGTTCTGGGCTGCTGGGCTGTGTTGGGAGGCTCCCAGTCTGCTCAAATGATGGCTGAATGGGGCTCTGTTAATTCACACTGCTCCCCCTTCCCAGCTCTGGGACATTCAGCTGAGGTTGCAGGGAAGGCTAATGTCCACGCCCAGTTTTGTGGTGTGTGCCTGTTATTTGAAGCACTTCCGTCACACTGGGTTGTCTGGGGCAGCTCTGGGCTATGGGGCTGGCGATGGGCAGGAGTGTTTCCTGTCCACCAGGATGGTGGCTGTGAGCGGACACCCCCCTTTTCTTGGGAAGTTGTGTTGTTTAGTGAATTTTCTCAGCCACTGGATTATTGCCTTTTGTCTCAGAGCTCTCTTAGTTCTGCTCTTGACTTGACGTGCCCAAATTTCAATTCTTTGAAGCTTTCTGTATTGAGCTTCTTAGAGTAATTGTTTTAGAAAAAGCAAAAAGGATTTAAAAAAAAAAAAAAAAAAAAAAAAAACGGCCCTCCTCAGAGATCTAATGGGTTATTGAAATGCTAATAGACAAAGCAACCAGGGCCCTTAAGGAAAGGTGCCCAGGGCAGAGAGATCAGCCTTGCTTCGGGATTTGCATATGCGCCTCAAGGCCTGATCTCCGCCCTTCCCCTTTCTGTGTTCACCAGAACTCCAAAAATCCTCTGCTTTTATTTTGGAGTTTTTCGTGTTGTTTTTTTTCTATGCCTGTCTCCTCTCTGCTGGGCTGGCTGCTCTCAGAGTCTCTGGTGTCTGGCCTCAGTCTATCTATGGTTGGAGTTTGAATCAGTAGAATGAGTTTCCGGTAAGAGCAGCCACTGCAATTCTCCCTTCTCCTTCCTGGAGCTGACAGCCCCTCCTCCCCCGGGACTGAGCCTGGCAGGGAGGGGCGCGGGTCCCCTGGCCGCAAAAACTTACAGATTTCGCTGATCTCAGCAGTTCCACGTTTTCATGAGTGTTGTATGAAGTATGCCCAAAGACAGATTGCTCTGTGGTGTCCAGTCCACGCAGTTCCTGGCTTTTTACCTACTTTCCTGGAGGAGTAACTAAAACATACAGCTCACCAGTCTGCCATCTTGCCCCGCCTCCTAGTCTGTAATTTTCATTTCTTGTGTTGTGTTTTTCTTGTTTTGGTATCATGCTAATGGTGGCCTTATAGAATGAGTTGGGAAGTAATCCGTCCTCATATTTTATGGAAGAGTTTGAGAAGGATTTGTGTTAAATCTTAATTTAAGTGTATGGTAGATTTCAGCAGTGAAATCATCCAGTCTTGCACTTTTCTTTGTTGGGATGTTTTAAATCATTGATTCAATCTCTTTACTTTCTATAGGTCTGTTGGGATTTTCTATTTCTTCTTGCATCAGATTAGGTAATTTATATGTTTCTAGGAATTTGTCCATTAAATCTAGGTTTTCTAATATGTTGGCATATAATAGTTCATAGTACCCTCTTATAATCCTTTTTATTTATGTAAGGGTGATAGTAATGTTCCCACCTTAATTACTGATTTTAGTTATTGTGTCTGCTCTCTCCTTTTCTTTGTCGGTCTGGCCAGAGGTTTGTCATTTTATTTTTGGTCTTTTCAAAAAATCAACTTTTGGTTTTGTTAGTTCTCTCTGTTTAGCCCTACTGTAATCTTTTATTATTTCCTTCCTTTTACTAACTTTGGGTTTAGTTTGCTCTACTGTGTAGGCCTCTAGGTGTGAAGTTAGGTTATTGATTTGTGATCTTTCTTCTTCACTGTAGGCATTTGGAGCTATAAAGTTCTCTCTGAGCACTGGGGACTGCATCCCATAGGTTTTGGTATGTTTTGTTTTTGTTTGTCTCAAGATATTTATTGATTTCCCTTGTGATTTCTTCTTTGACCGATTGGTTGTTTAATATTGTTTTCATTAATTTCCATATATTTATGGATTTTCCAGTTTTCCTTCTTTTGTTGATATCTAGCTTTATTCCATTGTAGTCCAAGTTGATACTTTGTATGATTTCAATATTTTTAAATTTATTAAGATTTGATTTGTGGCCTAACGTATGGTTTATCCTGGTAAACACATTCCGTGTGCATTTGAGAAGAACGTGTATTATGCTTTTTTGGGTAGCATGTTATATATATGTTCATTAGGTCTAATTAGTTAATGGTGGTGTTGAAGTCTTCTGTTTCTTTATTGGTCTTCTGTTTAGATGTCCTATCAATTACTGAAAGTGTTGTATTGAAGTATCCAACTTATTGTAGAACTATTTCTCCCTTCAATTCTATTTTTGTCTAATTTTGCTTCATATATGTTGGGACTCTGTTGTAAGGTACATATATATTTATAATCATATCTTCTTGGTGGATTGATCTTTTTTTTCTTCAATACATAATATCCTTCTTTGTTTCTTGTAATCTTTTTAGACTTGAGGTCTATTTTGTCTGACAATAATGTCATTCTGGCTGTCTTCTGATTATTGTTTGCATGGGATATGTTTTTCTACTCTTTTACCTTCAACCTCTTTGTATCTTTGTACCTAAACTGAGTCTCTTGTAGACAGCATACAAATGGATTATGATATTTCATCCAGTGTGCCAATCTCTCTCTGCCTTTTAATAGGGAAATTTAATCCATTGACATTTAATAAGGTAATGACTGAGAAGGAAGGATTTACTTCTGTTATTTAGCTGTTTGTTTTCTCTATGTCTTGTGTGTTTTTTTGTCTTCAGTTATTCCATTATTGCCTTTTGAAAAATGTAGTTGCTTTTTTTAGTAGACCATTTTGATTCTCTTCGTCTTTCGTCTATACTTTTTAATTATTTTCTTAGTTGTTACTTTTGTCATTACCAGTTAATATCTTAAACTAGTAACAATATAGTTTGACCAGTGCCTACCTAGTTTCAACAGTATGCAAATTTTCTATTCCTCTATATCTCTGTCCCTCCTTCTTATATTGTTATTGGTTCAGATTACATCTTTATTCATTGAATATCCATTAGCATAGATTTAAAATGTTATTTTACACATTTGCCTTATAAGTCAGATGGGGAGTCAGTTATAAATCAAAGGTAGAATAATACAGTAATTAAAAAAAAATTTTTTTTGTTAGAGAAGTTGTAGATTTACAGAAATATCAGGCATCAAATATATAAAATACAGAGTTCCCATATACTAGCCTGTTATTCACACCTTACGTGTGTGGCACATTTGTTATAATTTGCAGAAGAACATTTTTATAATTGTGCTGTTAGCCACAGTCCATCATTTACAATAAGATTCATTGTGTTGTACAGTCCTATGATTTTTATTTTAATTTTTGTTCTAGTAACACATATATGTTACTAAATGTTACTAAAATTTCCCCTTTTAACCACTTAAACTGTATAATACAGTGTTCTTAATAAGAGATTTTTAATTTACCTATGTGGTTACTTTTACCAATGTTCTTTATTTCTTTCATGGCTTCAGGTTACTGTCTAGTGTCCTTTTATTTCAGCCTGAATGACTCCTTTTAGCATTTCTTGTATGGCACGTCTTTTGGAAATGAACTCTTTCAACTTTTGTCTATCTGTAAATGTCTTAATTTTGCCTTCATATCTGATAGATAATTCTAAAGATAGAGTTCTTGGTTCACAGTTTTTTCTTTAAAACTTTAAATCTGATGTCCCACTGTCTTTTGGCTTTCAAGGTTTCTGATGAGGAATCTGCTGTTAATCCTATTAGGGAAGCCTCCTTGTATATGACAAGTCACTTCTCTCTTTTTGCTTTCAAAATCCTCTCTTTGTCTTTGGATTTTGTCAATTTCACTATAATGTGTCATGGTGTAGATCTCTTAGAGTCTATCCTACTTGGAGTTCATTGAGCTTCCTGAATGTGTATATCAATATTTTCATCAAATTTAGGAAACTTTCCCCCATTATTTCTCTCTCTCTTGTCCTTCTGGGATTCCAATGATGGATATGTTGGTACGTTTGATGGTGTTCCAAAGGTCTCTCCGGCTGTGTTCATTTTTCTTCATTATTTTTTCTTTCTACTCATCACACTGGATATTTTCATTTCCTAATCCTTTCTTCTACCTGTTAAAATTTGCTGTTGAATCCATCCATCCAATTTCATTTAAATTACTGTACTTTGCAGCTCCAAACTTTCTGTTTCATTCCTTTTTATAACCTCCATTTCTTTTCTTTTGTTCAGACAACATTTTCCTAATTTCCTTCAGTTCTTTGTATATGAACTTCCTTTAGATCATTGACTCTACTTAAGACAGTTGATTTAAAGTTTTTGACTCATAGTTTCTATGTATGAGCTTCCTTATGGACGGTTTCTGGCAAAATTTCCTGTTTCTTTGTGTGTGTGTGTGTGTGTGTGTGTGTGTGTGTGTGTGTGTGTGTTTTGTTTTTTTTTTGAGAATTGGCCCTTCTGAATATTGTGTTGTAACTCTGGAAATCTTGTTCTCATACTCCTCTGGGATTGCTAGTGTTTTTGTTGTTAATGGTGGTTGTTCTAGTTTGCTAATGCTGCAGAATGCAAAACACCAGAGATGGATTGGCTTTTATAAAAAGGGGGTTTATTTGGCTATACAGTTACAGTCTTAAGGCCATAAAGTGTCCAAGGTAACACATCAGTAATCAGGTACCTTCACTGGAGGATGGCCAATGGCGTCCGGAAAACCTCTGTTAGCTGGGAAGGCACGTGGCTGGCATCTGCTCCAAAGTTGTGGTTTCAAAATGGCTTTCTCCCAGGACGTTTCTCTCTACCAAGCTTGCTCCTCTTCAAAACGTCACTCACAGCTGCACACTCCGTCCGGTCTCTTTGAGTCAGCATGTTTTATATGGCTCCACTGATCAAGCCCCACCCTGAATGGGTGGGGTCACACCTCCATGGGAGTATCCCACCAAAGTCACCACCCACAGCTGGGTGGGGCACATTCCAAGCAAATCTAACCAGCACCAAAACGTCTGTCCCACAAGACCACAAAGATAATGGCATTTGGGGGACACAATACAAACCGGCACAGTGGTGGTGGTGTTGAGAGCTGGAACTACTTGTGATTTTTCCAAACTCTTTTTGCTACCAAGGGGGAATGAAAAGAGAAGAGAGAGAAAAAAATATGTACTACCCTTTTTTTTTTTAATATTCATTTTATAGAGATATATTCACATACCACACAGTCATACAAAACAAATCGTACATTCGATTGTTCACAGTACCATTACATAGTTGTACGTTCATCACCAAAATCAGTCCCCAACACCCTCATTACCACACACACAAAAATAACCAGAATAATAGTTAAAGTGAAAAAGAGCAACTAAAGTAAAAAAGAACACTGGGCACCCTTGTCTGTTTGTTTGTTTCCTTTCCCCACCTTTCCACTCATCCATCCACAAACTAGACAAAGGGGAGTGTGATCCCCATGGCCCCCCTAATCCCACTGTCCCCCCTCATAAGCCACATTTTTATACAATTGTCTTCAAGATTCATGGGTTCTGGGTTGTAGTTTGATAGTTTCAGGTATTTCCTGCTAGCTATTCCAAGTCATTAGAACCTAAAAAGGGTTGTTTATATTGTGCGTAAGAGTGCCCACCAGAGTGACCTCTCGGCTCCTTTTGGAATCTCTCTGCTGCTGAAGCTTATTACATTTCCTTTCACATCCCCCTTTTGGTCAAGAAGATGTTCTCCATCCCACGATGCCGGGTCTACATTCCTCCCCGGGAGTCATATTCCACGTTGCCAGAGAGATTCACTTCCCTGGGTATCTGATCCCGTGTAGTGGGGAGGACAGTGATTTCACCTTTCAAGTTGGCTTAGCTAGAGAGAGAGGGCCACATCTGAGCAACAAAGAGCATTTGGGAGGAGGCTTTTAGGCACAATTATAGGGAGGCCTAGCCTTTCCTTTGCAGCAACAGTCTTCCCAAGGGCAAATCCCGTGGTAGAGGGCTCAGTCTATCAAACCACCAGTCCCCTATGACTGTGGGCATGTTAGCAACCATCGAGGTAGGGCTGGCCAATACCCCTGCATTCTCCATCAGCTCCTCAAGGGGGCTCTGCATATTTTTTTCCTTGTTTATTTATTTATTTTTTTAACTTTTTTTTTTTCCTAAATCAACTGTATGAAAAATAAAAAAATTAAAAAAAAATTAAAAAAAGGTACAATAAAAGAACATTTCAAAGAGACCATAACAAGGGAGTAAGAAAAAGGCAACTAACCTAAGATAACTACTTTACTTCCAACATGTTCCTACTCTACCCCAAGAAAGTAACCTAATATAGCAACATTTCTGTGAACTTGTTCCTACTATACCCATCAGAAATTAACAGACCATAGTCATTCCTGGGCATTCCCAGAATGTTAAATTTACCCACGATAGCTAATTTGTTCTTCTTGGATTATTGTTCCCCCTTCCTTAATTGCTCTGTATCGCTAGTTTCCCTACATTCTACATTGTACTACCTTTTTAATACTCCTGGGCCACTTTTCTCTGAGGGGCTTTGGAACAATTGCTACCCTCAGAGCTGGTTTCGCAGCACTCTGACGTAAGTGATCACAAGCACTGATCAGATCATGCAGACACACACACAAACACAATTTTGGCAGACTGTGTACTTATAGTCCTGGTTCACTGGTACCAGCAAGCTACATCAGGAACCCAGGCTGCAGCCCCTATTGCTGACTGCAGTGGAGTTGGGGGATGAACATGGTAACTGCTGCTTGAGGGGTGGAATTCACAATATTTACTGATTTTCCATCTCTTCCCTGGATGTTGCAGTTTCCTCTAGTCTTCAGAGTTTCGTTATAGTGTGTTCAGATAGTTCCTGCCAGTTCAGTGGGTTGTTTTGGTGGAGGGACTGATTTCTCTTGCTTTCTGCTCTGCCTTGTTCCCACAGTCCTGTTGTAAGATTTGAAATTGGAAATGTGAGACCTCCAACTTTGTTCTTCCTTTGCAATACTGATTTGGATTTCGGGGCCCCTTTTTATTCCATACAATTTGAGTATCGGCTTTTCCATTTCTGCAAAAAAGCCTGCTGGGATTTTGATAGGTATTACGTTGAATCTGTTGATAGCTTTGAGTAGTGTTGACATCTTAATAATAGTAAACCTTCCTATTCATTAACACAGTATGCCTTGCCATTTATTTAGGTTTTATTTTAGTTCTCTCAGCAATGTTTTGTAGTTTTCTGTGTACAAGACCTTCACCTCCTTGGTGAAATTTATTCATGTTTATTTTAGTTTTATGCGCTATTATTTGGGCTTGTTTTTTAATTTACTTTTCAGAATATTCTTTGCTGTATATGGAGAGACTGATTTTTTTGTGTTAATCTTGTAGCCTGCAGCTTTACTGAATTTGGTTATCAGTTCTAGAGGTTTTCTTGTGGATTACTTGGTATTTTCTAAATAAAGCATCATTATATTTGCTAATAGAAATAATTTTGGTTCCTCCTTTCCTGTGTTAATTTCCTTTTCTTGCTTAATTGCTCTAGCAAGGACTTCCAGAACAATGTTGAATAACAGCAATGAAAGTGGGCCTCCTAGTCACTGTTGAATGTTAGCTGTGGGTTTTTCATATATGCCCTTATCATGTTGAGAAAGTTACCTTCTATTCCTGTTTTTATGGGTGTTTTTATCATGACAAGGTGTTGGATTTTGTTAAATGCCTTTTCTGTACCAAGGAAATGATCATGTGATCTTTTCTCCTTCATTCTGTTAATGTGGTGTATTACATTGATTGCTTTTCTTATGTTGAACCACCTTTGTATTCCTGGGATAAATATCACTTTGTCTTGGTGCATAATTCTTTAAATATGCTGTTCGATTCAATTTACAAGTCTTGTATTGAGGATTTTTACATCTATGTTCATAAGGGCAAGTTGAGTTATGGTTTTCTTTTCTTGTAATGCCTTTATTTCGCTTTGTTATTAGAATAATGTTGACTTTCTTGACTGAGTTAGGTAAAGTTCCCTCTTCTTCAGTATTTTTTGAAGAAATTGAGTGAGATTGGTGTTAATTTTTCTTTGAATGTTTGGTAAAATTCACCTGCCCTCTGGTCCTGGACTTTGTTGGAAAGTTTTTTGATTGCTGATTTAATCTCTTTACTTGTTATCAACCTGTTTAGAGTATCTTATTTTTTCTTTTTTTTTGCCCCTGTTTTTCTACTCATCCATCTATACACTAGACAAAAGGGAGTATGGTCCACATGGCTTTCCCAATCACATTGTCACCCCTCATAATCTACATTTTTATACACTCGTCTTCAAGATTCAAGGGTTCTGGGTTGTGGTTTGATAGTTTCAGGTATTTCCTGCTAGCTATTCCAAGTCATTAGAACCTAAAAAGGGTTGTTTATATTGTGCGTAAGAGTGCCCACCAGAGTGACCTCTCGGCTCCTTTTGGAATCTCTCTGCCACTAAAACTTATTTCAGTTCATTTCACATCCCCCTTTTGGTCAAGAAGATGTTCTTCATCCCATGATGCTGGATCAAGATTCCTCCCCGGGAGTCATATTCCACATTGCCAGGGGTATTTACACCCCTGGGTGTCAGATCCCATGTGTGTGTGTGTGTAGGGGGGGGCAGTAATTTCACCTGCCAAGTTGACTTAGCTAGAGAGAGGGGGCCACATCTGAGCAACGAAGAGGCACTCAGTTTAGGTTATTGCATGTTTCTAGGAATTTGTCCATTTCCTCTAGATTATATAATTTGTTGGCAAACAGTTGTTTATCATGTTCTCTTATAATCCTTTTAATTTCTGTCAGATCAGTGGTTATGTCCACCTTTCATATTTTTTTTTAATTTTTAAAAGCTTTATTATGGCATAATATACTTACCATAAAATTTACCCATTTTAAGTGTATAGTTCAATGAGTTTTAGTAAATTTATACAGTTACGCAACCATCATCACAATCTGTCAGTTTCAGAACTCTTCCATCACCCCATTTCATATAAATAGGATCATGCAATATGTAGTCTTCTGTGTCTGGCTTCTTTTACTTAGCAATAATGTTCCCTACTGTTGCACACAGGCACACATCAGTAGTCCGTGCCTTTTTGTTGCTAAATACTCCATTGTTTGGGTATACCACATTTTGTTTATCCATTTGCCTGCTTATAGACATTTAAATTGTTTCCTATTTTCAGTTATTATGAATAATGCTGCTATGAACATTCATGTACAGATATTTATGTGGACATATGCTTTCATTTCCCTTGGGGAATGGAATGGCTAAATCATATAATAAGCATTTTTGTCACTTTTTAAGAAACTGATAATGCTGTTTCTCCCTTTATTTTGCTTTGTAGTTATTTGTGTCTTCTCATATTTTTTCTCCTTTGTCAGTCTAGCTGAAATTTGGTTAATGTTATTGACATTTTCAAAGAACCAACTTTTGGATTCACTGATTCTCTCATTCTTTTCCTATTTTCTGTTTCATTTAGTTATTCTCTAATCTTTTATTTTCTTTTATTTACCTTAGGGTTTGTCCTTCTACTTCTTGTTCCTCCAAATGTGAAATGTATGTTCTATAGGCATTTCAATATAGCTTTTTAAATACATACATTCCTAGCTATAGTGTTGTTTAATTTCCACATATGTGTCAGTTTTCCAGTTTCCTCTGCTTGTTGATTTCTAGCTTCATTTCATTGTGGACAGAGAAAATGCTTTCTATGATTTTCTTTTCAAATTTATTGAGACTGTTTTGTGGCGTAACGTCGTCTGATGGTATATCCTGGAGAATGATCCATGACCGCCTTAAAAGAATGTGTATTCTGTTGTTTTGGGGAGTAGTGTTCTGTATAGGTCTGTTAGGTCTAGTTTGTTTATGGTATTGTTTAAGTCCTGTCTTTCCTTCTTGATCTTTTGTGTAGGTGTTTTATTCCTTGATGAAAGTAGTGTATTGATATATCCAACTATCATTATAGAACTATCCATTTCTCTCTCAGTTTTGTCAATGCTTGCCTTATTTATTTTGGGGCTCTGATTAGTTGCATATATGCTTATAATCATTATATTTTCTCAATAGATTGATGCTTTTATTAATCTATAATATCTGTTTCTGTCTCTTTTAACTTTTTTTTTTGTTAAAGAAGTTGTGGATTACAGAACAGTCAAGCATAAAATACAGCATTCCCTATTATTAAAGCTTTGTGTTGCTGCAGAGCATTTGTTACAATTCATGAAAGCACATTTTTACAATAGTCCGTGGTTAGGGTTCACAGTTTGTTTTGTGCAGTTCCATGTTTTTTGTTTTTTGTTTTAATTTTATTCTAGTACCATATATACAAACAAAAATTTCCCCTTTTAACCATGTTCAAATATATAATTCACTGCTCTTAATTGTATTCACAATGTTGTGCTACCATCACCACCATTCATTACAAAACTTTTCTTTTGACCCAAAAGAAACTCCACATTTTAAGCCATAATTTCCTATTTCTTACTCCCACCCTGTAGCCCATATTCTAGATTCTAACTCCTGAGTTTGCTTATTCTAATTATTTAATATCATTGAGATCATACAATATTTGTCCTTTTGTGTCTGGCTTGTTTCGCTCAACATGATGTCTTCAAGTTTCATCCATGTTGTTGCATGTGCAGAACTGCATTCCTTTTAAATGCTGGATAATATTCCATTGTGTGCATATCCTACATTTTGTTTATCCATTCATAGGTCTGTGGACACTGGGGTTGCTTCTGTCTTATGGCAGTTGTGAATAATTATGAACATTGGTATGCAAATATCTGGCTGAGTCCCTGCTTTCAATTTTTTTAGGTATATACTTATAAGGAGTTTGCTGGGTCATATGGTAATTCTATACTTAACTTTTTGAGGAAATGCCAAACTGTCTTCCACAGTGCTGTACCAGTTTACATTCCTACCAGCAATGAATGAGTGTTCTTATTTCTCTACTTCCTCTTCAACATTTGTAATTTTCTGCTTTTTTTAATAGTAGCCATTCTAGTGGTGTTAAATGGTATCTCGTTGTCGTTTTGATTTGCATTTCCCTAATGGCTAATGATGTTGAGCATGTTTCACATGCTTTTTTGTCCATTTACTTCTAGGACACTCTAGCTTTAATTTTTGCATAATAGATTGTCTGTTGTATGTAATTTTTAAAGTTTTTATTTATCCCTTCTTAGTTTGTCTATGGTATTTATGTAGGCAAAGTAAATGCACCAATGTTTTCCTACCCTCTTGTGTTTTTGAAGGTCCTACTCTTTTTCCCTGTTCCCGGCAGAAACACCTGAAAAGATGAGGCTCATTCCATTCTTCGTATACTTAAAAGACTTCACTCCCACTAAACAGACCCAAATACTTCTTCTAAGGTGTTTTTTTTTTAACTTAAAAAAAAATGTCTCCTAGCCTCAGTAGGTCTAGTTTTGATAATGAGTTTTGATTTTGTACTTTCTGACTTAATAGTTAAAATACTACCATAATTATAGTGGCTTCTCTCCTCCGCTTTCTCCAGTAACCTTTTTTTTTTCTTTTTTTGTGGTTTCAGGGGTTCAACTAGATGTAGCTTCACCACCTGTGGATCATGAAATTCTATTAAAAGTTAAAACTGAAATTGAAGAAGAACTAAAATCCCTGGACAAAGAAATTTCTGAAGGTCTGTTTGTTCTTTTTTACCTAGTTAATTAGTAGGTTAATTTGAAATGGTTTGAATACTGTTGGTTTAATTTGTTTTTTTATGGTAGAGTGTTCTCAATATTACACAAATTACATTGGTATAGAATTATAAGGGTGAGACTGAAAGGTAGCCTTTCTCTTTCCTGGGGAATATGTCTGTAAAAGTTCCTCAACTATACCCAACAATTTAGATAAGTTCTTTCTGGTACAATCACTTTAAGGTCTTTTCCATTCAACATGATTTGATGTGTATTTGTATATTTATATACCAGTTATAACAACATTAAAGGAAAAAAATAAGCAGCTTTCATTTTTGTGTGTATATATGCTATAGATAGTTATAGTAGTAATGTATATGTCATTTTGTAGCTACATTTTTTGCACTTAACATAACATCATAAACTTTTTTAGTGATTATTTTACTAACTGCAAGAAATTTCATTGAGTGAACAAGTATTTTCACAATTTTTCCTCAATTAGTGAGGGCAGCACTTGGGTTTTTTCCTGTTTTGCCTTCCATAAGTAATACTGCATTGAACATCTTGCCTAATTATTTTTTCTTTTATAGCTTTATTGAGATATATTTCACATATTATTCAATCCATCTTATTAAAGTATACAGTTCATTTGTTTTTAGTATATTCTCAGTTATGCAACCATAGCCCACTATCTAATTTTAGAACATTTTCTAAAAACCAAAAGAAATTCTATATATGTTAGTGGTCTTTTCCTATCCACACTGCCCCCACCCCAGGCAACCAGTAATCTACTTCCTGTCTCTGGATTAGCCTGTTCTGGACATTTCATATAAATGGTACAAAACATAATGTGGCCTTTTGTGTCCGGCTTCTTTCATTTAGCATAATGTTTTCAGGGTTCATCCATGATGTAGCATATATCAGAACTTCATTCCTTTATAAGGCCAAATAATATTCCATTGGATGGATAGACCATGTTTTGTTTGTCCATTCATCAGTTGATGGACATGTATGTTGTTTATACTTTTTGACTATTAGGTTTAATGCTACTATGAACATTGGTATACAAGTTTTTATGTGGACGTATGTTGCCCAGTAATCTTTAAGATGAAAAATTAGAAATCATGTTCAGTTCCCTGTTAGTAGAAAAAGAATACAAATAAAAATTTACAGGTAATCCAGAAACCTAATGTTAGTTTTCTCTTTTATATTCTTTTACTAATATTTTTAGCTGATTAAAATTTCTAATCCTCTCTTTTTTTATTCAATTTTATTGAGATATATTCACATACGAAACAGTCATCCAAAGTGTACAGTTATTCACAGTACTGTTAAATAGTGCATTCATCACCACAATCAATTTTTGAACATTTTCATTACTGTAAAGAAAAAAGAATAAAAATTAAAGTAAAAAAGAACACCCACATCTCAACACCCCCAACCTTCCCTATTATTCATTTACTTTTTGTCCCCATTTTTCTACTCATCTGTCCATACACTGGATAAAGGGAGTGTGAGCCGCAAGGTTTTCAGTCACACAGTCACAACATAAAAGCTATATAGTTACACAGTTCATTTTCAAGAATCAGTCTTACTGGTTGCAGTTCAATAGTTTCAGGTATTTCCTTCTAGCTATTCCAATACACTAAAAATTAAACAGGGATATCTATATAATGCATAAGAATAACCTCCAGAATGTCCTTTTGACTCCCTTTGAAATCTCTCAGCCACTGAAACTTTATTTTGTTTCATGTCTAATTCTCTCGTAAGCCTTCATCCATATTCTGGTAACAGCAGACTTTTGAGTAGTAACATGGTAGAAGGAAAAAAGAGCAACAGAAGGCTTAAATACACTCATTTACTGAACCCCGTTATCCAACACTGATCATTAAAATGGCAGCCTCCACAGTTGCTCAGACAGCAATGTATTTGTGAACCTTGCAGCCATTTGAATCTTCCTTTGAGGCAAACACTTTCTGAAGAAATACATGCTTAACTCTCTGGTAAAATTTGTAGCCTTCTAGGAGCAATAGATTAATGTTACATTAATGTAATAATGTTTTTTGAAGGTGATTGATAACTCTTAGAAGTGGTACAAGCTGGTTGCTGTACTGGGGTTCTGGGTCCTATGTCCATACCATTTGTACCCTGTAACAACAATTATTCTGCCTGTTCTTCCTGCAGTCAGAGAATGGCTAGGTCTGTAGAACATTGAGTAAGGAAGCAGGTGAGAGCTGAGCTTGAACTGAGCAGGGAAAGGATAGGACTGCTTCTCTTCAATGTGCAACTTTTATACTTGATGTATACTCTCCACAGTTATTAAATTTATCCATGTGCAGGAATATTGAGTTTCAACATTCATTTCAATAAGGAAATGGAACTATTGACTCATCTTTTAAGGTGAAATAAACTTTAGAATCTGGCTTAAGACATGCCTCATTTATAAAGGTGAAAACAAAATCTTATATTTTAAAAAAGGAATATAAACCCAAGAGTTACCTCTTATTTATCATGTTTATACTAAATTGATCAGTAATCATATACTAAATTGGTATTTTAACATGTCAGTCTAGTCTTTCTCTTAAAACTAAGATATTTCCATCAAAACCCTTCCTGTTTTTTTAAAACCAAATAATAGGTGAGGAAAATTATTTCTTTATAAGGTTTTCTGAGTAATACATGAAAAAAAAAAACACATCAGAATTAGAATGTCACCATTTTGCAGCCCCCCAGTGAATGAATAGATTATCAATGGCTGGTAACATTAAAGAAAAAGAAAAAGAAAAAGACATTACGTGGCCCCTAATGAAGGAATGCAGTGTCACCTATAGTTTTGCCACAGGGAATCACATCCACGTCTGATCACTCCTTTGGGTCTAGCTGCCACCTTGCAAGGAATACAGGGGACAGGGGGACATGTTGAGTTGCACCAAGAGTATGCAACCAGCAAAATCCAGACTGTGGAATACTTTACAAGTCAATTGGCCAGGAGTACTTCAATAGATAAATTATATGGAAAGGAAAGTGATGCTTTTTCCCTTTGGGAATCCGTAGGTTAAAATAGATTTATAAGAGACACCAAGTTTTTAAAAAATGGGACATTTTTGTGATGTTTAGATATGCCTAATTGGATTATAAATGCAAGGAAGTGACTACTCTGAAAGCAGTAATCATAGTTCCTTCTGGAGGGAAGGATGGGGCTATAAATATAGTGGGACATGGTGGAGGCCTTCTGGAGTGAATGACAGTTCTGTTTGTAGACGTGGGTGGTGATTCGAAAGGATGTATGCCTTATAATTTAATTCACTAAGTCCTACATTTGCGTAGTTTTGTATATCTGAGCTTTATTTTAAAATAAAAGGGAAACTTTTTTTTAAATGTCTAAATTGAGAAGCTGTCACTTTTTGTTTTCAGGAAAGATAAATATCCATAATGATTATCTAACCTTGTTATCTGGCACATAACTATTAGCTTGTTCTCAATAGTAAGTGTCTTAATTCCCTGGGTTTTATACCACCCATTTGTTTTGTTTTGTTTTAATAGTCGCAGCTAACCTTTACTGAGCATATTATATATTTACATATGTACTTTTGATACATGATACATGCAGTGTATTTTATATGTGATACTTATTTCATGTATGTATTAAGTAACTTAACTCTACAAACCAGGTATTATTATTATCTCCATTTTACAGAAGAGAAAGTTGAAACACTGAGAGATTAGTAACTTGCCCTAGGTAAGGCATCAGCAAACTTTTTCTGCAAAGGCCCAGATAGCAAACATTTTAGGTAGGCCACGTGGTCCCTGTCACAACCGCCCAGCTGCTGCCACAGCATGAAAATAGCCATAACAACAGGTAAACAAATGAGTATGGCTGTGCTCCAGTAAACTCCACTACAGGCACTGGATTTTGCATTTCATTTCGTTTTCATTTATCAGGACATACTAATTATTTTCTAAAAACAATTTTAAAATGTAGGAATCATTTTTGGCTCACAGGTCTTAGAAAAACTCCCTGTGGGTAGGTTTGGCCCATGGCTTGTTGAAACTTGCCCTACGTCATTCAGCTAGGATAGCACAACTTTTGGTGTTTGTTAAATTAGATTTTCCTTTTGCTGTGTCTCCAGCCTTTGCCAGCACTGGCTTTGACCGTCACACCTCTCCAGTGTTCAGTCCTGCTAACCCAGAAAGCTCAATAGAAGACTGTTTGGCCCATCTTGGAGAAAGAGTGTCACAGGAACTGAAAGAGCCTCTGCATAAAGCATTACAAATGCTCCTCAGCCAGTGAGTCACCATTGCTGAGTGGGAATGTGCTTCTCTAGGTAGTCTCTGCATCTCTCAGGCAGCACTGGATCGGTTAAAGCTTTCTTTTAGGTGGTGTCACCTCTTTTCACAATTATTACTCGTCAATTTTTCTTTTTTTGCCTTTCCAAAGCACCTCTCTTTGAATTTTTCAGTGACAACTTTGCTTCAAAGCAGTGATTTAGCTGTCCTAGCATGGATTTGTTGATTTGTATTTACTTGTAGAACTATCAGGTTTCAACAGAGACACTATTTGTACTGAACTGTATATATAAGCTATTTTATTTGTCTTGATCACTTTTTACTACCATTCCTCCTAGTGGCCAACATAAAATAATGGCTAGGGTTTTGTATATTGCATTGTAAGGTGGGATTAACATTATATTTCTGTATTTTGGATATACCAACCATATATGCAAACTTTGGGGTTGCACATCTGCCTCTTCAACTACTTTCATATTCTTAGAGTGGGAACTAATCTGCAGCTATGGTTCTGACTGTTAAAACTAAAGGCAAGAAGGCAGTGATAGTGAAAATATATTAAAATTGAGCCAAGTCATTTATTGTAAATCTTAAAAATTCATTTCCCCTAATTCTGTGCTGAGAATCGTTAAGGAATTGGTATTCATAAGAAAAAATATTTGTCTTAATGAAGACTGACAACTTTATAAAACTTGGTGAAGATTGTTCCTTCACTAAAAGGGCTACAGTTCAGATGCAGTAAAATATAGTAAGTTAATTCCTTACTTTCAAGCAGGTGAAATTTATCATTTACCATGGTTAGAAGAAAGCAATTTGGGTTTTAGGAGGATTACGTTTGTTTCTGAATATTCTGATGAATTGAACAAATGTGAAAATCTTAATTATACTTAAGGAAGGAGTGGAATGAAAACATATTTGGATTTCTTTAATCTTTTTTAATAGAAAAGTTTAAAAATAACTGTGGAGAGAAGAGTATGGGTGTTGGAAGTAATAAATCTTAAATTTGGAGTTACTACAGTGATTTTCAGAAGTGTTGTCTGGAGCCTTAGGATTCCTCTGAGGTAGTTTAGGGGCCCCTGCAGAGATGAGGGACAGGTTGAGAGGCTGAGTGGGTGGGTTTATTGGGGCCTCCCCACTATTCTTCAGCCAGAACAGGTATACTTTCAGCTGTTTTATATATTGAGGTTTAATGTAAAATTTGAAGAAAGAAATCACTTTACAAAAAAACAAAGCAAACTTGTAAAAACTGTTGGGACTGGAGTAACTGAGAGGCTCAGAAACAGTATTATAAAGGAAAAAAATTACATTGTTTCTGCCTTTTCATAATCTACAAGAAAAATTGCTTATCTTCTTACTGCAAAGTAAATTATGCTTAAAAGAAAATAGCCTTGGATGAATATTCTGTTTTTCTCCAAACCCTGAATACTAATACAGTTATTTTTTAAATTGGTGCCTCTGTTTGCATATCAAATTCAGGTCTCTTTATAAATAATTTTTTTTCAGGAATCTGCTTTTGAAAGTTGTTAAGCTCTATTATTAATACCTTTAAAATAACTAATTGATGTCAAGTTAGAAGTACTATACAACTTGAAGATAATATTTTTTAAGGTGGAATATATCCCCTGTCTTCCAAACTGTTTTGTTAAAATGAGAAATTACTCTTGAACTCTTCATGTAGAAGAACACCAACAAAAAAGTTCCCCTCCCTCCTTTTCTTCTTTGCTCTATTCTGATGTCTTGTTAGATAGGACTGGTCATTCAGCTACGTTCTTTTCTTTTCATTAGATTTCCCTTGAATGTTTTAATCTGCTGGATCATGTATGTGCATATATGTGTGTACATATAATGTTTCCAATCATGTTTCATTCTGAAGGGTGCTAAAGTACTTTAGCCTGATAGACAAACTACCAATAAGGACTACTGTGACCCACCATCAAACAGTTCAGGAAAGGAAGTGAAGGGACTGATATACACAAGTAAAGCTTCAGGGAGAATATAGGTAGGTAGACCGTATGGTATCTGCTGAAGTTCAAGTTTTATAAGAATCTATTAGTAGCTCAGGCTTTCTAAAAGTCTACTTTACATTAAAGGTTACTTTAATGGGAATGTGATATGAGGAAGGTAGGCTGTAACATCTTATCATTTAAAAGTTCGTTACTGATATCTCATCTCCTTTAGCATCGTTGTAGTATTGATTTGATATTGACTTGTGTAAAAGAATGATATCTGTGTCACCAGAACAGTTTTCTGATGGATCTAGACCAGCGCTATCCACTAGAAATATAATGCAAGCCATATTTCCAGCAGTCACATTAAAAAAAGTGAAAATAGAGTAAAAATAAAGTGAAATTATTTTTAAAAATTTTATTAATATATTTTATCTAACCTAGTTTGTCTAAAACATTATTTTAACAAGTAATCAGTATAAAAATTATTAATGAGGTATTTTACATTCTTTTTTTTATGTTTAACTTTTGGAATTTGGTGTGTGTATTATACCTTCAGCACGTCACTAGCCATGTTTCAAATGCTCATTTGCCACATGTGGTATCTAGACATTGTCATGGCAGGTGTCAAAATTCTAACTTAAGTGGGAGCAGTATGACCTTTGGAGCCAGGTGGAGTTGAGTGTGAATTCCTCCTCTACTGCTGGCCAGCTGTGTGGTCTTGGGATAGTCTCAGCTTTTCTAGGCCTTGGTTTCTTAAGGTGTAATATAATAATACATAATGTATACTATAAATATAAAAAAATGTAAACTAACATAGTAGGTCACCAATAAGTGATATCTGCTACTAATCTTAAGTATTCACAGGCTGAAGGGAGGAGAGTGGTCAGAGCAAAAAATGCCTTTGGAGTGTGATTTTTATATCCTATAAAAGCAAGATTCCTCTCCCTCCTTTTTCCATATATGATAATACTTTGCCCCCAAAAGAAGAGGAAGGTGTACATTTTATTAAATCTTTTATTCAATCTATGGATGCCTTCATTTTGTTACTTGATATCAAGCATTGCTTTCTTCTGCATTTGCACATGAAACTGACCCTTAGAATATATTACTTAAAATTAGTCCAGAAATGAGTGAGGGACTTCTGTTGTCATTGCTTAACAATTTAAATTTTTGGTGTGAATAGGACTTACATGAAAACAATCAGAAAAGCTTCTTTCTCTGCCCTCCAGGATTTTATATCATAAAATTCCAACTTAAAAATGGAGTTCTGTTATTACCCTTGTTTATTACAACTCCATATATCGTTAATTTGAAAAGTCATCCAGGTGATGTCTCTTTAGTTTTTCAATATTTTCAATATTTTAGATGATTTGCCTTTTTAAAAAATTAAAATTGTGCTTGTACTTTTATTGAGATAATTTTTAGTTATTATTTGAGGATTAATAACCCAATTATTGATATGCAACATAGAAATCTTACCAAATAAGTTTCAAGCAATTACAAAAAATTTACGGGAATAAATATTTATCTCATTATGTTAATTGCTCTCCCAAGATATTAGCATGTATCTCTGCCTATAGAGAATGCTTGAAGAAAAATGCATACCACAGTTAAAAGTCTCATCTCATTCAAAACATCCTATTGAATAATCCTTGTCACTTTAGCAAAGTGTTGAACAACAGACTAGTGAATGTATATTTATTCATTTGGAAATTTAGAATTTTCCTTCTTTGTGACACAGACTTTTAAAAAAATCTCTACAGGCCAGTGACATATCAGGCATTTCGGGAATGTACACTGGAGACTGCAGTTCATGCCAGCGGCTGGAATAAGGTATTAACCAAATTATCTTTTCTCTCACAAGATTTTAGTGTGTTAATGATAAAGTATAGGAGGAATTGCTAGCATCATAAAAGAGAAAACTGTTAGTGCTCATTATTTGGTGTATAACTAAAGCTAACTATGTTAAGTGGATTCTTAGTTTTTTAATTAATGATTCAAAGTTCTGCTTGGCCCAAAAATGTTTCTGTCATAGTTTGCCACTTTTCCTTCCTATCTGTCCTGAATTTTCTGTCATTTCTTTATTTCTTGGTTTGGACATGACACTTATTTCCAGACAGTTATTTGTTAAAATGTGCATATGTCTTGGGAGGAAAAGAATAAGGGCTTCATTTGGTAGACTGCCTTTTCTGGTTCTATTAAAGAAATAATACCATTTGCAATTCATTGTTTACAAAGTATTTCATGTCACGTCTCATTTGATCATCACAACCATCCTTTGCAGAAGGCAGAAGGGGTTTATTAACTTTTGTTTCATTATCTATCTGTCTGTCTGTCTATCTATCTATCTATCTATCTCTGCTAGGTGAATAATCAGAGAAAATAGTTAAATAACTTGCATAGGACCCCTTGACTAGTAAGTATTTGAACCAACACAAGAGCTAAGGTCTTCTGATTCCAGCTTTAGTATTTTTTCCACTGTATCAAACATACTGTTTATCCATTATCTCAGACTGTTTCATCTATTTATCACCTTTAAAAGCAAGAGCATCTAAGGGGCTGCAATAGTTGATGGCTAAACTCAGTATGTGGAAGGTGTATGGTCCTTTGTGATAGGTTACTGGGGATGAGCAAATCCACTAAAATTATTTTACAAATAGTCATCTCTACTCAGAATTGTTTATAATATGGGTCAGACCATGTGTTTGTGTGCACAAAATTGATGTATATTTTTTTACTCACCTTAATTAAGGCTTTGGATGCATCACAGAGTAGTAATTAATACGATAGGCTTTATAATCAGACTTGTTTCAAATCTCAGCTTTGCTTCGGACTAGATGTATATCTTTGGACATACTAATTAAGCTCTGTAAACCTTCATTTTCTCATCTGTGAAATGGAGATAGTGCTACTAACCTCATAAGTTTTGTTATAATTAAATAGGATAATATATGTTAAGTGCTTTTTTATTAGAGAAGTTACAGGTTTACAAAAAAATCATGCATAAAATATAACACACATCCCCCCCCCCCCGTAATTAATACCTTGCATTGGTGTGGTTCATTTGTTACAATTGATGAAAGAATATTTTTATAATTGTACTGTTAGGTATGGTCCCTAGTTGACATTAGTGTTCACTGTGTTGTGTTGTACAGTCCTATGGTGGTGTTTTTTTGTGGGTTTTTTTTTTTTTTTAATTTTTATTCTAGTAATATATATACAACCTAAAATTTCTCCTTTTAACCATATTCAAATACATACAGTGCTGTTAGTTACATTTACAGTGTTGTGCTACTATAACCACCATCCATTACCAAAAATATTATACTGGTTTTAACAAATGAGATCTTCCCAAATAGTCACTATTACAGAGTTTTAGTATGTTAGTTTCAGTTGCTTTCTTGGAATAAAAAAAAATCCTCTCATGGCCATTTGAAATAGTTGTTATAAATAAAAATACCTTGGTTATGATATATTTCTTATGATAGCAAACCACAAATATTTTTAGGTACCTCATATGACTAGCTGTTTTCCCTACTTTATATTCTCTCCTGTCTAGTGACGGTTATAATCAACTCTTATGTACCACCACCTCACCCCACTCCAGTCCTAGGGCTGTCCTCAAAAATTTGAGTAAACTCCAGTCTTCACTTTCTTTACTCTGCCTTTTTTCCCATTCCCTGCCTCTTTAGTCCATTTCTAGCAAGGTACCAACTATTGACTTTGAAGATATGTCTTGGCTACCTCATAGAAATAAGACATGCCAGCTAGAATATTACTTGCACTGCTGAACCCAGTATTATTCTCCTATGTCTTCTATGGCTGAAAAGAACATGACTTACAGCCTAATTAAAATCAGATTGGCTAATTTGAAGCAATTAGCTCATATTTTATATTTAGCATTAAGTATGAAATTGTATTTAATAAATGTTTGCAAAATTGTAATATAACATTGTTTATATGAATATAGCTATCGGGTGTGTAGGTCAGTGACACTCAAATGAAACACCCATCGGAGAGGAGAGAAAAAAATGTCTACAAAGCATGGCAGATTAGGGTAACCTGAATATCAATTTGTATTATACGGAATTTTAAAGGCATCATGGTAGAATGCTTTTTAAATATATCAAAACAAGTGGAGCAAACAATGGTTTACAAATCTGTATTAACAGCATCATCTCTTTGTTAAAGAAAAAAAATTACATGTGTAAAAGCAAAATATATAGAGTACATATGCCTAGAAAAAGAGTTGGAGTGATATGAGACAAAATATTGAATAATATGTAGTAGTAATCTCAGATACCCTGTATCATTATAGGCAATGACTTTTCTTTGTTTTTTCTCTTGGGTATTATTTTTGTCCTATATTCTTATCTGATTACAGAAAAAAAAAAGAGAAAGCCAGCTACAGTATCATTGGCCTACGTATTGTTCATCATATAATAGCTGTCTGTTAGAAAAATAAATAGCAAAGATAAATGAACTATTTATATATATACATACATAAAAGTGATAACCTTCCAAGTGCAATTTAACAAGTAGTTAGCAAATTTCAAAGAATATTATAGGTTATAATTCCATAGTTTCAGTTATTTCCTTATTATGAAATATATATATAAAAAGGTATTATCTTTCAAAGTATGATTTAACAAGTAGATGTATAGGAAATTTCCAAAGTTATGAGTTATAGTACCATAGTTTCAGTTATTTCCTTGTGAAATCTAACACGTACAAAAAGGTATAGCTTTCAAATTACAATTTAACAAGTTGCTATAGAACAAATTTCAAAGGATGCTATGGGTTACAGTTCCACCATTTCAATTTTTTCCTTCTAACTATTCTAATACCCTAGCAACTAAGAAAAAGAAAATTATATAAAGATTCAGTATTCATAGTCCTTTGTTAAATTCTATCTTGTTTGTTGCTACCTCTTCCTCTAGTTTAATCACTTTCCTGATCTTCAGGGATGTCTAGGCAGTGACCACCCTAACCTGTTCATGTTGAAAAGGGGCGTCAACTTTGTGAGCAAAGGGGATATATCTAGTTGATATTCTTGAAGAGGCTATTACCTCTGGGTTTTGGGACTTAGCTGGCATGGGAGCATTCTGAAGGATTTAAGTTTCTGGCGAGTAAACTTACTGAGTGAAACTTTTATAGAGTCTCAGATAGGTATCCAGATATTCTTTAAGGTTTTCAGGACCACTGTTGACTTGGGCTTATCATATTGTGGTCATTTGGCATATCTAAGTGAAGCTTGCATGGGAGTAACCTGCAGGACAACCTCTTGACTCTATTTGAATTTTCTTAGCCACTAAAACCTTATTTTTGTTGCCTTTCTTTTCCCCCTTTTGGTCAAAAAGCAGTCTCAATCCCTTGAGTCAGGCTCATTTCTGGAATCTGTGTTCCATGTCACCAGGAAGGCTCATTCATCTAGGGGGTCATGTCCCATGTTGTGCGGAGGGGGATGAATTTATTTGCAGAGTTAGGCTTAGAGAGAGAAAGTCCACATTTGAGCAACAAACGAGGTTCTCTGGAGGTGACTCCTAGGCATAATTACAGGTGGGCTTAGCCTCCTCTTTACAATCATAAGTTTCACCCGAACAAGCCTCAGTATCGAGGGCTTGACTTATAAAGTAGGGGGTTCCTAAGTTCACGTAGAATATCTTATATCCATGATAATCCATCCATATCTCTCATTATCATAACTTAGTTGTACTATCCTCTTCACTCTCCATTTTATACAATTGTCATGACCCAAAACATTTCATAACACTTGTCAGCCCTTAATTATTTGTCCCTAGTATTTGTGTAATACTAGTGTGGTATTCCTATTAATTATAGTCTCTAGTATGCAATAGGTAGATTTTTCCCATATACCCTTCTGTTGTCAACTCTCTGTGCTAGTGTCATACCTTAGAAGTGTACAAGCGCCTATCTGTTCTTGTGGTGCTAATCTGTGGGAAACATGCCTTTAAACAACCCCTTTCAATCCTATTTGCCTTCAGTACAGCTCTGATACTTATCCTGTTAACAAACAATTGTCACCCCTATCCATTCCCATACTTTGAATTCACCATCGTTAACATATCTGAACATACTAGATTATCATTCCCCCTCACTAGCTGCTGTCTATCACTAGGTCCCCAGTATTCCTATAAGACCTTAGGAATAAATATCTCTCCTTTTGTGTCTGAGTTATTTCACTCAGAATTGTATCTTCAAGGTTCATCCATGTTGCCATGTTTCAGGACCTTGTTGCTTGTTACTGCTGCATAGTATTCCATTGTATGTATATACCACATTTTGTTTATCCACTCGTCTGTTGAAGGACACTTGGATTGTTTCCATCTCTTGGCAATTGTGAATAATGCTGCTATGAACGTATGTGTACAAATATTTGTGTCACTGCTTTCAAATCTTCTGGATATATACCAAGAAGTGGAATTGCCAGATTATAGGGCAATGCAATATCTAGTTTTCTGAGAAACCTTCTGTATTAGTTAAGGTTCTCTAGAGAAACAGCATCGACAAGAGATATCTATAAATATAAGATTTATAAAAGTGTCTCACACAACGAGTCCAAATTCTGTAGGGCAGGCAGCAGACTGGCAACTCCAATGAAGATGTTCGATGAACTCCTCAGGCAACGAACTGGCAACTTTGATGAACTCCTCAGGAAATGCTTTGCTGGTCAGCCAAAGAAGAAGTGAAGGTCCTCTATCTGTCTCGCTTAAAAGTCTTCAGCTGATCAGATTAAATCCAGCTGATTGCATTCTCATTGTGGAAGACATACCCTTTCTTGATGTAGTCAGTCACAGCTGCAGCCAATTGACGATGGTTTAATAAACCAGCCTTCTGGTTTATTAACCTGCCACAAATGTCCTTGTAGTAATGGTTAGGCCAGTGCTTGCTTGACCGGACACCTGGGTACCATCACCTGGCCAAGTTGACACATGAACCTATCACACCATCAAACTGTCTTCCACAGTGACTGTGCCATTATACAGCCCCACCAGCAATGAATAGGAGTTCCAATTTCTCCATATCCTCTCCAGCATTTGTAGTTTTCTCTTTGTTTGATGGCAGCCATTCTTATTGGTGTGAGATAATATCTCATTGTGATCTTGATTTGCATCTCCCTAATAGTTAGTAAAGATGAACATTTTTTCATGTGTTTTTTGCCGTTTGTATTTCCTCTTGAGAGAAATGTCTTTTCATATCTTTTGCCCATTTTAAAATTGGACTGTTTGTACTTTTTGAGTTGTAGGATTTCTTTATATATGCAAGATATCAGTCTCTTATCAGATACATGGTTTCCCAATATTTTCTCCCATTGAGTTGGCTGCCTCTTCACCTTTTTGGCAAATTCCTTTGAGGAATAGAAGCTTTTGATTTTGAGGAGTTCCCGTTTGTCTATTTTTTTCTTTTGTTACTTGTTCTTTTGGTGTTAGGTCTAAGAAGTGACCTCTTATTACTAGGTCTTAAAGATGTTACCCTACATTATCTTCTGGGAGTTTTATGGTATTGTCTCTTGTATTGAGGTCTTTGATCCACTTTGAGTTAATTTCTTTATAGGGTGTGAGGTAGGGGTCCTCTTTCATTCTTTTTTGTTATGGCTATCCAGTTCTCCCAGCCCCATTTGTTGAAGAGACTATTCTGTCCCAGTTCAGTATATTTGGGGAACTTATCAAAAATCAGTCAACCATATATCTGAGGGTCTATTTCTGAACTCTAAATTCGATACCATTGACCAATATGTCTGTCTTTATGCCATTACCATGCTGTTTTGACCACTGTAGCTTTATAGGAGGCTTCAAAGTCTGGAAGTATAAGTCTTCCCACTTCATTCTTCTTTTTTAGGATGTTTTTGGCAATTTGAGGCCCCTTTTCCTTCCAAATAAATTTGATAACTAGTTTTTCCATGTCTTTTCCCAAGTAGGTTGTTGGAATTTGGATTGGGATTCCATTGAATCTATAGATCAGTTTGGGTAGAATTGACATCTTAACAATATTTAGTCTTCCTACCTGTCTTGGTTAATTTTTTAGTGACGTATTAACTCCCTAATCTTTTAAAATCTTTTCTTAAAATTACAAGCAGACTCAAAAGCAGAGAGAATAGTAACAACAAACCCCATGTATTCCTCACTCAGCTTCAACCATTATCAATACAATGGCTCTCCTTTTTTCATCTGTTCCCCTACACACTTTACACTCTCCCCAAAATTATTATTTTTTAAACATTTTTTATTGTGAAATATACATGTACAGAAAAGTGAAAATTTCAAAATACAGTTTAACATATAGTTAAAGAGCAAATTGCAAAGTATAGTGTTGGTTACAGTTCTACAGTTTCAGGTATTTCCTTCTGGCTGTTCTAATACACTAGCAACTAAAAAGAAATATCTATATAATGAGTCAGTAGTTATAATCATTTGTTGAATCCTAACTTCTCTGTTACAACTCCTCCCTCTCATTTGATCATTTTCTTAGTCTTCAGTGATATTTGGGCAATGACCATTCTCACTTCTTCATGTTGAAAAGGGGTGTGAGCATGATGGGGTAGGAAAATGCAACTGTTTGATGTTCTGGGAGAGACTGGTAACTCTAAGTTTCAGGGCTTGTTTGGCATAGGAAAAATCTGGAGGTATTAAGTTTCTGGAAATTAAACTTACCAAGTAAAACTTTTATAGAGTCTTAGATTGAGCCCTCTTAGGGTTTTCTGGAATACTGTTCCTCCAGATTATTTTGAAGGAGATCTTAAGACATCCTATCATTGTATTCGTAAGTATATTAGTATTTATTTGCAAGGCTAATATCTGTTTTTTATCCTACCAAAAATACCATTATATACTGAAAAATATTAACAGATATCGCTTAATGTTATCAAAGTCTACTCAGATTTCCCTAATTGTCACATAAGTGTAATTTTTCACCTGGTGTGTTTGAATGGGGATCCAAACAAGGCCCATGCATTGCCTTGAGTTGCTGTGTCTCTTAAGCCTTTCGTTCTTTTTTTTTTTCCTTAATTGAGATATTATGCACATGCATAAAATTCATTTTTCTAAAGTGTACAATTCAGTGGTTTTTAGTATATTCACAAGGTTGTGCAACCATCACTAATTGTAGAACATTTTTATCACTCAAAAAGAAACCCCATACCTAGTAATAGTTACTCCCCATTTCCCCCTCTCCCCCAACCCCTGGCAACAACGAATCTGTTCCTGTGGATTAGCTTATTCTGGACATTTCATATAAATGGAGTCATATAATATGTGGCTTGAGTCTCTTTTAATATGTGGTCTTGCGTGTGCTCACGTGCTCACTCCCTCCCTCTCCCTCTCTCTCTCTCTCACAAGTTATATGTCCTATAGCATTTCCTACCTTCTGGATTTTATTGAGGGCATCCACTCCTAAGGTGTCACTTAACATGCTCCTCTGTATCTGTATTCCCTTTCAATTGATAGGTAGATCTAGAGACTTGATCAGATTAAAGTTTAATCTTTTGGCAAGAGTTCTTCATTGGTGATGTTTTCTATTTCCTGTTGTCTCCCACAGGGTGGCACATAGTGTCTGGTTGACTCTTTTCTGTCTGGTTGCCTCTTACATTGTATTTTTTTTTTTAAATTTAATTTTATTGAGATTGTTCACATACCATACAATTATCCAAAGATCCAAAGTGCATAATCAGTTGCCCATGGTACCATCATACAGCTATGCATCCATCACCACAATTAATTTTTGTTTCCAATTTTTAGAACATTTTCATTAGTCCAGAAATAAAGACAAAAACGACAACTCAATCCCTCCCCTAACCCTAACCAACCCCCCTCCATTATTGGCTCATAGTGTTGGTGTAGTACATTTGTTACTGTTGATGAAAGAATGTTAAAATACAGTTAACTGTAGGTACATAGTTTGCAATAGGTATATATTTTTTCCTATATGCCTCTCTATTAAGTTCTAGTTATAGTGTCATACATTTGTTCTAGTTTGTGAGAGAGATTTCTAATATTTGTACAGTTAATCACAGACATTGTCCACCACAAGATTGACTGTTTTATACATTCCCATCTTTTAGCCTCCAACTTTCCTTCTGGTGACATTTGTGACTCTAAGCTTCCCCTTTCCACCACATTCACACACTTCAGCAGTGTTAGTTATTCTCACAATAATGTGCTACCGTCACCTCTGTCCACTTCCAAACACTTAGATTCAACCTAGTTGAACATTCTGCTCATGATAAGCAACTGCTCCCCATTCTTTAGCCTCATTCTATATCCTGATAACTTATATTTCAAGTCTGTGTGTTTACATATTATAATTAGTTCATATCAGTGAGACCATGCAATATTTGTTCTTATGTGCCTGACTTATTTCACTCAATGTAGTGCCCTCAAGGTTTCTTCATCAACTTTTTTTTTCAGATGGTTTTGTTCACCCACTGTACTTTCCATCCTAAGTAAACAATCAATGGTTCCCTGTATAGTTACATATTTATATATTCACCACCATCACCACTATCTATATAAGGACGTCTGTGCCAGTTTGAATGTATTATGTCCCCCCATTATGTATTATGTACGCCATTATCTTTGATGTAATCTTGTGTGGGCAGACCTATCAGTGTTGATTAGATTGTAATTCTTTGAGTGTTTCTGTGGAGGTACGCCCCACCCAGCTGTGGGTGATGACTCTGATTGGATAATTTCCATGGAGGTGTTGCTCCACCCATTCAGGGTGAGTCTAAATTAAGTCACTGGAGCCGTATAAATGAGCTGATGGACAGGGGGAATTCAGTGCAGCTGCAGCTGTGAGTGACGTTTTGAAGAGGAGCTACAGCCAAGAGAGACACTTTGAAGAAAGCACAGGAGCTACAGATGAGAGACAGTTTGAAGATGGCCATTGAAAGCAGACTCGTGCTCCAGAGAAGCTGAGAGAGGACAAATATCCCAAATGCAACTAAGAGTGACATATTTGAGGAACTGCAGCCTAGAGAGGAACATCCTGGGAGAAAACCATTTTGAAACCAGAACTTTGGAGCAGACGCCAGCCACGTGCTTTCCCAGTTTACAGAGGTTTTCTGGACACCATTGGCCATCCTCCAGTGAAGGTACCCGATTGTTGATGTGTTACCTTGGACACTTTATGGCCTTAAGACTGTAACTGTGTAACCAAATAAACCCCCTTTTATAAAAGCCAATCCATCTCTGGTGTTTTGCGTTCTGGCAGCATTAGCAAATGAGAACAACATCTAATTCTTCCACAAAGAAAGAGGAAGAATGAAAGAAAGAAAAGAAAAAACATGACAGCTAAAAAGCAACAAAAGGAAAGATAGAATTAAACTAAAGTAGAAATAAGAGTCAGACAAGATCACCAATGCCAGGTGTCCCATACCCCTCCCTTACGTCCCCCTCTTTTAGGCATTTAGCTTTGATGTATTGCCTTGTTACGTTAAAGGAAGCACAATACAAACTTTCTGTTAACTACAGTCTCTAGTTTGCATTGATTGTATTTTTTCCCCAATACCACCCTATTTTTAACACCTTGCAAGGTTAACATTCATTTGTTCTCCCTCTTGCAAAAACATATTTGTGCATTTTATCACAATTGTTGAGCACTCTAGGTTTTATTGAGTTATACAGTCCCAGTCTTTATCTTCCCTCTTTCCTTCTGGTGTCTCACATGCTCCTAACCTTCCTCTTTCAACCATACTCAGAGTCATCTCTGTTCATTGTACTTACATTGCTGTGCTAGTATCACCCAAATTGTGCTCCAGACCTCTCACTCCTGTCTTCCTGTCTGTGGTGTTCCCTTAAGTATTTCCTGTGGAGCAGGTATCTTGTTCACAAACTCTCTCATTGTCTGTCTGTCAGAGGCTATTTTAAACTTTCCCTCATATTTGAAGGACAGTTTTGCTGGATATTGGAATCTTGGTTGGCAGTTTTTCTCTTTCAGTATCTTGCTTCCATGGTTTCTGCTGAGAAATCTGCACATAGTCTTATCTAGCTTCCCTTGTATGTGATGGATTGCTTTTCTCTTGCTGCTTTCAGGATTCTCTCTTTGTCTTTGACACTGGATAATCTCATTATTAAGTGTCTTGGCGTAGGCCTATTCAGATCAGTTCTGTTTAGGGTACACTACGCTTCTTGGATCTGTAATTTTATGTCTTTCATAAGAGGTGGGAAATTTTCATTGATTATTTCCTCTATTATTGTTTTTGCCCTTTTTCCCTTCTCTTCTCCTTCTGGACGCCCATGGCACATACGTTCGTGCATTTAATGTTATCCTTCAATTCCCTGAGACATTGCTCATATTTTTCCATTCTTTTCCCTATCTGTTCTTTTGTGTGTAGGATTTCAGGTGTCTTGTTCTGCAGTTCCTGAATGTTCTTCTGCCTCTTGAGATCTGCTGTTGTATGTGTCCATTGTGTTTTTCATCTCTTGTGTTGTGCCTTTCATTTCCATAGATTCTGCCAGTTGTTTTTTTGAACTTTCAATTTCTACCTTATGTTCACCCAGTGTTTTCTTCATAGCCTTTGCCTCTTTTGTTATATCTTCCCTGAACTCATTGATTTGTTTTTTTTATTTCATTTAGCATATTTCTTTGAAAATCTTTAATAGGTTGTTTCATTAAAGTGAAACCATATCTCAGCTGTATCTTGATTGAGGTATAAGTTTGTTCCTTTGACTGGGCCATATCTTCATTTTTCATAATATAGATTGTAGTTTTCTGTTGTCTAGGCATCTGGTTTCCTTGGTTACCCCGGCCAGATTTTCCCAGACCAGAACAGGTTCGGGTCTCAGAATGGGGCTATATTCAGGGTGTATCTTAGAGGAATGACAGACTTTCTTGTGAGGTATCTAGCCGCTGTGCTTTTCCTAACCTGCCCAGCAGGTGGCGCCTGTCAGCGTGTCATTCCCAACTGGTGTAAGGAGATGGGCCTCTTTAGTTTCTATTGTGGCTGTTTCCCCCCAGGCTCTGGAGTCTGGTTCTGAAGGGAAAGCTGGGCCCCACCTCCTTACTCTTAGAGAAGATAAACCCCCTCAGGAGTTTTCATCTGCATTTGAATCATTGTCTCTCTGACTCTGTTCAGTCTTCTCCCCTGTCTGGGTCAGAGTGCTGGGAACTGAAAATGGCTGTGACTCTCTCTTCTGAGTTCCTCAGGTTGAGAGAGAGAAAAAGGGACAGAAAGCCCCCTTTTGGGACCAGTACATGGCCCGCCAGATTCACTCGTCAGCCAGAGGTAACACCTGGTCTTCTGGGCTCCCCCTCCCAGGTCAGATGAGTCTTCTCTCTCTCTCTCTCTCTCTCTCTCTCTCTCTCTCTTTTTTTTTTTTTTTAAGATCAGTCGTCACTAAAAGCCTCTGCCTGCTTGTTGGGGGTTTGTAGCTTGTATTCAGCAGTCCACATTTGTTAATTAAAACCCCAGTTGGAGCTCAGCTGAGCTATATTTGCTGGCTGGGAGAGTGCTGCTAGTTTCTAGCACAGCCTGCCATAGGGGAGGGGCTCTCAGCGTGGTTCAGCAGCTTTTACTTACAGATTTTATGCTGCGGTCTCAGGCATTCCTCCCAGTCCAGATTGGTGTACAATGTGTGGACAGTCACAGTTGTCTCCCAGCAGTTATTCCAAATTATTTACTAGTCGTTCCTGGTTGTTTATTAGTTGATCCAAGGGACTAACTAAATTCCGCTCCTGTCTATGGCGCCATCTTGCCCCTTCCCCCTCTTACATTGTATCTTGAAGCAGGCAGGTCAAAGACATTATTCAAACCTAATCAATGAATTAGGTACTGTTCCAGTTTGCTAATGCTGCTGGACTGCAATACATGAGAAATGGATTGGCTTTTATAAAGGGGGTTTATTTGGTTACAAAGTTACAATCTTAAGCCCATACAGTGTCCAAGGCAACAGGATACCTTCATTGAAGGATGGCGGATGGCATGCATAAACCTCTGTTAGCTGGGAAGGCATGTGGCTGGCGTCTACTGGCTCCCAGATTGCGTTTCTAAATGGCATTCTCCAAAATGTCAGTGTAAGCTTCCAACGGCTGTCTTCAAAATATGACTCTCAGCTGCAACTTCTCTCTCAGCTCCTGTGTTCTTCAAAGTGTCCCTCTTGGCTGTAGTAAGCTCGCTCCTTCTGTCTGAGCTTATATAGTGCTCTAGCAAATTAATCAAGGCCCAGGCTGTATGGGCAGGGCCACACTTCCATGGAAATTATCTAATCAGAGTTTTCACCTACAGTTGGGTGGGTTGTATCTCCATGGAAACACTCAAAGACTTCCAAAATCTAATCAACACTAATACAACTGGCCCCACAAGATTGCATCAAAGATAACGGCATTTGGGGGGACATAATACTTTCAAACTGGCACAGGTACTGATAATGTGGGATGTGACATTTACTAGAATTGTTAAGGCACAGAAGGGTAAAGTAGGAGACTGGGCAAAACTATGTAATTTTTCATCACCAATATCCATTTGTGATGAACATCTGAGGGTCTGGAAGGGACCCTCAGAGATACAGATTACTTTACTTCATTTTTATACCAGACAAGCTCATGTAGTATTTAATAAAAGGATAAAGTTATGTAATTTTACTAAGCCCAACCTTTTGGAGGAAGGAGGCCACAAGCTGCATATGAGACAATGTTGGGATTAAATAAGTATGTAAATAAAGGCAAGGCAGTGGAGGTAATTCCTTTTGATGGTTCAAAATATCTTAGCATTCTATGACAAAAGCTACTGAAGAAAAACATAATTTCTATGTACTGTAGGGATTATTGTTATCCAGTAAGGAAATAACTTAGAGAAAGAAATTCAAATGGAAAGATTAGTGGTTAATTTTTAGACCTGGGATTATGAATAGTGGGACCTTGCTTGGAAATCCAGTTTTGTTTTAACATTAAAAAAAATTAATATTGGAGGGGGGTAGTATAAAAGGAAATAACACATGTACAGATGATATCAAATTTTTGTGAGTAGCATAATGTCAAGCGGTTGGAGATCTATTGTAGAATTAAACATGAAGCTTCATGTGTGGGCACAAAAATTAGAGGGCAAGTGAGTTTAACTATTCAAAGAGAAATAATTTATATATATATATATATATATATATCTCAATTGTATTTTTTTATTTCCCAATTTATTTTGAAAACAACTTTTTCTGATATATATCCTAATGAATTTGAAATTACAGTTATCTCACACAGAAATTACCTATATTCTCCTATAAATGAAACAGTGATAAAAGAACACTTAACATATTATTTAAGGACTTCAGTGTAACAGAATTCTCTTTCCAGCTTTTTAAACTAGTTTTTTCCCTTCTAAGCCAATATGTAATATTTCACAGTTGGGTTCTATGCACATATAAAACAGACACATTTGTCAAAGTGAGCATAAGATGAAACAGCATACAGTGTCCTTTTTGGATATAAATTTTCAGAGCAAGATCTTCTAAATGGGAGCAAAAAACTGACTTCCTCATGAAATAAACTAGATAAATAAAAATTAAGAATAATGCTAAAGATTTATTCTATAAATCATTCTCTTTCCTTTCCTTCTGACATACTGTTGTTCACTCTGGGTATGTGTGAATCAAAATACTTTCAATCAAGGTCATGAACTCCTATGACTAGGGATATCCAATTCAATAAAAGGTCCTGGGGTAAAAAGAGAGGTAGTGTAGATGAATAGGGGACATTTGTCCATCAAGTTATACATATCGACTTAATAAAGAAGTAGATTATTTAAAAAGAGAAATAATCTTAACTGTACTTACAAGATAGTGCCTCCAAATCATCTTACAAGTCCGTGAAGATAGACTGTCAAATAGGTAAAATAGTTGAGCCTGGTACAGATGAAGGGGAAAAAGGAATCATTTTACATCCTATGAATCAGTCACCAAAAAGAGTATTATTAGCCACATAGAAAATGTTAGTCCTCCTGTGAAAAGAAGTCTAAATTTCTGTGATCTCAGGAAAGATATTGTTGGGATGGTACAAATCCAAAAAGGATAGCCTAATGATCAGAGCAATGGAGGAGTTGCCATATGAAGGACAGACTAATAGATTAGTGGTTTGTAGCCTGAAAGTACAAGTAAATGAGAGGGAATATGATTAAGGACTCAAGAGAGGAGTGAAAGAGGATTGCAGATTTATTGCTAGTTTGTTATATGCTGTAATTAGGTAGTTATCTTTTGACACATGAAAAGAGATAAATTTGGAACTTTTTTTTTTTTCAACTTTGTATTTCGAAATCCTTTCAAACTTGCAGGACAGTTACAGAAGTAATACAAATCCCATATAGAGAACTCCGGTATACCGCTACCCATTCAAGATACCAAGATCCGCCAATTTTAACATTTTTGCCACGTTTACCATATCGTTCTATCCATCTGTCAATCCATTTTCTGAACGCTTGATTGTACATTGTATCTATCATACTCCTTGAACACTTAATACTGCCATGTAAATTTCCTAAAAACAAGGATATTCACTTATATAATGACTTTAAGTGTAGTTATCAAGCTCAAGAAATTTAACACTGATATAAAGCTTACAGTCTATATTCTAATTTTTTCAGATGTTGCGATAATATCCCTTTGAGCTGTTTCTTCTCCCTTTCTCGGTCCCACCCAGGATCATGTATTGCATTTAATTGTCATTGTCTCTTCAGTTGCTCTTTGTCTTCTTTTTAATTATGGGAACATATTATATACAACATAAACTTTCCCATCTAAACTATTCACAAGCATACCATTCACTGGGATTAATCTCATTCACAATATTGTGGTACTGTCACCACCTCCATTACTAAAACTTTCCCATCTCCCCACATAGAAACCCTATACCCATTATGCATTAACTCTCCATTCCCTGTCCATGTGCCTGGCAACCTGTATGTTACTTTCTGCCTCTGTGAGCTTGCATATTGTCCACTATTTTCTTTGTAGTTACCATGATGCTTAAATTTAACATCCTAAACCTGTAATAATCTCATTTGCTTTGATATCAACTTAATTTCAGTAGTATATATGAGCTATATTCCTATACCCCTCCATCCCCTGACCTTTATGTAGTTCTTGTTACACATTACATGTTTATACATTGAGTCCGAAACATCTGATTTATCATTACATTTTATGCATTTGCTTTTAGATCCCATAGGAAATAAAACATGGAGTTACAAACCAAAAATACAATAGTGCTAACACTTATATTTACCTAGGTCATTCCTCTCACTGGAGATCTTTATTTCTTCATTGTCCTTTCCTTTCAACCTGAAGAACTCACTTCAGCATCTCTCTTAGGGCTAGTGTAGCAGTGATGAGCTGCCTCAACTTTTTTCATCTGGGAATGTCTTAATCTCCCTCATTTTTGAAAGATAGTTCTGCTGATTATAGAATTCTCAGTTGGCATTTTTTTGTTTTCAGCACTTTAAATATGTCTTCCCACCTCCTTGTTGCCTCCATAGTTTCCAGTGAGAAATTGGCTTTATTCTTATTGAGGCTCCCCAGTATGTGACACATTGCTTATCTCTTGTAGTTTTCAGAATTCTGTCTTTATCTTTGGTGTTTGATGTTTTCAGTATAAAATGCTGTGGCATGGGTCTGTTTGGGTTTATCCTGTTTGGAGTTCATTGAGTGTCTAGGATATGTATAATTACGTCTTTCATTAAATTTGAGAAAATTTCAGCCATTATTTCTTTGAATGGTCTGGAATTCCTACGATGCATGTATCATTACACTTGATGATGTCCTGCAGGTTCTTTAAGCCTTGTTCACTTTTCTTCCTTCTTTCTTCTTTCTCCTCCTCAGACTGGATGATTTCAATTGTTTTATCTCCGGCTTCTGATTCTTTATCCTGCCAGGTTCAATTTGCTGTTGAACTCCTCTAGGGAATTTTGAATTTCTGTTACTGTGGTCTTCAGCTCTGTTTGGTTCCTTTTCATAATTTCCATCTATCTATTGATACTCTCCTTGTGTTCCTGTATCATTTTCCTGATTTCCTTTAGTTCTTTGTCCAGGTTTTCCTTTAACTCTTTGCCATATTTTGGCCCTAACTCCCCTCTCCTCCCATTTCTTCTTTCCCTTCCCTCTCCCCTTCCCCTCCCCCTCTTCCCTCTCTCCTCATTGATAATTTCTAATGCTTTAATCTCTTCCTTTGGCTGGGGCATTTCTTCCTGTTTCTTTGTATGTTCTTTAATCTTTTGTGGAAACATGGATATTTTGATACCTTATTATGTTGTCACTGAAATTTAGACTCTGAGGGGTCTGTTCCTTAAACTTGTATCCAGCTTGTATTGTGACAGAACTTTCCTTGAATGCCAGGAGGTTAAAAAAAAGTAAAGGGAAAGAGAAGACACCTTTCCCAATGTTTTCAGATGGAACTGTGCAAGTGCTGTCCTTCAGGGTTTATCCATACATTGAGTTTGGAGAGTAGTTCCAGGCTAAAACCTAGGGATTCCCTGGTCATGGGCATACGAATGTATGGAAGAGTCCCCATTTGTACGGTTCCCAGTGTCCCCTCTTTCCTAAGGAACAGTTTCCTCCTGGTCCTGGGCACTGCACTGTATGTCTCCCACTCTCCAGTTCCTTGCCCCAGGCAGCTACTTGACTGCTCTCACAGTTAGTATAGGAGAGCTCAGTGAGCCGCCTTTTACACGCACTGTTAAGTTCTGAGATGGCAAGTCCCTCAGGCCACCATCAGACAGATTGGGCCAGACATCCATGCTCCTAATCTGTGCCCAAGGATTACTCTGCTCCCTCTGGAACCAGGACCAGGGATCTGAACAGAGAGCTCAGGCCAGTTCTATGCCAAGCCAGTGTAGAGTGGGGACAAGGCCAGGTAGTGCGCTATGAGATCCTACCTCTTTTAAGCCAGTGCACCATGAGATCCTACCTCTTTTAAGAAGTCTTCTGCTTGATTCAGCACTTAACCCTGTTACTGAGTCATTTAACTGTTTTCTGGAGCTTTGAGAAAGATGTTTTCTGCCATTTCTTGCTGGTTGTTCAAAGCTTCTGTAGGGAGACAGATCCTGGAAGTGTCTCACTCTGCCATCTTGATCTGGGCAAGGTTGTTCTTTTTTTAATAGGATGAAGCTTTTGTGTGATATGTTATTATTTATAGCCTTACACTCGTCCATTAGTGTTAAGAAGGGGTTTCTTTATATTTTTGGCTAGAGTTCTTTTAGAATGTTAAAAAATGGATGTGTGTGTTTGCTGCATTCTTTCTTTCCGACTTTAATATAGAGCCCTTGGGGCTGTGTTTACTTAAAAGCCAAAGAATATTAATATGAAATAATAAATTCATTGTCTTCTCTGATTGTCCTCTTCTGCAGAAATATTTTTTCATTCCTCAGTTATTACCTTGGCAATCCAGTAACAAGGAACTGAAATTGGTTTCATTTCCTTTTGCATTCTTTTCCCAGTCATGTGAGGACCTCTTGATGTTTTAGACCAAAGAGATTGCATGCAGATGGTTAACTAAAAATACTTCGTTCTTTTCAATGTGCAAATTCTTTTTTTTGTTTTTTTTTTTTAGGAAGACAATGGACTCTGGTTAGTTTCTGTCATAAATTTTGATGACTTTTTCATATTGCGCCACAGGGTTATTAGATATAAATAATAAGACCTCTTTTATTATTCGTTTTTAATGACTTATGTGATAGTTCATAATTTTTAAAAGTATTTTCAAATGATTATAAAAGCATATAGTACAACATGCAAAAAGTATAGAAAGATATACATTGAAAAGTAAATTTATCTCTTTCCTTTGTCACTAGTCACCTAGTTGCCTTCCTCTTGGGCAACCACTGTTACCAAGTTTCTTGCGCCTGTTTCCAGAGATAACTGTAGAATTATACAAATGTATTTGTGTATAAGAGTACCTGTTTCCTCATATCCATGCCAACAGTGTACTACCTTTGATAATCTGGTGATGAAAAATAGTATCTCAGTTTTGTTTTTGTTTACATTTCTCTTATTTTAAATGAGGGGAAACATTTTTATATGTGTAGGAGCCATTTGTATTTCCTTTTCTGTGAACTATCTGTTTTTATTCTTTGTCCATTTTTCTGTTGATGTTTACTTTTACTGATTCATAGAAGCTTTTCATATTCATGTTTCCACAAAGGGTCTTGTGTTTTTGTGTTTTTTTTTTTAAGATAAAATTATACAATAAATAGAATTTGGTGAGCACCAAGTAGAGATTTAGAAGTACGTGGTTAAATTAAGTGGTTTACCTTTAAGATTCTTAAAATCCAGTTTAAAATTATCTTATCAGCTTTTAAAGTTGATATTTTATATTTTAAAAATATGAATTGTATTTCCTAATTTAAAGCTTCTATGTTTTAATTAGTTAAAATAATATTTTAAATATATTGACTTGTAAAAACAACAAAACTCTGAAGAAAATACAGGAGTAAACTTTTGTGACCTTGGGTTAGCCAGTAGTTTCTTTGATACGACACCAAAGGACAACCGTCAAATGAAAGAAATACATTCGACTTCATCAAAATTTAAAACCTTTTATTTCAAAGGACACCATAAAGAAAGTAAAAAGATAACCCACAAAATAGGAGAAAATATTTGCAAATAATACATCTGATAAGGGATTTATATACAGAATCTATTATGAAGTCCTATAACACAACAATAAAAACACATACTAACCTAGATTTGAATCCCATTTCTGCTAATTATCAAATGGATAATGTTAGTCAAATTAACTTAATCTTCCTGAACCTTAGTTCCCTCATCTGTAAAAGGGAAGTAAAGATTCATTATAGAATTATGTAATATAAATGTGGTAACATGGGTAAAGTGTCCTTTTACATAAATATTCTGTAAATGGTGGTGATTGTAATCGTTAATATTTTAATGACTTGCTAGTTATATGATACTTTTCAAAGAAATTGATTAACAAAGCTTTCTTTAAACTTTAAGTTTAAATATATATTTTTCAATTTCTTTAAGTGGGAAACAATTTCTGGGAATTAAAATTGACCTATGAGCTCATGAGAAAATGCCAGTATTTTAAAGAGTGACAGGACAATTTTTGTTTTGATAAAATACTGATATATAATTTCTTAACTACTTTCCAGGTTGTTTTGATGCCAACTTCCATCTTCCCCCAAAATAATAATATTTAAAGAAAAGGTCAGAGCGGTATTGGCATGCTAAATTAGGGGTGGTTAAAATATGAAAATGTTCATTTCTGTCATGAAACTAGAGCTGTGGAATGTATCTATGTGTATGAACTTGGTGGAATGGTTCATCTAGATTAGGTACTAGCAAATAGAACAAGTTTCCACTGTCAAACCGTAAGGGCCTTTGAACTAAGGTTCAACTAACTAAGCTGTTAGAATATCTTTAGTTGAAATAAGTAACAGTCACATTGGGAAAGGTGGGTAGAAATTTAGTTCCTTCTGTGCAAATCAGAAAACTGCTTTTAGTTTCAGTTTTGTTAGCTGAGGCAAGTCTTTTTTTAACCTTGTAGAGCCTTATTTCTTAATCTCTGTGGAACGGGTAAAAGTGTATCTATCTAGTTATCTAATAGTATTAAAATACAATCCAGGTAGATGATCATGTGGAAGCAACTTGAAAAATAGTGAAACTCAATAAATACTGTAGAAAATGCCTTATTGAATAGATCTAGGAGCTGACCTATTCTGGATTAACCTTTATGGAGTGATGTGTTATTTTTTTTTCAGAGAAGTTGTAGGTTTTTAGAAAAATCATGCATAAAATACTGAGTTCCCATATGCTACCCTTTATGGAGTTATTATTAACACCCTTTATGGAGTTTTGCTATCTCAGTTCCAGAAAAACACTAGTCCAAAAATGAGATGTGTTATCAGCAAGCTCCCTGGGACATGACTTGTATCTTTTACTCATTAGGTACCATAATGATAAATGGTATAGACCATGTTAAACTTGTTTTAATTAATATTTTGAGAAAAATCAATATTCCTAATATTCATGCTTAGAAAGCTGTATTTTCATAATACTCAACTAGGAAGCTCATAGTTTGGTTAGTTGAATTGTCATGTAAGCAATACTATAACCCTCTAATTACTGTTTTATTTTTTATATCTCCTAATAATAAACTCTGGTATTCCTCATTGTTTACATCAAGAAAGATCATGGATTTTCAAGTTACATCTGGTTTTGTATTCTATTTTGCTGCTTATTGGAACCTCAATTCCTCATGTAAAGACAGGGTTAATAATAATACCTTTTATCATAGGATAAAAGATTGTGTTAAGAGATTGTGTCTTAATGTAATTCAGAGTACCTGGTGTGTAATAAGAACTCAGTTATTTTCATATATATAAATATATGTATTATATTTTCATATAATAGTTATTTCTACCACTATGTTGATAAACTGACATATAATATTCAGAAAAATCCTCTTGGGGTTAGTGTTTTATTGACTTTATTGCAAGAAAATGAAAATACATGATGCAGCTGGTTATAATTTTCCAGTAACTGAATTTATAAAATGAATGATAAAATTTTCTGTTTTTCTTTTTCTCTCTTCTTTGCATTGAAGATTTTGGTGCCTCTGGTTTTGCTACAACAAATGCTTTTGGAGTTGACAAGACGTGGTCAAGAACCCTTGAGTGCACTACTGCAGTTTGGCATAACATATCTGGAAGACTATGCAGCAGAGTACATCATTCAGCAAGGTGGATGGGTATGAGCTGCTACTTATTTATTTTTAATCTTTTCCTAAAAGAAAAACTGAATAACAGTCAATGGAAAGGCTGTTCATACAAAGTTAATATAAATTTGTATGTGGTATTTTTAAAAAGTTCTTACATACATTTCGTACATACAAAAAATATGTAACTGACCAAGGGATGAGGAGTAATAAAATGAAAGCCTTTGTATCTATTGGCCCAGTCCAAAGAAAGAACATAGCCAACAACTGTTGAATCTCCTTATTGTTTTGAGATTCATTTAGGTCATTATTTCTCAACCTTTTTATCATTATCACTTCCCTGAAGAGTATTTTTAGACTTTTTTTTTAATTAAGTATCTCCTTCCTCCCCCCAAGAAATTTCTTTTTTTTTACTTTTTTTATTGTGAAATATAACATATACAGAAAAGTGATAACTTTCAAAGTACAATTTAACAGGTATTTATAAAGCAAATTTCAAAGAATGTTCTGGGTTACAGTTCCACAGTTTCACTTATTTCCTTATTGTGAAATATATATACAGAAATGTGATAATTTTCAAAGTGTATTTAACAAGTAGCTATAGAGCAAATTTCAAAGCATGATATATGTTACTCTTCCACCATGTCTGTTATTTCCTTCTAGCTATTCTTGTACCCTAGAAATTAAAAAAATATATATATTTATATGAAGATTCAGTATTTGTAATCCCTCATTAAATCCCGTCCTGTCAGTTGCTACTCTTCTCTCTCGTTTGATTGCTGTCTCAATTTTCAGGGATATCTGGGCAGTGACCACCCTAACTTGTTCATATTGAAAAGGGGTGTCAACATTATGGGGAAGGGGGTACACCTGGTTGATGTTCTTGGAGAGGCTGCCACCTGTGGACTTATCTCGCATGGGAAGACTCTGGTGGATTTAAATTTCTGAAAAGTAAACTTAGTGAATGAAACTTCTATAGAGTCTCAGATAGGGACCTAGGTATTTAGTATTTTCCAGACTACTGTTGGTCAGGACTTGGCATACTGTGGGCATTTGGAATATCTATTTGGAGCTTGCGTAAGAGTAACCTCCAGGATAGTCTCTTGACTCTATTTGAAATCTCTTCACCACGGAAACCTTATTTTGTTACCTTTCTTTTCCCCCTTTTGGTCAAAAAGGCATTCTCAATCCCTCGATGCCTGGGCCAGGCTCATTCCTGGGAATTGTGTCCCATGTCGCCGGGGAGATTCACTCCCCTGGGTGGGAGTCATGTCCCATGTAGGTCCCTCCATAAAATTTTTAATACTACAGATATAATATAAATCTGTCTATGCATTGTGTCCCTTTGCAGACCCCAAACGATTGTAATGTCTAAGATACTTCAGACACACCCCGAACCAATTTTCAACCCTGATATCATCTCCATTGAAATTATATGATATAGGTTGATGTGTTGACTTTACCAACTTTTTGCTATTACAAAAGTTGCTGTTAAGAACATTGTTATACATATTTGGAAGAATTTTTTAAGGTTTATATGTGGAAGTAGAATTTCTCAGTCCTGGAGTATAGACATGTTCTAATTCACAGGAAAATTCCAAAGTGTTTTCCCAAGTGGTTTTCTAATTTACACCAGCTTTTGCTAATGTTGTTTTTCTGTTCCAGGACCTAACCCAGTATAGAACATTGCATTTAGAGAATTACTGCTTTTTCACTAATCCTGGGTATAAAATTATCATTTAATTTACATTTCTTTGAGCACTAAGGATCTTGAACATCTTTTCATGTTTATGAGCCATTTGTGTTTCTTGTATGCAATACCTTGGGTTCTTGTCATTTGCCCCCTTCTTTATCGAATTATTTCTTTGTAGTTCTTCCTTTATATTTTAGATAGTAGTCCTTTATTAGTTATATATTGTAAATATATCCTCCAAGTTTGTGGCTTATGTTTTTACTTTTTAGAGTGTCTTTAATCAGAATTATAAATTTTCACATAGTTTAATGAATGTATCTTTCTTTTTTTTTTACACAATTTATGCCTTTTGCTTTTTATTTAAGAAAGCCTTTATTATCCCAAACTCATAAAGATGTTCTCTTATGTTACTTTCTAAAGGTTTTATAATATTGCTTTTTATATTTAATCTATCTGGAATTTTTTATATGATTTGAGGGTAGGGATCTAGTTTTGTTTCATACAGATTAGCAGTTTTCGCAGTACCGTTTATTGATTAGTCACTCCTTATCTGACCAATATGGCACAATCTGTCATAATTCAAGTTTCCATATGTATATGCGTTTATCTGACACTTGAATTATTTAGAAATGCATTTTTAAATTTCCAAATATTTAGGAGTTTTAAAATTGTTTTGTTATTGCGTTATAATTTAATTGCATTTGCATCAGAAAGCATGGTCATCGTGGTACTGAATCCCTGAAATGTATTGAAACTTGATTTATGGCCTAATACATAGTCAATTTTAAAAATAGGTCTATTTCATGTGTGCTTTGTAAGAATGGATATTCTCTAATTGTTGCAGAGTTCTGTGTGTCGAGTCAACCAGTCTTGTTAATTATGTGAGTTAAATCTTTTATATAATTATCAGTCTTTTGTCTAGTTGACCTTTCGTTTACTGAGAGAGGTGTGCTGGAATTTGCTACTATGGGGGTGGATTTTCAGTTTTGTCAATTTGTGGTTTATGTATTTTCAGGATTTTTGTTAGAAGTTAAAATTTTCGTTCTTTTGATTTGAACCTTTTTCTTTATAATGTTTTTTGTCTTGAAGTCTTTTTTTTTCTGATATTTATATATCCAACCCAGCATTTCCTTCTGTTTCTTATTTCATCCTTTTCCTTCAGCATTACTCATACCAAGCAGTTATTCATCATTCAACAATTTATTCAGTACCTACTGTGTGCTGTACTTTGTTCTAGAATTCTGAGTAGACAACTATGAACAAACTGAGGAGATCCTTGATCCAGTGGAATTTACATTCTAAGGAGGGACACAGGCCAATAAATAATTGTGATGCATAGTATGACATGTTGATGTATGCTATAAAGAATACAGCAGGGAAGGCACATACAATGTAGGAGTTGAAGCTTTTATTATGGTAGTTAGGGATAGTTACTGAGAAAAATTGCCTTCTTTTCTTTATATATTGTAAAATGTACATGACTTAGAATTTCCCATTTTAACCAATTAACCAGTGTGCAGTTCAGTGGCATTAAGTACATTCACAATATTATGCTATCATCATCACTGTTTTCAGAACTTTTCATCATCTCAAGCAGAAACTCCATACCCATTAAGCAATAATTCCTCATTCCTTTCTTCCCCCAATCCCCTGGTAACCTCTAATCTACTTTCTGTCACTATGGATTTGCCTAGTCAAGATAATCTTACATTAAGTGGAATCATACACTTACCCTTTTGTGTCTGGCTTATTTCTCTTTGCATGTTTTCAAGGTTCATCCATGTTGTAGCATGTCTAAGAACTTCGTTCCTTTTAACATTCAATTCTATGAATATACCACTTTTTGTTTATCCATTAATGGACACTTGGGTTGTTTCCACCTTTTGGCTATCATGGATAATATTTCTGTGAACCCTGGTGTACAAATATCTGTTTCAGTCCTGGCTTTCAGATCTTTCGGGTATATACCTTAGAGTGAAATTGCTGGGTAATATGGTAATTCTATATTTAACTTTTTGAGGACCCACCAAACCATTTTCTATAGCAGCTGCACCATTTTACATTTCCACTGACAATAAAAGAGGGTTATGATTTTCTCAGCTTCCTTGCTGGTACTGTTATTGTGTGTGTGTGTGTGTGTGTGTTTAAATTAGCTATCCTAGTGTGCCTGTGAGCTGGTGCTGTTATTGTGTGTGTGTGTGTGTGTGTGTTTAAATTAGCTATCCTAGTGTGCCTGTGAGCTGGTGCTGTTATTGTGTGTGTGTGTGTGTGTGTGTTTAAATTAGCTATCCTAGTGTGCCTGTGAGGTGGTATCTCATTATGGTTTTAGAAAATGACATTTGAGCAAAGTCTTTGCTTATCTCCCTAGTGCTTATCTCTCTGGTTTCATTTGACCTTAAATAGTTTTCTTCTCTTTCCTTCCCTTTTGGTGCTGCCCTGGGGTTTCTTTCCTTCTTTGAGCCCAGAAATGTGTTTTAAAGCTATATTTGTTGTAATTTACCCAGCATTTAGTGATTTTGTAGTGGGAGCACTTTTCAGAATATGTAGTGCACACTACTGCTTTTTAGCCTCTATGCATGTAAGGTTTGAGTTAAAAAGTGGAAGTTTAATTCATATGTATGCTAATCTGGAACATAATCATTTTAGATGCTTATTGAATGAAATGCTTAAGCATTTAACTTTGGAAAATAAAAGTATTTTAAAACTAGTGTTAAAAATAAGTACTGTGGGAGGAGGGGCAAGATGGTGGCATAGAGAGGAGTGGAAGCTAAGTAGTCCCCCTGGAACAACTACAAAAAACCAGAAACAACTAGTAAATAATCCAGAATAACTGCGGGGGGACAAACGAGACCATCCACTCATCATACACCAACCTGAATTGGGAGGAATGCCTGAGAACACAGCATAAAATCTGTAAGTAAAACCTGCGGAACCAAATCGTGAGACCCCCTCCCCCATAGCCCGAGCTGCAAAGCCTCGTGGTGCCAGAGAGAAGCTCTCTCCCAGCAGCGAATACAGCTCAGCTGAGCTCCAACTGGGGTTTTAAGTAGCGAGTGTGAACTGCTCACTACAGGTACGCAGCCCCAAAAAACAGACAGAGGCTTTGGGTGATGATTGACCTGGGAGAGCTGGAGGGTTGCCTTGGACTGGGTCTGAAGGGGACTATCTGTTTCTTTATTGGCTCAGTGGAGAAAGCCCCAGTCATTTTCAGTTTCCAGGGCTGTGACTCTGGAAAGGGTGGAGACACCACAAGCAGAGAGTGAGACCATTGAAATGCTAATGACCTCCACCTGGGGGCTCTGTCTTCTCTAGGAGGAAAGGGGTGGAGCCTCTTCCATTCAGAACCAGACCCCAGAGTCTGGGGGAACACGGCCATACCTCCTCACACCAGTCAAGAATTATAGGCTAACAGGCGTCACCTGCTGGGCAGAAAAGCACAGTGACCCGAGGCATCAAAGGGTGGAGCAGTTTTCTAAGATACACCCGCAGGGAAATCAGACACTGAATATTTCTTCCCTCTGGGACCTGAGCCTGTTCTGGTCTGGGAAAACCTGATTTGGATAACCAAGGAAACCATGCCTAGACAACAGAAAATTACAACTTACACTAAGAAAAACAAAGTTATGGCCCAGTCAAAGGAACAAACGTACCCTTCAACTGAGATACAGGAATTTAAACAACTAATGCTCAATCAATTCAAAAAGTTTAGAGAAGATATTGCAAAAGAGATAGAGGCTGTAAAGGAAACACTGGGCATGTATACGGCAGAAATCAAAAGTTCAAAAAAACTACTAGTAGAATCTATGGAAATGAAAGGCACAACACAAGAGATGAAAGACGCAATGGAAACATACAACAGCAGATCTCAAGAGGCAGAAGAAAACACTCAGGAACTGGAGAACAAAACACCTGAAAGCCTACACGCAAAGGAGCAGATGGAGAAAAGAATGAAAAAATATGAGCAGCGTCTCCGGAAACTCAAGGATGAAACAAAGTACAATAATGTACGTATCATTGGTGTCCCAGAAGGAGAAGAGAAGGGAAAGGGGGCAGAAGCAATAATAGAGGAAATAATTAATGAAAATTTCCCATCTCTTATGAAAGACATAAAATTACAGATCCAAGAAGCGCAGCGTACTCCAAACAGAAGAGATATGAATAGACCTACGCCAAGACACTTAATAATCAGATTATCAAATGTCAAAGACAAAGAGAGAATCCTGAAAGCAGCAAGAGAAAAGCAATCCATTACATACAAAGGAAGCTTATGTGCGGATCTCTCAGCAGAAACCATGGAGGCAAGAAGGAAGTGGTGTGATACATTTAAGATACTGAAAGAGAAAAACCGCCAACCAAGAATCCTGTATCCAGCAAAGCTGTCCTTCAAATATGAGGGAGAGCTCAAAATATTTTCTGACAAACAGACAATGAGAGACTTTGTGAACAAGATACCTGTCCTACAGGAAATACTAAAGGGAGCACTACAGGGTGATAGAAGACAGGAGTGCATGGTTTGGAACACAATTTTGGGAGATGGTAGCACAACAATGTAAGTACACTGAACAAAGGTAACTATGAATACGGTTGAGAGAGGAAGGTGGGGAGCATGTGAGACACCACAAGAAAGGAGGAAAGATAAAGACTGAGACTGTGTAACTTGGTGAAATCTAGAGTATTCAACAATTGTGATAAAATGTACAAATGTGTTCTTTTACGAGGGAGAACAAGCAAAAGTCAACCTTGCAAGGTGTTAAAAATGGGGAGGCATTGGGGGAGGGATGCAATCAGCATAAACTAGAGACTGTAACTAACAGAATCATTGTATTATGCTTCCTTTAATGTAACAAAGGTGATATACCAAGGTGAATGCAGATAAGAGGGGGGGATAGGGGAGGCATGTTAGACACTTGACGTTGGTGGTATTGTCTGATTCTTTATTCTACTTTGATTTAAGGTTATTTTTCCTTTTGCTGCTTCCTAGCTGTCTTTTTTTTTCCTCTTTCTTTTTCCTCTCTACCTTCTTTGACTCTCCCTCCTGCCTTGTGGAAGAAATGTAGATGCTCTTATATAGATAATGGTGAAGGTGGTGAACACATAAATGTATGACCATGCAGAAAACCATCGATTATTTACTTGGGATGGAATGTATGGTTAGTGAACAAAACCATATTAAAAAAAAATGGGTTGATGACAAAACCTCGAGGGCAATATACTGAGTGAAATAAGCCAGACACATTAGGACAATTATTGCAGGGTCTCACTGATAGGAACTAATTATAATATGTAAACTCATAGACATGAAATATCAGGTACCAAGATATAGGACGAGGCTTAAGGATGGGGAGTGGTTGCTTAGTATGAGCAGAATGTTCAATTAGGATGAACTTAAATGTTTGGAAATGAACAGGGGTGTTGGTAGCAAGACGTGAGAATAACTAACAGCGCCGAATGGTGTGTGAATGAGGTGGAAAGGGGAAGCTCAGAGTCATATATGTCACCAGAAGGAAAGTTGGAGGTCAAAAGATGGGAATGTATAAAACTGAATCCTATGGTGGGCAATGTCCATGATCAACTGTACAAATACTAGAAATCACTTCCATGAACCAGAACAAATGTATGACAATACAATTAGAAGTTAATAATAGAGGGGCATATAGGGAAGATCTATATACCTATTACAAACTATATACTCCAGTTAGTAGTATTTCAACATTTTTTCATAAACAGTAACAAATGTACTTTATCAATACTACGAGTCAACAATTGAGGGGGGTTGGTTAGGGATAGGGGAAGATTAGAGTTTCCTTTTTTTTTTTTTTTTTTCCATCTTTCACTTTATTTCTTGACTGGAGTAATGAAAAGTTTCTAAAAATTGAACAAAAATTAAGTGTGATGGATGCACAGCTGTATGAGTGTACCCAGGGGCAAGTGATTGTACACTTTGGATCTTTGGATAATTGTATGGTATCTGAACAATCTCAATAAAAATGGAAAAAAAAAATAAGTACTGTGAAGATGTTTTGCTGTTTTATTTTCTTCCTACTTCAGTATTTTTTGTTTGTTTGTTTGTTTGTTTTTGTATTTTGGCCAGTAATGTGAATGGTGTGTGTGAAGCCAGAGGTCAGCCCAGGTTAATTTTCACCAGCCTACAAAGTGCTTTACAAAAAGGAAGAGGAAAAATATGAGGAATCTTATGTATTCCCTTCATGATTTGCAGTTTTATGATGATGGGGAAATAATGGTTTGGTGGTTATAATTTTTTACAGAGAAAGTATTTTATTCAATTCAAATATCTGTGCTAGTAAAGAAAAGAGCAGTGATATGGATAATTAGCTCATTAACATTTGAAATGTGTTTTTTATCTCTATTTGAATGCCTAATGTGTATTTCATATTGTTAGGTTTAAACTCTCCATTTGCTCCTGTTTAAAACCAAGAGATTGCTTTTTTGGCTGATTGGTGGAAATGTAATGCAAGCTGTCTCTGATACAAGCTGTCAGCCTGAATTATCTATCTTTAAGGTACTTTTGTTAAGCACTGCATTGACAGCTCTTAAAATCATCACACCACCCTTGCAGAGGAGAATCATTTTGACTACATGATGGTGCATGTCTGTTATATAAAGTCTATCAGTGGGATTTCCACAAGTCACATCTTGAAATTGACAGAGTAAAACTGCGTGGTTCACAAAGTGGAAATAGTTTTGAAATGTACAGAAAAAGGGGAGGTGCCAGCAGTCATAATCTGTTGAAAGAATGCAGTGATAGCATAGGGCTGTTGGGAACAGGTAGACTTTGGGCATATAGATTTGCAGAGAGAAAATTATTATTATTATTATAAAGAGAAATGGTTAGAATAAGCTTTTTGGAGGCATTCTGCTTTTTCTTTTTGCTTCTTTTTCTTTTATTTTGCTTTTTCTATAACCTATATTTTGTGATTGTTTTCTTCTTAGTACATTTGGGATGCTTTTTCCCTTATACTGATAATGAGAAGAGCACTTATTGAGGTTTAGAAATAACATGACCCCTTTGAACTTAAAGTTGCCTCAAGCTGGGGCTCTTTTCCCACCAGTGATTTCTGTTATTTTGTCCTTAGTTCCTTCACCCATGGGCATTATTCCTTGAACTTGGACTTAGGTCATATAGTTACCATTTCTCTACTTTAGATGTGAAAGATTCTCAGTCTACTTCTAAACATTTCTAATTCCCAATTCACAGTTATGTGAGGGTGAAACATATTTCTACATGGCCCTTCAAATGTCTGTGTGGAACATGGGAGCTTAGTCTCCTGTTCTTTGGAGCAGTGGTCACAGCCAGCACCAACACATGTGCTTTCTCTTGGTTTTCCTTGAGAAGCAGAATGGTCTAGCAGTATTTATTCCTGTCTTAACTGCATGGCTTTAGATGAATCATTTTGCTTCATGTTCTTCAGATTATTTATAAACTCTAGTTTATTAATAAAACCACTAGTAGTGTCTGCCTATTTTAACTTGAAATTTGTGAAGGTTAATTTGTTAATGTCTATAAGGCTGCTAAGCACTTTACGGATGAATTTGCAGTATACACTAAACCTTAGTTGATTGCATATGCCATGCTAGGCACTATATACAAAAGTTGATTAAAATGCAGGCCCTACTTTTTTTCTTCCTTTATTCTTTTCTTTTTTATTTTTTAAATTAGAGCAGTTGTAGGTTTATATAAAACTCATACACAAAATACAGAGCTCCCATATATATATATATATATATATATATATATATATATATATATACCACACACACACACTGTTTTCCCTACTAACATTTTGCATTAGTGTGGTACCTTTGTTACAATAGTATTATTATAACTATGCCATTAACTACAGTCCATAGTCTGTTAGGAAACAGTTCTATGGCTTTAAAAAATTTTTTTATTCTGGTCACATATATACAACCTAAAAGAAATTTCCCATTTAAACTTTCAAATATACAATTCAGTGTTGTTAATTACATTCACAATCACCACCATCCATTACCAAAACTTTTCTGTCACCCCAAACAGAAACTCTACCAATTAAGCTTTTAACTCCCCATTTCCCAACTCCACTCTGGTCCTGTTAACTTTTATTCTACTTTCTGACTATGAATTTGCATGTTTTAATTAGGTCGTAAGTGAGATAATACAATGCTTCTCCTTTTGTGTCTGACTTATTTCACTGAACATGATGTCTTCAAGTTTCATCCATGTTGTGTAGCATTAATCCCTTTTTATGGCTGAATAATATTCCATTGTATGGATTTACAACATTTTGTTTTTGCATCCATCTGCTGATGGACATACGGTTGCTTCCCTATAGACTCTGCTTTTGAGTTCAGATCTGGTTGGATATAAATAGCCATATGTAGAGTGTTAGGTGTATTCAGAGTGCAGTGGCAGAGCAAAAGGAGGAAGTGATTAATTGGGGGATGATTAGAAATATAGATTCAGTTAGCAGTACACATCTTAGTTAATTGACAGTTAGCTTTTCGTAGTTAACTTGGAGTATAACTGTTGTTCAGACTGGCAATAGAATTACAAGAGAGCTGTTTTTGTTTGTTTGTTTTCTCTCTCTTTGTTCTTTCACCCTGGCCTTTTTAGCCAGAGAGTAGTGAATTGAGAACAGAAATGGAAATCACAAGATTTGATTCTTGTCTCAGTTCTGTCAAATACTAGGCCTGTATTTGGGGCAGTTCATTTAATTTCTCTAGGCCTTAATGTCTGCAATTACTAAAAGGGAAGAATATCTTTTCTGTCTCACAGAGATAATCATGTAAAAGTGGTTTCATTTTTATAAATGTAAAGTTTTCAGATATGTCCGTAAGAGAGTGAATTTTTTTCCCTCTCCTCATGTCTGATTGGTTTCCTTTGAGTTTTGATTTTGACTTTCATTTGCCCTGCAGCCCTGGGGCATATACTAGTTGACAAGCTCCATTTACCTATTCATCTTGATCCCTCCCTCCTCTCTCTTATGCCCTCTTTTCATTTCCTGGGAGTATGTTGCTACATTCAAAGTTAGTCTCTCTCCTGAAAAGGGCAATGCAAGTACACTGTGGTAAGGTGTGTCTTTTATTCTTCTCCTTTTGTCATGTACTATATTAAAGGCTTACTGTGAAAGATTTAGTTTTAGATTGTGTAGAAGATTATTTGGGGAATTTTCATCTAATGAATATCATAATATTTCAGTAGTTTGAATAAAATTAATTTTTGACTCTTCTCTTTGCTTGACTTGAAACATCTCTTTTCTATTTTAAGAACTGCCATCCTAGAAAAGTTTTTATTTTTAAATTGAGGATATTTGAAGACCCTTTCTTGGGAATTTGTAGGTTAAGAATTTGTTAGTTTTTCATGCTGTGGGAGGTAGCATATTAGCGATCTGAAATTAACTGTGTTGCAGCTGAAATCAATTTACTGTATTAAGGGTAAGTACTGTTATCTGTGTGGGTGTGGGTATGTACTGGGTTGTGTTCTAAATGTATTTTTTTGTGGGGCTTGGTCATCCTATTAGGTGGAAAATTGCTTCACTGGAATGTCTTTCACACACTCCTTTTTCTTATTTTAGATTAATAGTGATCTAAGAGGCATTTGGTTGTCAGTATCATGTTTGACTGAATGTAGAACAGCCAGATACCTATTTTCATTTTCTAAGGTGCATACTTGAGAGAGAGATATCATATAAAGCCTGAGAAGTAGCCATAAAAAGTTTGTTGGCATATCTTAGGAGAAATGAATCCCTAGATGAGTTTTCCAGTATAGATGGGCTTTGGATTTCTGCCTAAGGATCTTTAGATGGAAAAGTTAAGTCTAGAAGAGCTCAGCTTACCAGCACCTATCACTCAGAGAAGGTAAAATACTCCTTGAAATTGCAGAATAATTTGTAATTGACCCGACCCCACCCTTCCTCCCAAAAAAAGGTAAACAAGAAAATGCAATTATTACCGGTAGAAAGGCCTGCCTGATCCCTCAACAAACAGAGAAACAAGTTTCCTTCTTTGGTGAGGTGAGTTTACTGAAGATGCATCAACAAGGACCTGGAGGAAAGAAAAACCTTTCAAGCCCAGTTCAAAGTGAGAAGAATTGGTTGGGCTTTTATAACCCCAAACAGACAAAGAAATGGCCAGAAGTCAGAAGAAAGCAGAAAGGAAAAAAAAAAAAAGTAGAAGAGAGAAGCTGTTCTGTGAGCATCTTCTTGTTAACTTTGAAGTCCTTCCCTCATTCAGGTTTGTTTTTCAAAAAGCCAGTTCTTTATCAAACCGTATGGTGGTTTCCTCCTGTGGGCAATGCTGGGAAAGTTCCTGGGAGCAGAGAGCAGTTTTTTTGTTGTTGAGGTTAGAACAACAGCAAGTTATTTTAACAAGGGCTTTTCTTGGTCAGAATAACTTGAGGCTGTTTGAATGAAGTGATCTTAATACACGGTTTTTTTCTCCTATTGGCTATTGAAGACTGTACTAAGCATTTTCCAGCTAAAGAATTATATTGAGTATTTTCTACTTATCCAGCTATCACAGTCAATGTAGGCATCATGAAGTAGCTATGGCATGTTTTTGAAATGGTTCTTTGAATGGTCACCAAGCTATTTACTTAGTTCCTACCACCAAAATTGACGTTATATTTTATTTAACATTTATTTTAAAAATTCTCCCTTTTTCTCCATATCTCAGTTTCTGCTCTACTTCCCTCTTTAATTGAAGAATTTCATGCACGTATCTTTGTGTGTTTTCTTGAAGAAAACACCAAGAATAACCTATTCCATGTACTTCTGGCCACAAACTCAAGATATATTACGATATAGTAGGAAGCAGTAGAATGGCATCGAGGGACTTCAGCCCAAGAGCTAAGAGAGCATGGTTGGTAAAAAGCATGGAGTCTGGAAGCAAACTGCCTCTCTCCTGGGATCCCAGCAAGTCATTTTACAGCTGTATGATGCTGGGCAAGTTACTTATCCTCTTTGTGCTGTTTCCTTCTCTGTAAAATGGAAGTAACAATAAAACTTATCTCACTAGGTTATTGTGGAGTTTAAATAGATTAAGTAGAGTGTTTAGAATAGTATGTATTAAGAGCTGTTAGCTATTGTTAATGATACCCAATTCTTCTAGCAGACCTTGGGTAAATTACTTTTGGACTTGATGTCTTAAATACAAAGACAGTTCTGATTCTTTGTGCATATTTAAACTCTGATGGCTGGTACTAATGAGTTTTATAGTTTGCAGCCCTTGAAGTTAGACTTTTGTGTTTTTTGTATCCATGGGGTCACTGAGATAGATACTTCCAATAATACAGATATTTTGTGAAAAAAGACTTGGGTTGTTGGAATGACTCTAAGACTATTTGTAGATGCTATTTCCTTAATGTGCTAAATTTTAGGTGAAATATTACCCCAAACAGTTCTTTATCTTTTAATGAAAGCACACTCTTCATTAACAATGGCAATTGTTATGAGAAAGGCTTGTCTTTTTATATTTTTGCTTTATATGAATTGATCCTTAACAGTAAAAGTCTCATTGGTCATCCGTTCTTTCTTTAGGACTTCCTGTGTAAGAACACAAAATGTTTGGTGAATCTTCATTAAAATGGAGGTCATGACATTTAAGAAAAAAGCAGTTGAATCTGAATTGGCTTTTGAAGGACTGTATTACTCCAAAGTTTTAATGTGACAAAGCTGTTGATTATAAATGATATGAAAAAGTCTTTAGATATGAAACAAAGAATGGTCTTAAATCTTTTGTTAGTTTTGAGCTGTTAAAAGTAAGGAGAAAAGACACTGTTCGCTAAATTCCATTTTAGTTTGTCAACTTTCACCTTATTTCTTCATGATGGAGCCTTTGAAATTTCCATTTCACTCATCTTGGCTTAGAGCTCTAAAGAAAAAGTAGGGAAAGTCTCCTTTTTGAGGATTAAAGTTTTTACCTTCTTATGATGGCTTTTTTTTTTTTTAAATCAGTTCTTGCTATTAGAGGTTCTGTTTTTAGAAGTGAAGATAAGTAACTTGTTAAGAATTCCTATCAGTGAGCATTTAGAAACTCTGACCCTTGGATAACCCTTCTGTTGAAGAACTGTGTAATTGTAAGGCTGCTCTTATGAATCCAGCTGTACTGTACATCTTTTGAAGTAGCATGAAAACAGATTACAAAACTTGTAGAATATGAACAGAGAGTGGGAGCAGATGTGATCCAAAGAGTAAGAATAATGAACATAAGAAATTACATTCCTTATTTCCAAAATTTGGGAGTTGGGAATGGTTAATAATATTTTTTTAGTTTTTTGAATGAAATACTGTTTTAAGCCACTAGTAGTAAAGTAACTGATGTTCTTTGTTTTGCATAACAATGAAACGCAAGTTCTTTGAGAAAATAGGGTGGTTTCGCTTTTTGGAGTGAAAGGCTATGATTCAGTATTAAAATTTTGTTAATTTTTTCCCCCAACTTTTTCTCTTCAATTAACAAAAAGACAGCACAATTTTAAAAAGTACACAGTGTCTTTTTTTTTTTTTTTGACTAGCTACTGCATAGCTTTTTTTTTTTTTTTTTTTTACAATTCCAAAAAAATATTTTTCTTGTTTTTTAAAATAAATCCATTACACTTTGGCAACACTTTTTTTTTTTTTTTCCTTTGGATAGGAAAAGCTTTATTCCGAGGATAGTATTTAATGTGTCACAAGATTTTGTAGAATTTTGATGAAAATTACATTTATAGGCCAGAGATAACTTCACTGTAATCTTCAAACTTTTGAGTAGCTTCTCAGGACTCCAGTAAAAATATGAGAACTAATGTTACTTATTTGAACATTCAGGATCCTTAAAGGTGAAGGGCCTAGAAAGGTCTAGAACAGATGTTCCATGAAACCGCTATTGCTTTTATTTATTTATTTTTAATCTTCATTTTATTGAGATATATTCACATACCACGCAGTCATACAAAACAAATCGTACTTTCGATTGTTTACAGTACCATTACATAGTTGTACATTCATCACCTAAATCAATCCCTGACACCTTCATTAGCACACACACAGAAATAACAAGAATAATAATTAGAGTGAAAAAGAGCAATTGAAGTAAAAAAGAACACTGGGTACCTTTGTCTGTTTGTTTCCTTCCCCTATTTTTCTACTCATCCATCCATAAACTAGACAAAGTGGAGTGTGGTCCTTATGGCTTTCCCAATCCCATTGTCACCCCTCATAAGCTACATTTTTATACAATTGTCTTTGAGATTCATGGGTTCTGGGTTGTAGTTTGATAGTTTCAGGTATCCACAGTGTCTTAATGGAGAAAAACTTTTAATCTTCAGCAAGGCCTCATTACCTTTACTTTTAGCTACTTGGAGGTTTGAGAGTGGATGATTATACAGCTGCTAAGCCATATTTGTTAGGTTCTCATTTAGAAGGTTTTGAGAGAGTAAATATATAAAACAAGTGAACTAAAGTAAAGTTAGTAAGGGACAAATACTTACTTTCTGCTACTTTATGCTACTGCTGCCCCTCTTTACCACTTTTTTCTTGTAAAATTATTGTGCAAGTGAGCCATTTTGAGAGTAAATATGTAAAAAAATTCACATGAACTAAAGTAAAGTTAGTAAGGGACAAATACGTACTTTGTGCTACTTTATGCTACTGCTGCTCCTCTTTACCACCTTATTCTTCCTTCTTGTAAAATTATTGTATAAGTGAGCCCTTATTTCTGCGCTTCACAAGATGGAGCTCCTGAGAAGATGATTTACTAAACAGATAAATCTTTGAGTATATAAATCATATAGTATAAAGAAATCCCTTTTATAATTAAGGCACTGGAGAGTCTGCATGACTAATTAGAATTATTTTCTGGCAAAGAGGTAGGCAAATATAACCTTCACAGGAAATTTTAGCTTTATTGTGGATCTGTCTTTGGTGACTACACATTCCTCACTCTTGAAACTCATCTTCCGAGAAGGTTACAGAAATGGTTCCCTGAATAAACCATTTTTATATGAATTTTCAGTCATATTGCCTATGTCATTCTTCATTATTGGTGAATTACCAAGAATGAGCAAATCTTGGGATATTATATCCTTAAAAATGACTCAAAAGTCTAAATCATTTTGCCTCTCTGCTTGTTTATTGTGCCTAGAGTATGCCTGGGCTATGTCTGGCCTTTGGATATGACAGAGAGGAATGTAAGTCATTAGATAAATATGTCCACAGTAGCCCTGTTTTATGTGGGTCAGCAGAGGGGATGAGAGCAATTTAGAATATTGCTTTGAAGAACGACAGGAGATTTAAGTCTCCATTTGGCACTATGTTTGGAAGTGCCTCACCCACTTTTGTGGGAACTGTAGAATATAGCAATGCCTGCCTTGATTACAGCATTGTTATACTTGTTTTCTATTTAGCAAGCTATGATGCCTGAGTCCCACCTTCAAAGATTCTAATTTAATTATTATGGGTTGCAACTTCAGCCATAGGAATTTTTTAAAATTCCACAGGTGACTCTAATTAGGCAGCAAAGTTTGGCAACCACTGTGTTATAATCTTTAACTCTTTTGTCAGTTTAACTGTATGTACTGTGAATTTATTACATGGCTGACTGGTTAAATAGAGTCTATACCTAATGGAGCCAATTGTTTAAATAAATATCAAGAAAGACACTAAAGTACAGATTTTTTAGTAGGTATTATAGAATACAAAGAAAGGAAATGGTAGTTGTGCAAGAAAGTAGGGCCTAATCAGAAAAGGCTTCTTGAAAAAAGTCAAGTCACATCTTGAAGGAGGTGAAGGACTTATATTAGAAAGCAGGAAGGAATTAGATGAGCTTTGGGACCCAGCTTAGGTAGCTCGAAGGGGATGTGAGTCAGAATAGCAAGAGAGCTGTGTTAAGACACACACATTTCTTATGTGCTGTATCATCTATGTTTGTGCCAATAGGATATGCCCTAAACTGTGCTTTTACGGAAAAGCACTCCAGAAATCATTCAATCCTGCTCAGACCTCCACTGAGTGTCCTTCTCTGTATATAGTAGAAGTTGAAAACAGATATACTTCCTCCTCAGAGAGGCTTGAGGGTCTGGATCAGCAGATTATGGTATATATTATATTACAGATAAAGAATATTCCATCTGTGTGGATTCACGATTCCAAGGCAGCAGTCATGCAGAAAGGGAAGTAACATTTGTTGCTCAATGGAAGAAACCCAGATTTAAGAACTGGACCAGCTTGTCTAAGTTCCCAAGGACTTTAAGATTAGGCACTAATATATTAAATATGTATGGAATCCTGTAAGGTGCATAGGAGGAGTGGGGCTGGGAAAAGAAACCAATACAATGAAGATGTTATGGAACATATCCTTAGTCTCCAGGAGATTATAGTTAGTAAGGGATATAAGAAAATATATACCTACTTTGGATAATTGTATGGTGTGTGAATAAATCTTAATAAAAATCTAAAAAAAAGATGAAAAGAGTATTCAATGTCATGAAGTATTTTTTACAACAAATTGGACAATAAATATCCTTTGGTCTTTAAAAAAAAATAAATGAATAAATCAGCAGTTGCGTATAAAAAAAAAGAGCATGGCCTTTTATGGGGTACAAAATAGATTTAAACCAACAAACTATTCTTTCTCAATTAAGTGGACTTTGCCCCTTTGTCCAAAATAAATTGGCCATACATGTGAGATTTGATTTCTGAGCCCTCAATTTTTAAAAAATTATTTTAATGCAATTTTATTGAGATATACTCACATACCATATAATCCATCTGAAGTATACAATTGATGGCTTACAATATCATCATATAGTTGTGCATTCATCACCACAGTCAATTTTCAAACATTTTCATTATTCCAAAATAAAAAAATTAAAAAGAAAAAAAAGAAAAAATATATATATACCATTTGCTACATATTGTATAGCTATAATGTGTTTAGAATAGATAAATCCTATAAGAGGTAAAGAGAAGAATTCAGATGGGCAGAATTGAGGGGAGGACATTACGGGTAGATGGAACAGTATGACTTGAGTCAGAAGATGGGGGTTTGAATTCTACCTTCAGCACCAGGACTCTGTAAAAATGGAGAGAACAAATTGCTGTGCCCAACAGCACCTGAGAAAATTAAAACAGCTAATGTTCAGAGTTTCTTTTCTAACCAAAAATGGACCAATTTTCCTATGAGCAAACCATTTATTACCACTGTTTGCTTGGCATATGTGAGGCATTACATGAGGGATATCAAGTTTAAAGTATGTTTTCTTGCCTTGAGATATTTATAATCTAGTTGGGGAGAGGAATAATACATGTGAAAAAATTAGTCAGAAATTTGAAACAAAAAGTATAATTGTGACATTTTGTGTGGTGCAGACTCAAAGCTCTCAAGGAATTCAGAGAAAACAAGAGTGAGGGATTAGATTGAGTGATCCATATGGTATGGAATTGTAGCCAGACCCTAATGGAGCCAGACCAGTCATAAAGTATTTAGAGGCTCATGGATATGCTTCAGGGAGTCTGAAATTTCCCCTAAAATCATATGCTGCTTTGTATGAATACACATTTTTAAGGTCTTGCACCTTTCATCATACTTGCAATAGGTTCTCTCCTCCCCCAAATGTGAAGAATGCCACTATTTACATGAGTAAGAGGATAGGACTTGGGAATTTAGTACAGCTCTTGGCTGGGGCACGGTCAGCCACACCTCGCCAAGGTACAATTTCCTTCTTGTATGGGGCCCTTAATAAGTATAAGATAAATTTGGATTCTAGACAAATGATGGTTCTAGGGATAGAGAGGAGAGATTGGCCTTACCTTTTCTAATATCATTTACTCTGCTGTAGCCTTTTTAAAATTTTAAATTTGGTTTCCTAAGAAAAAAGTTAATGTGCTCAAGAAGGGATAATGTCTTATTCTAAATATTTTATGATTTTGTCCTTGCTTTTTATGTGGAGTCAGATAATTAGAAACAAATTTCAAATGAAGTGCTATTTTATCTTATAAAATTCAAATTGAGCCTTTATCCAATGGCCAGATGGTACCTTAGATTCATCTCTTATTGATGGTGTCTAAGAGGTACCATGGGGGAGGGGGCGGGATGAGTTTATTTCTCAGTGGAACCATGATCTTTGCAAACTTGGCAGACTGAGGGAAAAACTCACCTTCCGTGAGATACATACATACCTTTGTTTTATATCCAGATATAGAATGTATTCCATACATTGGCATCGTTCCTGTGCTTTCCTACAGCTCTGGCTTCCTCTTCACTCTCCATCTTGAACTTATGCTTTGGAATTCTGAAGAGCTAGTAGTTGCCTGTATATACTGCGATACCTTTCAGCATCATGCGTGGTTTTTTTGTTTTGTTTTGTTTTTGATACTCTTCCTGCTGCCTGGAGCATCTTTCTTTCTTTGGCTTGGCCTGACTCTTCTTACTCATTCTTTTCTTTTCCTTCTTTCTTTCTTTCTTTTTTTTTTTTTTGAATTGTTACATATATTTACTAAAGGAGCACTTAAGATAAAAGAAACAGGTTTACAAAGTAATGATAAATGGATGTTCTACCAAGCCTGGGAACTCCAGTCTCTCTGGTCACAGCTGGGTGTGAGATAAGAGTTCCTTCCAGTCTAAGTCACAGAGTATATAAATAGAGCCTTTAACTGAGGTTGCATCCTCAATCAGGGGAATTTTTCTTACTTATTCTTTAAGATCCAGTGCTGTTGTTCTCTCCTCCAGGAAGTCTTCCATGAATCCCCAAGTAAGTTCCTCCCCTCTGTGCTTCCAGAGCACCCTGTGTTTGTTTCCTTCCCTAGGGTTTTGTTGTTGTTGTTTAAATTTTTCCCTTGAAATACTTTCAAGCCTACATGACAGCACAAAAATAACACAAACCCATACAGAGTACTCAAACACACCCCCATCCCTTCAGAAACTCAGATCGACCTACTCCAATATCCTACCACATTTGCCGTATCATTCCATCCATCCATCTATCAATCAGTCTGTCCATCTTTGTATCCATCTGTCTGTCTGTTGGCTGATCACTTGAGTGTAGATTGTGTACATCATGTGCCTTGAAAGCTTGATACTGATGTATGTTTCCGAACAAGAATATTCACTTTTGCTACTACCTAAGTGCAGCCATCAAGTTCAGGAAATTCAACTGATACAAGTTTTAGTAAGTCTAATATTCCATTTTTTTCCATATGCCCCAATAATGTCCTTTTGAGCATTTTCTCCTCTCGATATATCCCATCCAGGATCATGTATTACATCTCATTGTCATTGTCTCTTCTGTTGCTTTTTTTTTTTTTTTTTTTTTAAATTGACGCAACATAGAACACTGTCCTTCCCATCTCAACCATTTCCAAGCGTACCATCCAGTGGGATTACTCCTGTTTACAATGTTGCAGTACCCTCACCACCTTCCATCACTAAACTGTCCCATCTCCCCAAACAGAAACCCCATGCCTACTATCCAACAACTCGCCACTCCGCCTCCCTCTGTCCTGGGTAACCTGTACTCGGATTTTTATCTCTATGAGTCTGCACATCCTCTGACATTTTCCCTGTAGTTACCATGGGGCTTAAATCCAACATCTCAAATCTATAACACTTTGACTTCCCTAGACACCAACTGAACTTCAACAGTATACACAAACTGTTCCTGTAACCCTCTGTCCCTCCACCTTTTTGTAGTTCTTGTCATAAATTGCGCATTTATACATTGTGAGTCAAAACCACTGACTTATCATTACATTTTATGTTTGCCCTTTAGATACTGTTAGAGGTAAAAAAATGGAGTCACAAACCAAAAATACAACAGTACTGGCATTTGTATCTACCAGTGTTGTTACTTCCACCAGAGATCATCATTGCTTCATGTGGCTCCAGTCTCTTTTCTAGTGTCCTTTCCTTTCCATTTGCAGAACCATCCTTAGCATCTCCTATAGGGCTGGTACAGGGGTGAGGAACTTCCTCAGCCTCTGTTCATCTGTGAATGTCCCAATCTCTCCCTCATCTTCGAAAGGTAGTTCTGCTGAACATAGGATTCCTAGTTGGCAAGTCCCAGCCTCAGTATTTTAAATATGCCATCCCACTGCTATCCTGCCTCCATGGTTTCTGATGAGAAATCGGCACCCAGTCCTATTGAGGCTCCCTTTCATGTGACACGCCACCTCTGTCCTGCCGCTTTCCAAATTCTCTCTTTATCTTTGGATTCGACAATTTGATTATAATATGGCATGGTGTGGGTTTCTTTGGTTTATCCTGTATGGAGTTCATTGAGTGTCTTGGATGTGTATATTCATGTCTTTCATTAAACTTGGGAAGATAATCAGCAATTATTTCTTTGAATATGCTCTCTGTTTCTTTTCTGTTTCTTCTGAGACTCCCACAGTGCATTTATTGGTATGCTTGATGGGGTCCCGCAGGTCCCCCAGGCTCTGTTCACTTTTCTTCATTCTTTTTTCTCCTCCTCAGACTGGATGATTTCAATTTTATCTTCAAGCTCACTGATTGTTTCTTCTGCCAGGACCAATCTGCTGTTGAACCCCTCTAGGGATTTTAATATATGATACTGTGGTCTTCAGTTCTATTTGGTTCCTTTTCAAAATTTCCATCTGTCTATTGATACTCTCTTTGTGTTCATCTATCATTTTCCTGATTTGCTTTAGTTCTTTGTCCATGTTTTCCTTTAGCATTTTGAGCATTTTTAGGACCATTTTAAAGTCTTTGGTATGTCTGGTCCTCATCACTCATGGTTTCTAATGCTTTAATCTTCTCCTTTATTTTGGCCATTGCTTCCTGTTTCTTTGTATGTTTTGTGACCTTTTGTTGAAACCTGGACATTTTGATATTTTATTGTGTTATATCTGGAATTTAGACTCGGAGGCATTGTTCCTTAAGGTTGTATCCAGCTAGTTTTATGACAGATCTTTCCTTGAATGCCAGGAACTAGGATTTAAAAAAAAGGAAGGAGGAGGAAAAAAGAAAACTCCTTTCCTAATATTTGCGGATGGACCTGTACAATTGCTCTCCTTCAGGGCTTATCCATACAAGGAAGGACTATAGAGAACAGCTTAAGCCCAAAGCATAGGGGCCTTCCTGGTCCTGTCTGTGCATGTGTCTTGTCAAGTGGGCACGCGGCCTTAGAAATTCCCCCATTTGCATGGACACTAATGTCCCCTCTTCCCTAGGAAACAGTTTCCTTATGATCCCGGGCATTGCACTGTATGTCTTCCAACCTGTAATCCCTTATCCTGGGCAGTCACTTAACTGCTCTCCCATAGTGTTCTGTAGAAGAGCTTGGCAAGCTGGCTGCCACACAGAGGACAAGTTCTGGGACAGTGAGCATGCAGTCAGTGCCCTGGTTCAGTCCCTCAGGCCACCACTAGACAGAGTAACCCAGATATATGTGCTCCCAGTGTGTGAACAAGGGTTACTCCCACCCCTGGAACTGGGACCAGGGATCTGCACTGGGAGCATAGACTGGCTGAGCCTGTGAGGGGCAGGGTGTCCTACTGCTTTTAAGTAGACTTTTTCTTGATTTGGCATTCACCCTGTTACTCCAATACCTTAAGTGTTTTCTGGAGCTTTGAGAAAAATGTTTCTGCCAGTTCTTGCTGGTTGTTCAAAGCTTCTGTGGAAGGGACAGAACTCTGAAGCTTGTTAACTTTGCCATCTTTTTTAGGGTCCCATTTACTAGGTTTTAAGCTATATTTTAAACTCTGAGGACAGAGATGACATTATTTTATCACTAGCATCTAAATAGCACAGTTCATGACTTTAAGAAGTAACGACTTCAGGAAAATGATAAATCCTGTATGACTACCAGGTTTGTGGCTTAGCTGACTGGTGAAATGGTGCTATTCTTCTCCAGATTAGATTGCAGAAGCGAGAAGATAGTCAAGAATCTTTTGCATTAGTTCTGGTGCAAGATAGTGCTAGCTTGTATTAAAATAATAGCAGGACATGTTGAGAGAAGGGGAGGGAGATATATTTAGATGTGTTAAAATACGTTTAGGAATAATACATTGAGATATATTTAGGACTTAGAAGATGAGATGGATGCTATTTAAACAATTATTAAGTATGGGGTAAGATAGCGAAATAATGTAGTTTATATTCTTCTGTAGGACAAGCCTTATCTTCTGGCTCTCTGTAATCAATGAACTGTGCCACTGATGGGTATACAGTTCTTATGTGCTGCATTTGGTTATGAAGGCACTCTTTGTTAGAATTCATAATTGATGATAGGCTCAGAAATGTTGAGTGGTTTTATATTACCATTATACTGGTGAAAATACAATGAAAGTTGAAAGGAGATGGAATCCCATAAGATAATAGCTGTGAAGCCCTCTTTTAGTCCTGTGGGGTTTGAAGCCTCAGAAAGGAATCCATTTGAGGAGTGGTGCTAATGGCAAAGATCTTCTAAAAAATAAATTATTAAATAGCATGGATTACTAGCCACTTTCGTAAAACTAATTTTCGAGACAACTTTGGTTTACCCCCCTATTTCGTTTAGGCTCAGCTGCATTACAAGCAACCCCTCTCCACCCCCAAAGCAGTCAGCTATTTTAATATCCAACTGTGTAATAGTCTTTTTGAAGAATAAAAGATAAAACTGTTAAAATTCAACAATATAAAAAACAACCCAATTAAAAACTGAGCAAAAGATTTGAATAAACATTTTCCCAAAGACATACAAATAGCCAGGAAGGACATGCAAGATGTTCAATATCATTAGCCTTTAGAGAACTGCCACTGTACATTCACTGGGATGGCTATAATTTTTTTTTTAATGGATAATAAAAATTGTTGGTGAGGATGTTGAGAAAATGGAATATTCATACATTTTTAATGGGAATGTAAAATGCTATAGTTGCTTTGAGAAACAGTTTGGTAGTTCCTCAATAAGTTAAATACAGAATTACCATTTAACCCAGCCATTGTACTCCTAGGTATATATATCCCCCCAAATTAAAAACTTGTACGTGGATATTCATAGCAGCAGTATTCCCAGTACCCGAAAGGTAGAAACAAACCAAATGTCCCTTAATGGATGAATGGATAAACAAAATGTGGTATACATCATACAGTGGCATATTATTCAGCCATAAAAAGAAATGAAATATTAATATTGCTACAACATGGATGAATCTTGAAAACATTATGCTAAATGAAATAAACCACACACAAAAGGCCATATATGGGATGATTCCATGTATATGAACTGTCCAGAATAGGCAAATCCATGGAGACAGAAAGTAGATTAGGGGTTTTCAGGGGATGGAGGAGAGGGGAATTAGGAGTGACTACTAAAGGATAGGAGGTTTCTTTTTGGGGGGTGATGGAAATGTTCTGGAATCAGATAGTGGTGATGGTTGCAGAACAGTGAATTATATACTTTAAGGTAGTGAATTTAAGTTATTTGATTATATTTCATTACCAAAATAAATAAATAAAAATGAAAAGAACACTGATTTTGTAATAGATATCCACATGTCCTGCCTCTTGTTCCTAGAGACTTGTACAAAAGAAATTCAGGAGCTTCTCTTCACCTGACTCCTGTTGGTCAAATTTATTTCACAACTAGTGTTGAGATTGTAGAATATCCACTAATCTTAAATTCCTAGGAGGAAGCAGAACCTCATTTATATTTAGATTCTTTTAGAAAATATTGAAAAAATATATATTTTTTACTAATTCATGACCATTGTAAAAAATTCAGATAATTCAGTTTTATTGCAATTCTGCTTTTTAGTAGTTACCCCTAGAGATGTTTGGTATACACTTTTCCAAACATTTTTTATGCTTATATAAACATTTAAGTATGTATGAATGTATGCAAATAAATAATTATATTTAGGTGTTGGTATTTGCATGTGTGTGTATATTTACATTTTTTTTTAAATAAATGGGATCATATCCTCCATTTTCCCACTTTTCTGCAGCATCACCTTTGCCATGTGTGCATTTGCTACTGGATTCTGTTCATTTTTATTAATCTTACTGTCTGTCCTAGAACTATTAGCACATCATCTTAATTACTGTAGCTTTGTAGTAAGTCTGGATAAATGGTAGTATAAGCCTTCCAGCTCTGTTGTTCTCCAAGAACTCTTAGCTATTCTTGGCCCTTTTTATTTTCCTGTGAATTTTAGAATCAAGTTGTCAATTTCCAAAAGAAAAAACCTGGTGGGTTTTTTTAATTGGGGTTGCATTGTGCCAATAATTTATTTGGGGATCATTGACATCTTAATGTTTCCAGTCTTCCAGTCCTTGAACATGATATATATCCCTCCATTTATTTAGGTCATCTTTAATTCCTCTCAATAATACTTTGTAGTTTTTTTGTGTAGAGGTTTTGTACAGTATATCATGGGCTTCCTTCCACATCAGACTTAAATATCTACTTAATTTCTTTTTTAATAGTGAAATGGTTTGAATGAATCAAAATTTTTTTAACATTTCCTCTCTTGAAGAGTATTTCAAATCCTTCCATATTAAAAATAACACTAGTGAAAAGCCTTGCCAAGCATACACACTTGAGACCTGATTATAGCTTCTATTTAGGATCTCCATCTCTTTTTCTACTTAGATGAGATGACCCAACAATCCCCAATAAATTTAAGTACTCTCTCTTCCTCTCTCTCCCTCCCACAGCTGTTACTAAATTATTCCTCTTCTGTTTTTGAAGGGACCTCACCAGGGCTAGTGTAGACTGTTATCCTCAAAAGCCCCAAGACCTAGAAGCCCTTTCTACCTTCAAAACCACTGGCCCCCTCAGTTTTCCTAATGGTACGGTATTATAATTTCCAAAGAGAGATTCTACTTTCCAGTTTTGTGATACCTCTACTTAAGAAGAGATGGAGAAGGAGGAAAGAGTTTGTAAATTACCTTTTCTCCTCAGGGAAGGGTATCATTTCAAATTATTGTTACTTTTTTTTTTATTGTTCTCCCTATATGGTATTTGAGAGTAGCTTTTTGTACCATATCATGCCACACCAATAATAATTACAACAAACAAACCAAGATTAATAATAGTATAATTTATTGACTGCTTACTCTGTTCAAGGTAGTATGCCAAGAACTATAAATACATTACCTGATTTTTGTAACAATCTTATCAAGTTAGTCATCTTCATTTTACTTATGAAGAAATTAAGGTTTGAAAACCCTAGCACCTAAAACACCACCTGATACACAGTAGGCACATAGTTAAATATGGGGACAGAGACCTACACTACTGGTCTTTATTGCTTTTGCTTAGACTCTTGCTATAGTAAGAAGCAAGAGTTTCCCCTCATTTCTGGTGTCTCTGTTCTAATCTTTCTGGTTTGGCTATCAGGGTAATTTTAAAGTAGAGCCCTCCCTGAACGTCATTTTGTAGCTTAGAGACTTCAGTGACCAACAGTGCTTATTGAACAAAGTCCATATTTCTTAGCTATCCTAATGAAACCATCTCTTCTCCGTGTACACTGTGCAGTACTTAAACTGGGCCCACCTGTTCTCCTCCTTTTTATATCTCTGTGCCTTTGCTGATAGTGTCCTTTACATGACTTCACCTGTCAAAATATTAGCCATTCTTCAGATGCCCTCCATGAAGTTTTCTCTGGTCTCCCTGCCCTGCCACCAAAGAAGTCATTTTCCCAGCTGAACACTTAGTAGCACTGACTTATGGCATAGCATTTGAGATTGTTATTTTTGTACCCTACTAAGTGATAAATTCCTTGAGAGCAAGGTTTTTACCTTTGTTTTCTCTGCTGTTTTGCAATAATTATTGCATTGAGTGTAATTTGAATTAAATATCAAGTCAGAATCAATTGAACATTAGAAGACTAGTCTTGTTAAAAATCCTTCCTCTGCATTGGCCTACCAACAATTGTACTCAATCCAGAAAACTAATGTAGGTTTAAACTGTGTATTCCTGGAACTCCAGTATAGGAAAGAATTTCCCCCCAGATTTACATTTCTTTTTAACATATTTACCATTCTTTGTATTGACCCTCCTCCTTTTCTAGGGCACTGTCTTTAATCTTGAGTCAGAGGAAGAGGAATACCCTGGAATCATTGCAGAAGACAGTAATGACATTTATATCCTGCCCAGTGACAACTCTGGGCAAGTCAGTCCCCCCGAGTCTCCAACCGTGACCACTTCTTGGCAGTCAGAGAGCTTACCTGTCTCACTATCAGCCAGCCAGAGCTGGCACACAGAGAGCCTACCAGTGTCCCTTGGTCCTGAGTCCTGGCAGCAGATTGCAATGGATCCTGAAGAAGTCAAAAGCTTAGATAGCAACGGAGCTGGAGAGAAGAGTGAGAACAACTCTTCGAATTCTGACATTGTGCACGTGGAGAAAGAAGAAATACCTGAGGGCACAGAAGAGGCTGCTGTGGCTTCTGCAGTCCTGCCAACCAGTGTGCTGCCGGAGGCGTTCCCTAAAACCCCAGTTCCCTTGCTTCCACCTATCACTGCCACTTCCTTGCTAGAGACAAGCGAACCTGACACAGAAACGACTGCAGGTGAGAAAGCCAGCCCTGCCACATCTTTGTTTGTAGAACTTGGCGAAGAAGAGGTGAGAGCAGCAACAAGTGAACCCGCTGAACTGGAAGAGGTGGTGGTCCCTGCACTGGAACCCACAGAACCACTGCTGAGTGAAGGGGAGATAAGTGTAAGGAAAGAGAGCCTTATGGAAGAGCCCCCCTGTGCTGGAGAAGAGAAAGCCCTCCCCCTGTCTGAGGGCAAGGCAGTTCTGCTGCTCGGAGGGGCAGCTGCTGTTGCTATCCTGGCAGTGGCAGTGGGGGTGGCACTGGCTCTGAGAAAGAAATAGCAGCTTTTCCGAAGAGAAAGAAGAGGAAAGGTATCTAAGGCTTTGGTGGTATTGACTGGAATTTGAACCGTCAGCAGCTGATCGGACAGTTGTAGAACACTCTGGGATCAGTGGGGATTTTTGCTAAGCAGGGCAGTGGATTGATCTATACATTAGGGCTTGAGGTGGAGGAAGTTCCCATTTGATTTTAAGTTCAGGGGTCTGGGCTCACACTAGATTCAGAATCTTACGAGTCAAGTACTCCCCCTAGGACAGGGTTTCTCAACTTCGGCATTACTGACATTTTGAGCATTCTTTGTTGTGGGGGCTGCCCTGCATACTGTGGGCTGTTTAGCAGTGTCCCTGCCCTCTACCCACTAGATGCTAGCAGCATCCCCTCGCCTCCAGTTGTGACAACCCAAAATGTCTCCAGACATTGCCAAATGTCCCCTGGGGGGCAGAGTCCCCAAAGCTGAGAGCCATTGCTCTAGAGGGTGAGGCTTAGTTCAGGAGAATCTGGGATAGAAATTCCCAGGCAGAGGGCTTAGCTGTGGGCTCATTAGCTACTGGCTTTTCAGCTCTTCGCCCCCTTGGAATTTCATCTTTTCTGATGAGCAGGCTGTTTTGTAGCCACTTCTTTTTGGCTCTCCTCTTCCCCTATTTCTTAGTCTTGTAGTATGAGGCCTGCTCTCCCCTTATATCTCAGCTGCCTCTAAGGTACTGCACTGCTCCTCTTCATCCCAGGTTCCTTCTAAGGTCCTGTGGCAGAGGGCTTGCTCTGTACTTTTGCTCAGACCCATCAAGTCCCCGAAGCTTCTGATAGCCCCACCTTGTTAAGATGCTGCCTTTAAGAATCTTTTAAAAAAGTTAAATAAGTATAAAATAAAATAAAAAAGACCCAGGGTTCCCTACTTATGTGTGCAAGGGCATGTAACCCTGTCTCATTTAGAGGTGGGAAGATGGCCTACATGACCTCCTGAGGTCTCCTCCAGCCTTTTTTGTCTGTGGTCACCTTCCTCACCTTATGGTTACTTGCCAGCAGCGTCTCTGTTGTTGGAAGGTTGCCATCTAGGACGCTGGGCTGGTATGTTTTTCCCATACCTGGTTTCAGTCTCACTACTGGGCACCCCGCTCCTATGTGGGTCTCTTGCCATATGGGAAGGATTTTCATACTTACAAAACCAATCGAATCATAGCTCTTATTAAATACAGAAAGTCTCCTAAATAGCATTGAAATAAAAATTGGGAAAAGAGAGGCTTGCCCTCAAGATTCTAGTTTAACTTCCACAGTTCAAGGACAGAGGCTTCTTTGCCCAAACTCTTCAGAAATAAACCCAAACAGTCCCAACCAGTATATGCTAATTGTGTCAGCACAATTTCCTTTCATCTGGCCTGATCCCATCCCTAAAGGAGGGGTGGAACTGTGTCCTTTTATGCCTGAGGATCACAGTGTCACTATGCAGGACACATGCTTGATACATAAATTCATCTCAGATTTATCTTAGTAAATGTAACAAATTACTTTTTAGATCCTGAAATTTGTAATAAAATTACTTTACCTACCCTGGTCACCAAAACATGATGTTTTAAATGTGCTTTCTTTTTTAAATGTTTGATTTTGTTTTTAAATCAATTCTCCCCAAAGCAGTACTTTTTACAAGTTGGTTAAGAGTGTGTTTGTGTGTCTGTTACAGTTTTATGATGCAATGTAACTTTATGTTCTGAGTGTTAAGTGTCCCATTTTGGGAGTGATGTTTTAAGGGTTTTGGTGCACCTTGGGTTGGGGGAAAAAATGAGATTTTTTTCTCCATGGGTTCTGACAGCTTCGTTGGAGTATTGTGTATTTTAATTGCTATGTTTGTGTTTGCATGGTCAAGAGCACAGAAAACTGGTGAGTTATCTTGACTTTTTTTTTTTTTTTTTTTCCTTTTAAACTAAAATGTTTTCCTTCCAGTGTTGAACACTTTTAAACCCTGGATCTTCAAAACCCATTCATTGGCAGGTGCTGAGCAGGTTCATTTCTGAGCTGCTGAAAGGAGATCTAAGGCTTAGGATATTTGGGTCTGTGTTCTCCACAAAAGGAAATAAGAAAGCAGTGTGATATTGATGACACTGTCAGCTGCTTTATTTCCCCATCTGTTAAATGTTAACCCAAAGTATTTTGGTCAATTGAATTTTTCTGGGTAATAATAAACATATTCTTTTCTGTTGGCTTTCTCTAGTTAGAATCTTCCTTGGTTCTTGAGTAGTAGGATGCCACCGTTCTCATTCTTTCTCCACGTCCTTATCCTCCGCCTCTGGCAGTGGCAGAGAACCGCCCAAACGAGGACTGCAGCTTACAGCAGCTCCTATTTTTTTTGTTTGTTTGTTTGCTATTATGTATTTTTAAATTGTTTTTCAAACCCCACCTTTTTTGGTTGGAGGTTGGTAGTAGGAGGCTATTCCTTCTTACCCCCTGACTATATAACATCTAAATGTAAGGTGAAGGGAAGGTTCCATTAAACTTGTTTAATGGAACTCCAGTGTCAGAATTAAGAATTTCATCCTGTCATTCCTCATTCTTTGAACTATTGAGGAAAAGTAAGTCCTCTAGAACTCTTCTCAGCTGCTTCATTGAATGTAATGACTTCTGATCACTTGGTAAAAAGCTAGCGAAGGCTTCTTGAGAAAAACACCAGAATTAGAGAATGCCGATACATCCTCTCTGTCCTAAAGTTAATTCTGGGCCCACAGAAGTCGGTCAGTACCTCCAGTGTGCCTTAGCAGAGCTCTTGTGACCATCATTGCCTTCTGAAGACCTTTCTAGATAAAGAAACACAACTGTTGACCATCTGGTTCCTCATGGCCTACCCAAAGGCATCCTTGGTATCTCCTTTGCTGTATTTCTGCCCCCTTCCTATGTCAAATGCAACCACTGCCTAGATTCATCCTAGGGGAATAGATAGTGAGCCAGAGACATGGTTTCTTGATCCACAGCTGGCAATGAATTTCCTGTGGAGATTCATTTCCTCAGCCTTTGTGCCAGTTTCCTCTACAATAAAATAAAAATAATGTCTGTTCCTTGCCTTTTTTCCCTAAAGGCATGACATATGGACAAATGTCATACCTATAGTATTTCTCAAGTTATTTGAAGAGATATTTTCTAGAAATGAAAGGTATCAAGGGTAAGAATTTTATTTCCCTCTCTTCCCTTTCTCTTAGTTTCTTGTGTTTTTTCACACAAATTTCTCTTTCAGAGAACGTGAGGTTCTGTAGGCTATCAGATCACTTAGAGAAACAACTTACAGCCTGTGGACTAATTCATCCACTGACATTATCTCATTTAAAGACTCACCAACATGCTTGAGGCCAGAAAAATACTTCCACTTCCCTAGAGGAACAAGATCTTCCATGAGCATTGATAACTTCCTGTTAATGCCATTCATTACTGAGAATGTTCAACTGGGATTGGTCTGAGTTTAGGGGCATATTTTTTCCATATTAGAATATCCTTTTCTTAAGACTTCTGTGTAATTATATTTTTAGGACATATTTGTTGAGCATTTACAATATGCCAGGGGTTCTTCTAATGCTCTCACATCTTATTTCACTTTCACAATTCTAATTGCTATTGATATTCCTCTCATTACCATTTTACAGATTGAGGAACCCTCATGAGAGAGTTTAGTAAATTTTCCAGTCTTCTAGCATATGAGAGGCAAGCTAATTACTTGAATATTTCTGACTCCAAGTCTAGTGTTTTCCAGTTTTTATCAGTTATTTTGGTGACCCTGCACGGCAGTATTGGCAGGCGGACTACAAACAGATGTGCCACTGGTTTACTTACAAGGGCAGCCTGTGAGGAGCAGTTGGGTGTGGACGGTCGGCCTGCACCCCGCTGTGTGCCCAGGTGTGGCATTGTACCACCAGCAACAACAGGAGCCTTCTCCAGTGTGTACCAAGGCCCCAGGTGGCTGGTGAAGGCTCTGGGTAGTGAGCCTGTCATCCAGCCAAGGCAGGGGCTGTTCCCAACTTCTTTTTATACCAGGTGTGCTCATTAGACATTGAATGCCTTATGGTTCACAAGTTAGTTGTCCTTGGCAGAGATCTTCCCTTCGCTTTCCTGGTTGGTGTGTTAGGTTCAGTGTTTTTGCTTGTAAGCAGCATTAGGCAGCCTGACACAGGATCGTCACCAAATACTAACTGAGGCAGCACCATGACACTTGCTTTTCTCTCTTCTCTTCTTCCTAGTTTGTTCCCTTTGCTCCCTCTCCCTGGCCTGTGGCTGGGGTGGGGATGTGGAATGGATGGGGATATCTCCAGGCACGGCTTGGCCTTGGACACTCAGAGAGGTCCCTGACTCTGTCAGGAGAGTTGACCATGTACAGCCAATGCACAACTGGCTCAGTAGACAACTTCCCAGGGAAAGATGCAGTCCATGTACATGCATGGTAGTGGGGTACGGGTGTAGTTAACAGGAGCCTGGGCTATAGAATACTGCCTCCTTGAAATTTAGGCAGTATTCTGTAGTTACCCCGCAAAGAAAGCTCCAGGCAAAGTTGGAAACGGGCTTGATAATAAAACAGTAACATCTGTCTTCCCTTTCTTTCTACAGACCATTTAACCTCAACCTGACTTGCCATGTGTAGTGAATTAAAAGCCATCAGGGTCCTTCTTATTTGTTTACACTATAAAAGAGCCCTAGCCCGGCATAAGCTCAGGTTGGAATTGTTCTCAGGGATATTTGCAAGGTCTTGTAATAAGTTAAAAAGGCGCAGCATGTCCAGATGATTCTTACACTGTTCTCAGCTCTCCTAAGGGGAAGATTTATAGCGATTTGCTTATTGCAGTGAGTGTTCTTTGCACCACGGGAAGAAATTGGTTAATTAATGTACTATTTAAAACAAAAGTTTGACATTTTAAGATTACTAGTTTATACTTCCTTCCCAGGGAATAAAGGAAATTGAAGTACAGTTGTCCCTGATACAGTCTAGAATAACTCATTTTTTCCTGATTTCTAGCAAGAGAATTATATAGATTGTTCCTTGGCCATCACCAAAGGAAAAGATAGAACTTAATTTTTTCTAGATGTGAATTTTTCCTATTTTAGTCTTCCATTTCTTAATTCCTTCAGATTAAGTGCCTCTCTTACCTACCCTCTTCATAAACTGAGTTTAGTTTATTGATTCTCATGCTTTCACCCCCTCAAAATATTGGAATTAAATGGTAATTTCAGTAATTAATGCAAACATTTCACTTAAGCAGCATACATATCCTTTTGCTGTATGAAATACCGTTAGACCTTGTTATAGCTCTGATGTTCTGAATTGACTATTGATTATTCTGACGACTCTTTTTCCCTCCTGGTGCCTGCCTTTCGGCCAATCTCTGCTTTCTTCAGGGTAAAGGAACATAGAAGGAACAAAATACGAATCTATGAACTGTGCTTTCTGTTAGAAGTACTGTGTTGGGGAGAACATTTTGGAGGTTGTAATATAATGAAATTCGAAGATAAGCCATGGATTCATCTTTCTGTTTATATGGAGGGATTGTCTCAGATAATCAGTCTTGTAATCTTCAAAGTATGTATTTGTTTGGTTTTGACTTCAGATTCAGAAAACATAACATCCAAAGAACATTCCATATTCCAGTTCCCGGTCAGCACAGCTAATGAAGTTGTTGGAAAATACTTTTTATCTTTAGCCCAGGAATTTCCATGCTTAAAGAACACACATATTTAAAAAACAGAATGAAAAGCACATTCTCTGAATTTGACAGTCTCATTTTTATCCACAAGAATATGTTACCCATGCAAAATCCACCAACTTCCAGTATATGCCTGAGTCACTGTGGCTGGGATGTGCTCAAGACTGGAACATACGCACTTGCTACAGTCTTTTTATAATGCTGTCTGGGGAGAACAGGTGACAGTCTTGCTGAAGGACTGAGAAAGTATATTAGACTTGGTCTGAGAAATTATAAACCAAAAACTGCATTAATACTGTATCCATCTAAGAAAAACACTGGAAAGTAAAGATGCTGTGAAAGATTAAAGGTATTCTGAGAGCTAATCTGGGGTTATTTGCTGTTCCAGAACTTTTTTCCATATATTTAGAATCGACTGCTTGTATTTAAATTGCTCCTTTGGAAAGAAAACCATTTCCCCTAGTGAGAATCTTAGTAACTGATGTATGTTTGTATGAGTGTGTATGTATATGTGGTTCAATTTGTTGCCATTGTGATAGGAATCAATTTTTTTTTTACGTTCACTCCAAAATATTCACTGCAATAACATTACTGAAAGATTTATTTCCAAATGGCCCTCACACTACATAGGAATGTATTCAATTGAGCCACAGCCCTAGTGTGATATGCATTCACTGAAGAATGATGTAGAGTTTCTCTCTGGTGAATTTAATGCTCGAGGAACAGAGATGTATTTTGATAACAGGAAATGATTTATTAGTACTGTCATTATCCTTGTTCCTATGCTTTCCCCAAAGCATATTCTTCACAATAAGAAGAGCTGCAACTGTGGCCAAGATAGAGCAAAAAGGGGCATGTGGGAGATGGATCCAGCACCCATTGTCATACTTGTAAAACTGCATCCTAGGAAACAGCTGATAGCCAGGCAGCAAACCAGCGCTGTATTGTTGCTAAACCTAGAGCTTCTGTTTGTACATTTTGGTGCTACCTAAGTGATTTGCTTTTGCTGTTACCTGTATTCTGACTGTGTCCCTAGAGAAGGCAACCACCTCAAACTGCTGAATTTTAACAAGTCTAACTGCCCTTTCATCTTGTCTGCCCAGAAACCTGTTTTCTCCACATGCAGCTTCTTAGGCCTGGATAAGCTGAGAGGTATGACTGGAAATTGAAATTAGAAGACTATTTTATAGACACCCTACCATAGGCAGTAACTTCTGGTATCCCAACAGCTTAAAATTCTTAGAGTTTTCTGCTGCTTCTTACAAAGGAAAAAAGTACATTTAGTTACCTGGTTTTGGAAATAGTGGTTGACAAGGGCCCTGAAATCACACCCCTTCCAGTTGCCTGTGGTTCCTCCTAACTCAGATAAAAGGGAATCAAGTGGAAAAAATCAAAGGCCTATATGTATTGAGGCCTGATTTTTCTGCTGTGTGAGAACAGCAACGTAGTCCAGAACCTCTTGTGCCATTTGGTTCTTAAACAGGAAGATCACTTCCTTAGTATTAAGGTGTCCTCTATTTTGAAGTTTTCATTTGTCAGGGCTCTGTGCATTTCTTCTCCAGTCCTTGCTCTCTTCAAACAGGTTATTGCTGGCTGTAAGACCATGCCTCAAGGCTGTGCTTTAATAAATGGTAAAGATTTTTTTAAAACAAACAAACAAAAACATTAAGTATGTTTTGGTCTTCTGCCTTGCCACCTGTTTTTAAATTTAATTTTTAAGTGGGAACCTGTACAGCTGACCTAAGATAAAGGCACAATGTATAGATAGATTTGGGAGATGGTATGAAACCTATTCAAATATGTGCAAGTTATTTTCTTTCAAGTATATTAATGTAGAAATTTCTATATAGGTTACCAGCTTTAAAAATTATCTTTTAAACTATTGAGAAATAAATATTATCTAGTGCCTGAATTCTCTAAGAACTTTGTTTAAGTGAGCGTGGCTTCATCTCCATCGAAGGCAGCTATCCGGCTATCACCACATCAAGTTTTAAGCAAAAATCAGGTGTTTGCAGTCATCCATTCATTCCCTCTCCTAGAGCAAGAAAGGAGAAACAGCTAGAATTAGCCAAACTGACAGACCAGGATTGTGCTGTGGTCAACAGAAATGAAGCTGACGTTTGTGCAAACCACATTGTTTGGAGCCTGTGATCCTTACATCACTGATTTAACTTTTTGCTACATGGGGAAAGCTGTAAATAGTGGCTTTCAAGGTGCTGAGACCTGGCTATTTACATCTACTGAATCACTTAAGGTGCCACAGAGGTATCTTAGCAGATCAGAAGGAACTGAGACTCTTTTCAGCCCCCAGTATCTGGTAAACTATAAATACAGATTTCTGCTGATAACCTGCCCACTTAGTCCCCCTTTATAAGGCTGTTGGGAAAGCTGTTCAGGAACTCTTTCAGGTCTCACCTCCTTCCAACAACGCAGCTAGATTTAACACCTGAGTAAGGTTTATATTCATTCTCCTGTTTCAAAACTCCTGTATGACTGAAGACTATGGCAGATGGGGAATACTAAGGAAATACTAAGAGGCTAGCTATTTTCTTTAAAACAAACAAAGCCTGGGTAATGCTTTTGATGTGTTATAAAAATCCCAAACATTTTACTAGTGTTTTCAAATTACAAATAAAGTGTGGCCACTTAACTTTATTTGGGGCTGTGAAACTGAAGCATAACAGTTATCTGGCCTGTCTTCTTGGGCAGCATCATGAAGAACTGTGACTTTTAATACCCTGTTTATGGGATAGAATATTCTGGGGAAGATTTTAGGTAGTTTCCCCGTCCTCCTCTTTCTGACTATTCCTTTTGGTCTCTTTCCCCTTCCTTGGCAAGCATGTTTTCAAAAGTGGAAATTATTTTTGGAGAGCAGACCAATGAAGCGCGGCTCAGGTCCTCAGCCCCTTTCACATTCCACATGTCCGTACCATGTAGAATCAACTTATTAAGTAAGCCTTCACCTCCCCTCTCATACTAGCATGACTTAAAAATGAAGTTGTTTCAAGATGGTGGAGTGAGACACTTCAGGGCTTTGTCCATGCAAGCAGCTTTGGACAACCGGAACTCACAGAAGAAGACGACAGCATCTCCAGAAAACAGATGAAGGACTGCAGTAACAAGGTAAGCACTGAGTCAAGAAACAGGCTATTTAAAAGCAGTAGAATTTCGTGATACTTGGCTGGGCCCTCCCTGGACCTCCCACTAGTATGGAGCCAGCCCATACTCCCAGTGCAGATCCCTGGTTCTGGTTGTGGGGGGAGCAGGGTAACCCTCACGCACATACTGGGAAGCATGTATATATGTCTGGCCTAATCTGTCTGGTGGTGGCCTAAGGGATTCATAATCCTAGAACTTGCCCTGCGTGTTGAAGGCAGCTCACTGAGCGCTCCTCCAAAACACAGTGGGCGAGGAATTGAGGTGTACTTCTGGGGCAAGGGATTGCTGGCTGTGGGAAATTCTAACAGTATAACTGGGGGAATTCTTAGAGCCATATACACATGCCCAAGAAAAGACACATGCCCAGAAAGGATCATGACAGTACCTATGCTTTGGCCCTGGAGCTGGTACCTAAACGCAATGTATGGATAAGCCCTGAAGGAGAGCACTCGCACGGGTAAATCTGTGAAGACTAGAAAAGGTGGTTTCTCTTTTTCTTTAACTTTATTTGTTAGCTCCTGGGAACCAAGGAAAACTCAGTCATGATAATAGCTAGATTCAAGCTTAAGGAACAGAAACCACAGAGTCCAAATTCCAGTGATAACACATGAAAATATAAACATGTCCAGATTTCACAAAAGGTTACAAAACATACAAAGAAACAGGAAGCAACGGCCCAGGCAAAGGAAAATATTAAAGCGTTAGAAACCATCAATGAGGAGGATCAGACCTGGGACATTACAAACAAAATTTTTTTAAAATGGTCCTAAATATGCTCAAAGAGCTAAAGGAAAACATGGACAAAGAACTGATGTGTGCTGGTTTGAATGTATTATGTCCCCCAAAACGCCATTTTCTTTGATGTAATCTTGTGTGGGCAGATGTATCAGTGTTGATTAGATTGTAATTCTTTGTTTCCGTGGAGATGTGCTCCACCCAACTGTGGGTGATGACTCTGATTGGATAATTTCCATGGAGATGTTACCCCACCCATTCAGGTTGGGTCTACATTAAATCACTGGAGCCATATAAATGAGCTGACAAACAGAAGGAACTCAGTGCAGCTGAGAATGAAATTTTGAAGAGGAGCTACAGCCAAGAGGGACACTTTGAAGAATGCACAGAAGCTGAGAGAGTAGCTGCAGATGAGAGACAGTTTGAAGATAGCCATTGAAAGCAGACTCTTGCTCCGGAGAAGCTAAAAGAGGACAAACACCCCAAGAGCAACTGAGAATGACATTGTGGAGAGGAGCTGCAGCCTAGAGAAGAACATCCTGAGAGAAAGCCATTTTGAAACCAGACCTTGGAGCAGACGCCAGCCACGTGCCTTCCCAGCTAACAGAGGTTTTCCGGACACCATTGGCCATCCTCCAGTGAAGGTACCCTTTGTTGATGGACACTTTATGGCCTTAAGACTGTAACTGTTTAACCAAATAAACCCCCTTTATAAAAGCCGATCCATTTCTGGTGTTTTGCATTCTGGCAGCATTAGCAAACTAGAACATCAAGGAAATCAGAAAACAGATGAACACAAAGAGAATGCGACTAGAGAGGTGGAAATTACAAAAAGGTACCAAATAGAGCTGATGACCACAATAAGAAAATTTTTTAATTCCCTAGAGAGGTTCAATAGCAGATTGAGCAGAAGCTGTCAGAAGAATCAGTGAACTTGAAGACAATTGAAGTCATCTAGTCTGAGGAGCAGAAAGAAGGAAAAATGAAGAAAACTGACCAGAGCCTGAGGAACCTATGGGACACCATCAAGCATATCAATATACACATTTGCGAGTCCTAAAAGGAGAAAGAAAAGGGGCAGAGAGAATATTCAAAGAAATAATGGCTGACAACTTACCAAATTTAATGAAAGACATGAATATATGCATTCAGGAAGCTCAGTGAACTCCAAACGGGATAAATCCAAATAGGCCCATGCTGCAGCATTTTATAATCAAACTGTTGAATGCCAAAGAAAGAGAAGTCTGAAAGCTACAGAGAGAAAGAACATGTCACATACAAGGCAGCCTCAATAAAATTAAGTGCTGATTTCTCTTCAGAAACCATCGAGGCAAGAAAGCAGTGAGAAGATAAATTTAAAGCACTGAAAGCAAAAAATTGCCAACCAAGAGTTCTATATCCAGCAGAACTCTCAAAAAATGAGGGCGAGATAAAGACATTCCTAGATAAACAAAAGCTGAGGGAGTTCATTACCACTAAATGCTAAAGAGAATTCTGCAGGTTGAAAGGAGAGGACAACAGATAATATATGGAAGCTGCATGAAAAAATAAAGATCTCCAGTGAGGGTGACAAAATAGGTAAACGTAAATACCAGTACAATTGTATTTTTGATTTGTAACTCCACTTTTTACTTCCTACAGGATCTAAAAGACAAATGCATAGAATGTAATGAGACAGACTTGTGGGAAAAGGGTGGAATAGGGAGTTGCAAGGCTCACTCTTATTACGAAAACAGCTAGTGGTAAGGGAGAAATTGTTGGAAACAACTGTTTTGGAGCTCTGGAGACCAGAAGAATACTGTACATCATCCGGGAGAGAGCGGGATGAAGATACTGAGAAACCGTGGTGAAAAACCGGGAGTAACTCACTTGGCTGCAGCCCCTGGTGCCCATGCCTCACCCTCGAGGCAAGCAGCTTCAGATCAGCCCAGTACTGATCCAGCAGTGAATTTAGGCTGCTGAGTCCCACTCCAGACAACCACCACTACACCATTGTTTTGCCCCATATCAGAGGTGGAGTTGACAGAGGGCTAAAAATACCCCTGCCTTTTTAGGGCTGTGGTGAATAGGTTGCCAAAGAGTGCCATTTGCTGGGCAGTCCAGGAAAGCATACCTTTGGGGAGCCATCAAAAAGGCTGCTTGATGAAGAGCACCATCTGCCAGGCAGGACAGAAAAGTACAGCCTTGGGGATCTGAAGAAAAGGCTTTTGGGGGACTTTATTCACTATCTTCCCAGAACTCTTTGGAACTGGTCTGCACCCCCAGCATGGGTCCCTGGCCCTGTCTCCCTGGGAAATAGACGAACAAAGTGTCAAAGAAGAACCTTAACACAACCCATTCAACAACAAAATCCTACCAAGAGAGAGGAACTAACCAGAATAATCTCATGAAGATAATCAGATGCCCAGAGAAAGGAACAAATTAAAAAGCCAGAGGAGACACAGAATTTGGAACAACAAATCAAAAATGTTCAAACAAATCTTGTAAAACAATTCAAGGAGATAAAAGAAAACATGGCTAAAGAGATAATGCATACTGGATGAGCACAAAGAAGAATTTGAAAACATGCAAAGAAAAATAACTTATGTAAATGAAAGGCACAATAGATGAGATTAAAATAGGCTAGAGACATACAACAGCAGATCTGAACTGGCAGAAGAAGGGTTCAGTGAGACAGAAGATGTCTTATCTGAAATTGAACAAACAGAAAAGAACTGAAAAAATTGAGCAGGGTCTCGAGAATTGCATGACAGCACAGATGCATAAATGTATGCATTATGGGTGTCCCAGAAAGAGAAGAGAAGGAAAAATAGTATTTGAGGAAATAATGGCCAAGAAGTATCAACTCTTAGGAAAGACTAAAACATATCAATGTACTGCAAACAGTAAATCTGAAAAGACCTATTCCAAGGCATATGCTAATCAGACTTAGAGAATTCTGAAAGCGACAAGAGAAAAGCGATCCATCACACGCAAGGGATGTGCAATAAAACTAAGTACTGATTTCTCATCAGAAACCATGGAGGAAAGAAGACAGTGGTTAGATATATTTAAGATACTGAAAGAGAAAAACTGCCAGCTAAGAATTCTATATCCAAGAAGAAAAAGAAATAAAAGGCATCCAAATCAGAAAGAGAGAAGTAAAACTTTCACTCTTTACAGCTGATATAATCTTATACCTAGAAAGTCCCCAAAAATCTACAGCAAAGCTACTAGACCTAATAAAGGAGTTCAGCGGAGTGGCAGGATACAAGATCGACATGCCAAAATCAGTATTGTTTCTCTACACTTGTAATGAGCAATCTGAGAAGGAACTCAAGAAAATTCCATTTACATTAGCAACTAACAAAATCAAATATCTTGGAATAAATTTAACCAAGGATATAAAGGACCTGCATTCAGAAAACTACAAAACATTGCTATAAGAAATCAAAGAAGACCTAAATAAATGACATTCTGTGTTCATGGATTGGAAGACTAAATATCACTAAGATGTCAATTCTACCCAGATTAATTTACAGAATCAACACAATTCCAACAAAAATTCCAATGACCCACCTTGAAGAAATGGAAAAGCCACTTATCAAATTTATTTGGAAGGGAGTGGAGCTCCAAATAGCAAAAAACATCTTGAAAAAGAAAAACGAAATTGCACTTCCTGACTTTAAAGCATATTACAAAGCTACAGTGGTCAAAACAGCATGGCACTGGTATAAATACAGACAATACAGATCAGTGGAACCTAATTGAGAGTTCAGAAATAGACCCAAACATTTATGGTTAACTGATTTTTGACAAGTCCACTCTATTGGGACAGAACAGTCTCTTCAACAAATGATGCTAGAAGAACCATATCCAAAAGAATGAAAGAGGACCCCTAACTCATACCCTATACACAAATTAATTCAAAATGGATCAAAGAGCTAAATATAAGAACCAGGACCATAAAACTCCTAGAAGAATATGTAGGGAGGCATTTCCAAGATCTTGTGACAGGTGGTGGTTTCTTGGACTTGACATCCAAAGCACAAGCAACACAAGACAAAATAGATAAATGGGACTTCCTCAACACTGAAGACTTTTACTTCAAAGTATTTGTCAAAGAGATGAAAAGGCAGCCTACTCAATAAACCACATATCTGATAAGGGTTTAATGTATAAAGAAATCCTGCAACACAACAATAAAAAGACAAACAACCCAATTTAAAAATTGGCAAAAGACTTAAATAGACATTTTTCCAAAGAGGAAATAAGAATGGCTAAAAAGCACATGAAAAGATGCTCAACATCACTAGCTATTAGGGAAATGCAAATCAAAACCACAATGAGTTATCATTTCAAATTTACTAGAATGGATGCTATTAAAAACAAACAGGAAAACACGTGTGGAGAGACGTGGAGAAATAGGAACACTTATTCACTGCCGGTGGGAATGTAATATGGTATAGCCACTGTGGAAGACAGTTCGGCAGTTTCTCAAGAAGCTAAGTACAGAACTGTCTTATGATCTGTCAATCCTGCTAGTAGGTATATTCTCAGAACTGAAAGCTGGGATGTGAACAGACCTTTGCACATTGATGTTCACAGTAGCATTATTCACAATTGCCAAAGGATGGAAACAATCCAAGTGTTCGTCCACTGATGAATGTATAAACAAAATGTGGTATATACATGCAATGGAGTATTCAGCTGTAAGAAGCAATGAAGTCCTGAGGGATGCGACAACATGGATGAACCTTGAGGACATTAAGTTGAGTGAAATAAGCCAGACACAAATAGGAACTAAATGTAATGAGCAAACTCATGGAGTTAATATGTAGAACACAGGTCACTAGAAGAATGAGGGCAGAGAATGGGAAACTGATGCTTAATATGTGCAGAACTTTTAATAAGGTTAATTGTAAATATTTGGAAATGTATAGAGGTGATGGTAGCACTTTATTGGGGGTATAATTAACAGCGCTGAATCATGTGTGTGATTGTGGTTGAAAGTGGAAGTTTAGGGTTGTGTATGTCACTAGAACGAAAGCTAGGGATTGAAACATGGGACTGTATACTGTTGTGGATGAAGGTAGAATAGTAGGAATATAAGACTGTTCTTCCATGAACTGGAACAAATGTAGGCCACTACTACAAGGTATAGGGTGGTATATGGGAAAAATATACCTAATGCAAACTATAAACTACAGTTAACAGTAATATTATAATAATCTTCCATCAGTTGAAATAAAGGAACCACCCCAATGCTAAATGTTAGTAACAGGGAGGTATAAGGGGAAGGGGTATGAGGTTTTTCTTTTTGAAGCGATGGATTAAACTGTTTTAAAAAAAGAAACAAACAAATGCAATGAGAAATCAGTGGTTTTGGACTTAAAATTTATAAACATGTAATTTGTGTGAACTACAAAAAGGGTGTGGAAGGATATAGGAATATAGTTTGTATACACTATTGAAGTTAAGTTGGTATCAAAGCAAACAAAACTTGTTATAGATTTAGGATGTTAAATTTAAGCCCCATAGTAACTACAAAGAAAATATCAGAGAATATGCAAGCTCAAAGACTGAAATTAAGAGTACTGCTTGCCAGGGACAGGGGACGGGGAATGGGGAGCCAATGCATAATGGGTGTAAGTGTTTCTGTCTGGGGAGATGGGAAATTTTTAATAATGGGAGGTGGTGAGGGCACCACAATACCGTGAATGTTATTAATTCCACTGAATGGAATGCTTGGGAATGGTTGAGATGGGGAAGTTTGGGTTGTACATATGTTACCACAATTGACAAAACAAGAGCAACTGAGGAAACTAACAATTAAATACAATACATGACCCTGGATGGGATCTAGCAAGGGAGAAGAAAAGGCTCAAAGGCACATTACTGGGACATAAGAAAAAATTGGAATATAGACTGTAAGTTTAATGTTAAATTTTTGAACTTGATAACTGCACTCAAGGTAGATACAGTGAACATCCTTGTTCTTAGGAAATGTACATGGCAGAATTGAGCGTTGAAGGAGCTTGAGGTATACAGTCTATATTCAAGTGTTCAGAAAATGGATTGATAAATAAACCAATATATAGATAAAATAGAATGTTATGGCAAAGTTAAAATTGGTGGGTCTTGGCATCTGGGGTGTCTGGTAGAAGTACACTGAAGTTTTCTGAATGGGGTTTGCATTGTTTTTGTAATTGTCCTGTAAGTTTGGAAGTATTTTAAAATAAATACATAAATAAATAAAGCTGATAAAGCTCAAAAGGAGTGTTCAGCATCACCTTCTACTACATAACTTTCTTGCTCATGAAAGCAAAACCAAGCTATTGTTCCTGAGCAGGAAGAAGGTTTGTAGCAGCCTTCTTGTGGCTTGGTTCCCAGAGTAAGGGAGACAAACGATGAAAGCCATTGCTGGGTCTCTAGACCTTAGAGGGAGAACAGAGAGGACTTGATGAGAGCTTAGGGTCTTACATTTCTGGTTAGGTTCCTCACATAGGTGAACAGGTTCTGGTTGATAAAGTTCACAGTAGTGCGAAAGACATCACGGAGTAAGGATGGTGTGTGATCAGCCACCTTCTTGACCAATAGCATGGCCAGCAGCAGCATGGCCTTCTCCTCTTCCATGTCCCAAGGGTAAGTCCGCATCATCTGACCCAGGGCAGCAGCCAGGTAATTCCTTCTGTCCTGTGCAGGATAAAACCAGAAGGACCCCATGGAACCTAGTTTACTAACATTCTTTTTCCTCATAAAGGAAGAATGGTCCCAAACAGCCCCCCAATGACAAGTGTGAAGAAGCATGCTTCCCTTTCAGAGAGAGTAGTTACGGAGGTTGGGCAGATGGAGTGATAAACAATTTCATTCTAGGGGAAATGGAAAGGAAAGACTGGGGTCACTCCCTGGAGTGACCAAATGCATGTTTACGGAGTACCATGTGCCCCTTATACAATGCTAATGGAATACAAGACGCTTAAGTCATGCCTGTCCCGAAGGCACTTAAAAATCTAGGAGAGTTAATTACCTATGATGTCTTACGTCCTTCTTCCTGGTGCAGACCTACTGAAGGGAGGGAGATAAGGGGGCTGAGTGTTACATTCCCGCTTACATAGGATAGGCAGACCATGGCCCTTAGGACTTGAAAGGACCTTCAAGCTCATCTACTCTCATGCAAAATCAAATAAGAGAAGTTAACAGTGTGGGAGAGGTCCCACGGCAGAACACAACTGGAGGCTTACATATTCTATGACAGCTGCTACAGAACGTGAGATAAGGAGATATCCCGAGAATGGGGCAAGCCTTCCTGGAGGACAGATTTGACCTGGCTGAACTTTAAAGATGAATAAATTTATAGGTGGTGAGGGGCATCTGCATTTAAAACAAAACGGAGCCACTCCTCTACAGGCATTTATTTGACAGACTTAGGGTATTGAGTTCTCTCACTGTCTTCAGGAAGGCCACTATGCTTTGGACTTCTCTTTGCATCCCCCACAGTACCAAGAAGATGGTGGAAGTTCAGTAAATATTTGTACAGAGATTGACAACCGTGAAGCCTGAGCAGCTGGCTAAAATTTTGCTTTTCTTGTCACACCTGGGTAAGTGACAGAGTTCTCTATTGGCATCTTTATAAAACCCCCTAAAACTGAAAAAAGAATAAAGTTTATTTCTGGAAGAGTCATATTCTGGAAGAGTCATATATATTTTGCTAACCATCATTTCAGGATTTTACCCCTGAACTCCTGACTCTGACTTAAGGTTGGGGGTTCCTACATGTAAATTTATTCTTCTGAAAGACACTGAACCCTGCGCTGACTTGATTTCCAATTCTTTTGTAGAAGACCACTGAGCCCCAGACCTGGCCATCATGAATGGAGTCACTTCACCAGACCCTGGTCCGCCTGGCCAGAGGCAGAGGACAGAACTTGCTGTTGAACTGACAGTTGGGAAAATCCTCACACTTCCCATCTACTCCAGAAGAGGCACGAGAGAGCCTTCTCCCCTCACCTACCTCTTCTGACAGGTTCATGTTCATGAACTGCCGGGCCAGGTCATTCACCAGTCCTGGGTGGATGCTGCTGTCCATCCTGTCCCCTATTTCAGCAAGATGCCTGGCAATGTTCTGGATGATTTCCTCTTGATGTCCAGAATCTGAATGTTCAGGCAGGGGGCAGGAGAGACAAAGCGGACTCAGACAATGGCCTTGTCAACAACCTTACTCCACTCTACCCCACCCCAGAAAAAGGAAAGGAGTCTGCTTCAGAACAAACCCCTTTCCTGCCCCACAGCAGCCATGGAAGTCCTGCTGAGCATTTGCCCCACTCTCTTGAGAGCCCTGGGGTGAAGACTTGGGGACCAGCAGTTCAGGGAGCAGGAGCAGGGAGAATGACCTGAGTGAACAGAAAACAGACTCAAGAAGCCCACAGGAAGGTAAGTGAGGCTAGGGGCATTCACTGTTGAGGGTACCAGAGGCATGAATCTGGTGGTGGGCAGCCTGTACTGCTGCTAGCTCCAGACCCCAATATCCAGGGTCAGGTGTTGGCCTTGGCTGTGTGAGGACCAAGGACCGAGGCCCTGCAGTCAGATCACATTTGAGCCCACTTCCACCCTTCCCAGCCAGGGGACCTTGAACCTTCCTCCCCCATCTTCCTCACAGGATGGTGGTGGAGGTCACGCCTTCCCCAACCCCATCTCTCTCAGAACAACCCAAGTCTTCACTATGACCCAGAAGGCCCCATCTAATCTGCCCCCACCTCACAATGGAACTCTTCCTCTTGTGCCCTAATCCCCCTTGTCCCACCACACTGGTGTCCCCACTTGGTCCTTTAACCTGGATGCCTTTGCCCCTCCTCACACTTGATTTTCAGCCACACTCTTGGGGAGGCCTTTGCTGTACCCCCTGTCTCAAATGAATCCCCACCCTCCCAGAGCCAGGCTTCCTCTTGCCTCTGTCTCCTTATGCTCCCCTGGCACTAGCTACCACAGAACACAATAGATTTTACCAATTTATGTTACTTGGCTGATTTCTCTGCCAAAATGTGAGCTTCACAAAGGTCATGATTCTTGAGTCTGTTTTGTTCACTACCAAACACCCAGCACCTAAAACCACGCCCACACAGTAGGGGCTCAACAAACAATTATATGAGTGAATGAGGAAATGAATATTTGAATAAGCCCAGTACCTAGCTCCTACTAAGCATTCAATAAATACCAGCTATTTTTATTTCTCCCATTAAGTCGGATATTTTTTCCATGCTTGCAACTCTCCTCTGGCTTATTCACCTAGGATGGAAACCTCATCCTTACCTTAGCCTTGGCAGCCACTCTTAATCAACTACAAGTCCCACCTTACAGGGTGGATACACCTACCTCCCCATCTGTTGCACTGCCACCACCTGGGTGTGGGCCCTCCACCATCACCTCTCATTACAATAATATCCTAAACCCATTCTTCCTGCCCTCCAGAATCATTCTTCACTCTCCACAACACACTTCTCAGAGCTGGGACTAGGGCAAGGCAAGCAATGAGCCCATGCGCAAGATGTAAGGGGGCATCTTAAATATGGTGCCCTAGGCAACTCATCTGTTGCATTCTATCCTGGCCATGATGCTTCTACTTATGGACACTTCACTTCAAAACCTTTCCAATGCTCACCTCTGCTTAAGTGATGAGTCATGACCCATGACTTTTGCTCTCATCTGCCACTATGCCCTAACAGATGTTCTAACCAAACTTAACTATTCACTCGGCCTTTTAAGGGCTCTGGGCTTTCCTATCTTTTGAATTTTCCTTAAGCTACTACCATTCCCTTCTCCCAATTTCCAAAGAGCCAAACTGTACCCATCCTTCAGGGCCCAGCTCAATTGCAGTTGCATCCATGAACCTTCTGATTCCCCACATAGCAAAAAGCCACCTTTTCTAGCCCCTACAGTCCAGAATCTGCACCTCATGGATTTCCTAAGCCTTACTACCTTTTTCAATTACTCATGCACATTCTTCTCTCCCCTTCTAGCTGGGGATGCTCAGAGGCATCAGCATTCATGTCTGATTCGTCTGTGTCCAGCTGAATGAAGGAACTCAATGAAATCGAGGTGCCAGGAGCCTCTGTTCTGCCCTTTGCTTCCAGGTACTCAGCCTGCATGCCTCCTTTCTACTGGGGGGTGGGGTGGGGGGTGTTAAGTGTACAGCTCCAGAATCACTTTTGCAAATGCCACTTGGTTCATGGCCAGGCTTTGCAGTGTAAGAGCAAGGGAGAATGTGGAGAAGAGTGGGAGAGCAGCACAGGGGGCAGCCTCTGCGCACCTAAGCCTCAGGCTGTGTATGCTTCAACCGCAGCCTCTGATGGCAAAGCCATTAATTACTGCCTCCCACCCCTCTTAAACCTTTCCAAAGGGAGCACACAGTGTCAGGTGCTTGTTCCAGTTTAGGACTGGCCAGAGACAATACTAGCAAGATTCTAAGGCAAAGAAAATTTTTTTGGCATACCTTATCTATCAGGGAGCCATGGACCCATCCCCACCCACCCCATTTAAGGCAGGGCTGGAGGTCAACAGGCTGGATGGGCTGTTTGTCTCCCCCAGCACCACCAGAGGGCAGTGCAGCCTTCCCTGCCAGGACAATCCAGGGTAGCTCATCAGGCCTGGATCCACCTGAGGCCTCAGTCACCCTAGGCTTTTAGGGCAGTGATTCCAATCAGAAAAACCTGGGGAGTCTCCCACTTAGGACATTCTGGCTAAGGCACCTGGAGTAGAGTCCAGAGCCTGTGCCTTCTGAGAAAGCTCCTTACATAATCCCAGTGTGCATATCGCTGAGTCACACTGTTCTAGGGCCAGATCTAGGAGTGGCAGAAGCTCAAGTGGCTCCCCAGTCTGCTCCCTCAGCCTTCGCTCAGGACAGCCTCTGTCTGTGGTGGCAGCACTGGTGGCAGAAGGGAGTTAAAAGAGAGGTTGGGAGTAACTGGTGGCAGAAGGGAGTTAAAAGAGAGGTTGGGAGTAGAGCTCAGGGACTACGATCAGGAAAGGGTAAAGGAAGTCAGCAAACTGATGCAACTGCAGCCCCACCCTGCAGGACCAGCAGCATGACTCTAAGTCCTGGCTCCTTGTCCAGCTCTGCAGTGCCCACTAACCTGACATTTGGGGCAAATCATTTACCCTTCTCTGGGCCTCAGTTTCTCATCTGGAAATGAAGTTCAGAATATTTTAATGCTCTAGTTATCTTATAGATAATCAAGTCATAATATATATGAAAGTAAAAGTGTAAGGCATTATACTGATGCAAAGATTATCATAAAGAAACCAAAAGGATTTCAACTGATTGGACATTCAGTTAGGCCTGGTCAAGGTGGGATGGGACTGTGTTAGCACAATCACTGATGGAGCTTTTCTCAGACTTGGGCATACCCCAGACCAAGTCAACCTGTGGGGTGGGACCTTGGCACCAGTATTTTTTTTTTAAAGCTCCCTCAGGTTCCTGCAATTATATTATCCTAAATTTGAGAACCATTGGTTTATATAATCTAGATCAGTGGTTCCCAAACTTTGGTTACGTCAGAATTGTATGTTACTGTTCAAATTAGACCAGACTGTAGAATCAGGACCATCAGCACATGGAGAGAGATTGGCTCACCAGAAGGGAAGAACTTTCTAAGAGTCATCAAAATAGTAGATAAAGAGTTCAACACCACTGGAGGGAATCAAGTACAGACCAAACCACCACAGACACAAATGAAACTGCAGAGATAGAGACTAAGCCTAAAGAATCCTAAGGTCCCTTCCAGCCCCAAGCTTCCCTAAATGTTACCAGTGAAAGCAAAGCCCAGATATGGGGCAGAGGAGGCTGATCCAGATGCTGACCTGCCACCCTTCTTTCTTCCAGGTGGAAGTAGCTGGATCGGTTGCCATCTGTCTGCAGCTCATCGTCGTGGTATTCCCACAAGTGAGCCTGCGTGGGAAGTTCATGGCCCAACAACTCCAGCTCTTTGTGGAAGTTACAGTTGGGGCAGTTTTGGAGGAACCCAAACACCAGCAAGTCTGTGATGTACTCATCCTGGAGGCTGGCACCATTGGTGACCTGGAATGAAGAAGAGTCACAGAGATGTATGGAAACCTGGTCCAAAGCCAGAGACCTTTCCCACACCTGAGCTGGCAGGACTCCGGGATCTAGTCTGGCCTGTGGTAGCCTCACTGGCCTGAGGTTCTGAATTGCCCTGTGTGCACAAGAGCTCCTGCAAGAGATCTCATCTTGTGGGCAGAGGAGAACCCTGCACCACTTTGAACAACGACAACCCCAGACTCCAAAGAGAAAGCTCCAGTTCTGCGGTGGGTGGGCTTCCTATCAGGATAAGAAGCTCCACAAACTGTTTTAGGAAGTAACATTATTGAGGTACCCTTTACTTATCTACATAATTTTTACGAAGTCCCACATACCCTTCAACAACTTGAGGCCACCTTTACTGGCTATGGTTCTAGTAATTAAAAGCTTTCTTTTCCATTCTTTTTTGTTTGGCCAGATTGGTCCTGTACAAACAGCAGATTTTCAATAAATACTGGGTAGTGGTGACCATGGATAGAATCTGAATGCTTGCTGTTGGGTGGAGCTGGTTTACTTCAGATGTATTTGTTCCACCCTAAAGGGTGATACCTGCTCTAATATGAAGGGGCTGCTGGGCCCTAAGGCCCCTTAACCTCCCCATCCCCAGGAACAGCACTTGCAGGGGGGCTCATCTCAGCATCCTGCTGTGGAGTAGGGAGGGACATTTCAGGTACACTGACGGGGTGTTCTTGGCAAACAAAAGTGAGTACTTGTAGCCTCAGCAGTCAGGTGTGCCCAGAACAATCAGAGACCTAGGATGAAAGAGGAAGGCTAGGGAAACTGAGATCTGCCTAGATAAATGCAAAACAGATACACTGGGTTTTCAGAGAGGGTCAGTAAAAGAATGAAAGGTCCACCTCAAACAAGACAGTAGAGTGAGATGCTTCAGGGCTCCACCCTCACAGAAGCTTTGAACAACGAGCAAAAACTGACGGAAACATCTTTCTCAAATCTCCAGAAAACAGTTAAAGGATTGCAGTAAGTGGGCAAGTGCTGAATCAAGAAAAAGTCCACTTAAAAGTGTAGGATCTTGTGGTGCCCTGGCTGGCCCCACCCCTCCCCTCTCACTGGCTCAGCCCAGAGCTGGCCCCCACTCCCAGTTCCTGGTTTTGGAGGGAGCAGAGCACATACTGGGAGCATGTGTGTCTGACCCAGTATGTCTAGTGGTGCCTGAGAAACTGAACACACTCATAGAGGCTCATGGTCCCAGAACTTGACATGCAGGTAGAAGGTGGCCCAGAGCTCTACTACAGAAGGCTGTGGGGGAGCAGTCAAGTCATGCTGCCTGGGGCAAGGGATTGCTGCTGTAGGACATACAGTGCAGGGCCTGGGATCATGAGGAAACTTTCCTAAGGAAGAAGGGACATTCATATCTGTGTAAATGGGGAATTCCTAGGGCCACATGTACATGCCCCAAACAAAACATTAGTGCCAAAAACATTAGGGAGGTCCTGATGCTTGTGGCTTCCCGCTACTCTCTAGACTGACAGTATGGATAAGCCCTGAAGGAGAGTACTTGCACAGGTCAATCTGCAAAGACTGGAAAGGTGTTTTCGTATTTCCCTTTTTTTTTTTTTTTTTTTTTTTTTTTGCTAGTTTTTGGCATTCAAGGAAAGCTCTGTCATAATACTAGCTGGATACAGGTGTTGAGGAATAGACGCCTCAGAGTCTAAATAATACCAATTATAACACATTAAAATATCAAAATGTTCAGGTTTCAACAAAAGGTCACAAAACATACAAAGAAATAGGAAGCAATGGCCCAGGCAAAGGAGAAGATTAAAGCACCAGAAATATTGAGGAGGATCAGAACTGGGACATCCCAGACAAAAAGTTTTTTTAAATAGTCCTAAATATTCTCAAAGAGCTAAAGGAAAACATGGGCAGAAAACTAAAGGAAATCAGGAAAACAACAGATGAACACAAAGAAAATATATAGAGATGGAAATTATGAAAGGGAACAAAATAGAGCTGAAGATCACAGTAAGAAAAATTAAAAATTCCCTAGAGGGGTTCAACAACAGATTGGAGCTGGAAGAAGAATCAGTGAAGTTGAAGATAAGACATTTGAAATTATCCAGTCTGAGAAGAAAGAAGAATGAAGAAAAGTGAACAGAGACTGAGGAACCTGTGGGATACAATCAGGCATACCAATATTTGCATTGTGGGAGTTCCAGAAGGAAAAGAAACAGAGAAGGGGGCAGAGAGACTATTCTAGGAAATAATGGCTGAAAATACAATAGAATTGGCATTTATATTTACCCATGTCATTACTCTCACCAGAGACCTTTATTTCTTCTTGTGGCGTCCATCTAGTGTCCTTTCCTTTCAACCTGCAGAACTCCCTCTAACAGTTCTTGTAGAATTGGTCTAGTGGTGACAGAGTGTGAGCAGCCACCTTCCGGATTTGGCCTAGTAGACAAGCTGCAGCCTGCCCTTGAGTTCCCCCCGCCCATCGAGTGGTGCCAAGATGGCGCCCACATCCTGCTTCCGGCTTCTGATGTATGTAACCACCCGCTGTATTCACCAATCATGCTTGTGTGCGTGGCGTTAGCCCATTGGATACACGCAAGGTTTATAAGAAAGTTCCCGGGCAAAGCTCGGAGAGACAGCCCACAAGGAGCCGTACCTGACGGCCGCATCGAGGTTGTTCTCCCCCGAGGTGTCTCGCCCCGGGTGGAACCTGTAAAGATGATGATTGCCTAGTCCCATTAAAAGTTTATCTGCTTTACCACCGCGAGTCCTGAGTGATCACAAGTGCTCCGGGTACGTTGTCCGCACCCTCTCTCCCCTTATCTCTCTGGTCCCCATCGCCGGCCGACCGAGGACTCGAGGCGGGGCGGAGAAGCGCCGGACAACAGAGCCCTCTGTTTTTGTTTTTCTGGGAATGTTTTAATCCCATTCTCATTTTTGAAAGACAGTTTTGCCTGATACAGCATTCTTGATTGGCAGCTTTTTGCTTTTAGCACTTTAAATATGTCATCCCACTACCCTCTTGCCTCCATGGATTCCAATGAAAAATCAACACTTAATCTTACTGAGACTTCCTTGTATGTGACACATTGCTTCTTTATTGTGGCTTTCAGAATTCTCCCTTTATCTTTGGCATTCAGCAGTTGATTATAATGTGCCTTGGCATGTGTGCATTTGGATTTATCCTCTTTGGAATTCATTGAGCATTTTGGATGTGTATACTCATGTCTTATGTTAAATTTGGGAAATTTTTAATAATGGGAGGTGGTGAGGGCACCACAATACTGTGAATGTTATTAATTCCACTGAATGGAATGCTTGGGAATGGTTGAGATGGGGAAGTTTGGGTTGTACATATGTTACCACAATTGACAAAAAAAGAGCAACTGAGGAAACTAACAATTAAATACAATACATGACCCTGGATGGGATCTAGCAAGGGAGAAGAAAAGGCTCAAAGGCACATTACTGGGACATAAGAAAAAATTGGAATATAGACTATAAGTTTAATGTTAAATTTTTGAACTTGATAACTGCACTCAAGGTAGATACAGTGAACATCCTTGTTCTTAGGAAATGTACATGGCAGAATTGAGTGTTGAAGGAGCTTGAGGTATACAGTCTATATTCAGGTGTTCAGAAAATGGATTGATAAATAAACCAATATATAGATAAAATAGAATGTTATGGCAAATGTTAAAATGTTAAAATTGGTGGGTCTTGGCATCTGGGGTGTCTGGTAGAAGTACACTGAAGTTTTCTGAATGGGGTTTGCATTGTTTTTGTAATTGTCCTGTAAGTTTGGAAGTATTTTAAAATAAATACATAAATAAATAAAGCTGATAAAGCTCAAAAGGAGTGTTCAGCATCACCTTCTACTACATAACTTTCTTGCTCATGAAAGCAAAACCAAGCTATTGTTCCTGAGCAGGAAGAAGGTTTGTAGCAGCCTTCTTGTGGCTTGGTTCCCAGAGTAAGGGAGACAAATGATGAAAGCCATTGCTGGGTCTCTAGACCTTAGAGGGAGATCAGAGAGGACTTGATGAGAGCTTAGGGTCTGTGGCTCTGGAGATTGCATGGGGTGCTGTACAACACCTAGGAAAGTATAGGATGAAAACTTGGGGAAGCTGGGATAAGAGATCAGGAGTAACCCTCCTCAACTCAGGCTCCTGGCACCCATCCCTTACTCTCAGGCAGAAACTGGAGGACAGGCAGCTCCAGACTGAAAGGGCAGTGGAGGTCCACTCTCCCAAGAATAAGGCAGGACATAATCACACTGTGCCAGCTTTTGGTCCATGAATTTGCACTCCTGGGACCACTGATGATTTAAAACTGCCATGCCCAGCTCAGCTACAGTATTATCTGGAGATGTCAGGGAGTGACTCAGCCTTCTGAGGGCTGAGGAGAATAGGTTGCTGAAGAGCGCCATCTGCTGGCAGGCGAGGAAAGCACACCTCCCCGAAGACATCTAAAAGGCTACTGGGCAAAGAGGGATATATGCTGGGCAACCCAGGAAAGTGCATCCTTGGGGAGTGGAATTAAAGGCTTTCAGGCATCTTTATCTGACCTTCTCCCTGGGGTCCCTGTGGAGCTGGTGTGCACCCCCTTTATGGGTCCCTGGCCCAGCTTTGGTTGATTAATACTAAGTGTCAAGGAAGAACATTAACACAAATCTAATCAACAACAAAATCTTTGACAAGAGAGAGAATCCAAACTTTAGAATAAACTTACCAAGATAATCCGATGCCTGGATATCATCAAGAAATAAAAAGGCATACCAAGAAACAAGAAGATATGGCCCACTCAAAGGAGCAAATAAAAAAGTCAGAGGAGATGCAGAATCTGGAACAACTAATCAAAAATGTTCAAACAAATCTAAACAAACTCAACAAGATCGGTAAAACAATAAAGATTTTAAGAAGACACTGGGTAGGCAAAAAGAAGACTCTGAAAGCATGCAAAGAAAAATAACATCTTATGGGAATGAAAGGCACAATAGATGAAATTAAAAATACACTAGAGGGAGACGGAAGAAGATGGTGGCATAGAGAGGAGTGGAAGCTAGTTTTTCCCCCGGAACAACTAATAAACAACCAGGAACAACTAGTAAATAATCTGGAATAACCATGGGGGGACAAACATGACTGTCCACTCATTATACACCAACCTGAATTGTGAGGAATGCCCGAGATTGCAGCATAAAATCCGTAAGAACTGCAGATCCAAGCCGGGAGCCCCCACCCCCCACAGCCTGAACTGCAAAACCTCATGGTGCTAGAGAGCAGCACTCTCCAAGCAAGCGAATATAGCTCAGCTAAGCTCCAACTGGGGGTTTAACTAACAAATGTGGACTGCTCAATCAAGATATGAATCCTCAACAAGCAGACAGGCTTTTGGTGATGATGGACCTTTGAGAGACAAAGGGTGGCCAAGGACTGGCACTGAAGGGGGCTTTCTGTCCCTTTTTCAGCTCAGTGGAGAAAGCCTCAGCCAATTTCAGTTCCCAGCACTCCGACCCAGACAAGGTGGAGATAGCAAGGCAGAGAGACTATTCAAATGTAAATGACCTCTCCCTAGTGGGTGTATTTTCCCTAAGAGGAAGAAGGTGGTGCCAAGCTCTACTACCCGCTTTCCATTCAGAACCAGACCTCAGAGCCTGGGGGAGAACAGCCATGGGCCACTCCTCCTTACACCAGTCTAGAGCTACAGGCTGACAGGCGCCACCTGCTGGGTGGAAAAGCACAGTGACTTGAAGCCTCACAGGGTATAGTGATCTTCTAAGACACACCCTGAGGGAGACGTAATACTATTGCCTCCTTCTGAGACCTAAGTCTATTCTGGTCTGGGAAAACCTGATTGGGGTAACCAAGGGAATCAGATGCCTAGACAACAGAAAACTACAACCTACACTAAGAAAAATGAAGTTATGGCCCGGTCAAAGGAACAAACTTACACTTCAACTGAGATACAGGAATTTAAACAACTAATACTAAATCAATTTAAAAAGTTTAGGGAAGATACAGCAACAGAGATGAAGCATATAATGAAAACACTGGGCGTACATAAGTTAGAAATTGAAAGTTCAGAAAAACAACTGGCAAATTCTATGGAAACGAAAGGCACAACACAAGAGATGAAAAACACAATGGAAACATACAACAGCACATCTCAAGAGGCAGAAAAAACACTCAGGAACTGGAGAACAAGGCACCTGAAAACCTACAGACAAAAGAACAGACAGAGAAAAGAATAGAAAAATATGAGCAACGTCTCTGGGAACTTAAGAACAAAATGAAATGTGGGAATGTACGTGTCATTGGTGTCCCAGAAGAAGAGAAGGGGAAAGGGGCAGAAGCAATAATAGAGAAAATAATCAATGAATATTTCCCATCTCTTATGAAAGACATAAAATTACAGATCCAAGAAGCGCAGCATACCCCAAACAGAATAGATCTGAATAGACCTATGCCAAGACACTTAATAATCAGATTACCAAACATCAAAGATAAAGTGAGAATCCTCAAAGCAGTAGAGAAAAGCGATCCATCACATACAAAGGAAGCTTGATAAGACCATGTGCAGACTTCCCAATAGAAACCATGGAGGCAAGAAGAAAGTGGAGAGAGCTATTTAAGATACTGAAAAAGAAGAATCACCAACCAAGTATCATATGTCTGGCAAAAATGCCCTTCATATATGAGGGTCAGCTTAAAATATTCTCTGACAAACAGACAATGACAGAGTTTGTGAACAAGATACCTGCTCTACAGGAAACAGTAAAGGAAGCACTACAGACAGAAAGGAAAAGACAGGAGTGAGAGGTTTATGAAACAATTTTGGGAGATAGTAGCACAGCAATGTAAGTACACTGAACAAAGATGACTTGTGAGCATGGTTGAAAGAGGAAGGTTAGGAGCATGTGAGACACCAGAACGAAAGATAAAGACTGAGACTGTATAACTCAGTGAAATCTAGGGTGCTCGATGATTGTAATAAAAAGTACACATTTGTTTTTACATGAGGTAGAACAAATGAATGTCAACATTGCAAGGTGTTAAAAATAGGGTGGGTGTTCTAGTTTGCTAATGCTGTCGGAATGCAAAACACCAGAAATGGATTGGTTTTTATAAAAGGGGGTTTATTTGGTTACATAGTTACAGTCCCAAGGCCACAAAGTGTCCAAGGTAACACACCAGCAATCGGGTACCTTCACTGGAGGATGGCGAGTGGTGTCCAGAAAACCTCCGTTAGCTGGGAAGGCACGTGGCTGGTGTCTGCTCCAAAGCTCTGGCTTCAAAATGGCTTTCTCCCAGGACGTTCCTCTCTAGGCTACAGTTCCTCAAAAATGTCACTCTTAGTTTCACTTGGGATATTTGTCTTCTCTCAGCTTCTCCAGAGCAAGAGTCTGCTTTCAATGGCCATCTTCAAACTGTCTCTCATCTGCAGCTCCTGTGCTTTCTTCAAAGTGTCCCTCGTGGCTGTAGCTCCTCTTCAAAATGTCACTCACAGCTGCACTGAGTTCCCTCTGCCCGTCAGCTTATTTATATGGCTCCACTGATCCAGGCCCACCCTAAATGGGTGGGGCCATGCCTCCATGGAAATATCTCATCAAGTTATCACACACAGTTGGGTGGGGTGCATTTCCATGCAGATGTAATCAGCACCAAAACATCTGCTTCACAAGACTGCATCAAAGAACATGGCTTTTTCTGGGGGACATAATACATTCAAACCAACACAGTGGGATTGGGGGGGAAATACAATCAATGCAAACTATAGACTGTAATTAACAGAAACATTATATTATGCTTCCTTTAATGTAACAAAGCCGAAGCTAATTTACCGAAGCTAAATGCATATGGGTGGAGGACATAGGGGAAGAGTATGGGACTCCTGGTATTGGTAATGTTGTCTGACTCTTTATTCTACTTTAGTTTAACGATATCTTTCCTTTTGTTGCTTTCTAGCTGTCATGGTTTTTTTCTCCCTCTTTTTCTTTTGTCTGTCTACCTTCTTTGACTCTTCCTCCCTTGTGGAAGAAATGGAGATATCCTTATATAGATAGTGGCAATAGCGCTGAATACATAAATACATGACTATACAGGGAACCATTGATTGTTTACTTAGGATGGAATGTATGGTGTGTGAACAAAACCGTCTTAAAAAAAATGGGTTGATGAAGAAAGCTTGAGGGCCTATATTGAGTGAAATAAGACAGACACGTAAGGACAAATATTGCAGGGTCTCACTGATATGAACTAATTGTAATATGTAAACTCATAGACATGAAATATAAGTTACCGGGATATAGAACAAGGCTAAAGAATGGGGAGCAGTTGCTTATTATGAGCAGAATGTTCAACTAGGGTAGAACATTCATTTGTTCTACCTCATGTAAAAACACATTTGTACCTTTTATTACAATCATTGAGCAACCTAGGTTTCACTGAGTTATACAGTCTCAGTCTTTATCTTTCATCTTTCGTTCTGGTGTCCCACATGCTCCTAACCTTCCTCTTTCAACCATGCTCACATCATCTTTGTTCAGTGTACTTACATTGCTGTGCTACTATCTCCCAAAATTGTTTTATGAACCTCTCACTCCTGCCTTTTCCTTTCTGTCTGTAGTACTTCCTTTAGTGTTTCCTGTAGAGCAGGTATCTTGTTCACAAACTCTGTCATTGTCTGTCTGTCAAATTATTTTAAGCTCTCCCTCATATTTGAAGGGGAGTTTTGCCAGATATATGACACTTGGTTGGTGGTTTTTATCTAGGGTGAACCTAAACATTTGGAAATGGACAAAGGTGATGGTAGCACGTTGTGAGAATAACTAACAGTGCTGAATGGTGTGTGAAGGTGGTGGAAAGGGTAAGCTCAGAGTCACATATGTCACCAGAAGGAAAGTTGGAGGTGGGCATGTATAAAACAGTAAATCTTGCAGTAGGCAATGTCCGCAATTAACTGTACAAATATTAGAAATCCCTCTCATGAACTAGAACAAATGTATGACACTATAACTAGAAGTTAATAATAAAGGGGCATATAGGAAAATATATATATACCTATTACAAACTATATACTAAATTTAGTAGTATTTTAACATTCTTTCATCAACAATAACAAAAGTACTATACCAAAACTATGAATCAGTAGTGGAGGGGGGGATGGTTAGGGGTATGGAAGGACTGGAGTTTCCTTTTTTGTTTTTATTTCTTTTCTGGAGTAATGAAAATGTTCTAAAAATTGAAAAAAATTTGTGATGGATGCACAGCTGTATGATGGTACCATGGGTAAGTGATTGTATACTTTGGATCTTTGTATAGTTGTATGGTATGTGAACAATCTCAATAAAAAAATAAAAAAATTAAAAAAATACACTTAGAAGCCCACAACAGCAGATTTGAACAGGCAGAAGAAAGGATCAGCAAGCTAGCAGATGGAGAATCCAAATTCAAACAGACAAAACATAAGACTGAGAAAAGAACGGTGAAAATTGAGCAAAGTCTCTGGAAACTGATTAACACCAAGGGCACAAGTATTCACATCATGGGTTTTCCAGAAGAAGAAGAGGAGCAGAAGGAATATTTGAGGAAATAATGGCCAAGAACCTCTCAAGTCTTATAAAAGGCATTGATATCCAGGTCGAAGTAATGCAACATGTCCCAAACTGAATAAATCCTAATAGACCTACTCCAAGACACATACTAATCAGAAGGTCAAATGACAAAAACAAGGAGAATTCTGAAAACAGCAAGAGAAAAGTGATTCATCACATACAGGGGAAGCTCAATAAGACTAAATGCCAATTTCTCATCAGAAACCATGGAGGAGAGAAGGTAGGGATAGGTGTGGTGTGTATAGTATTTCAGATACTGAAAGAAAAAAACTGCCAGCCAAGAATTCTCTGTCTGGCAAAGCTGTCCTTCAAAAATGAGGGGGAGTTTAAGATATTCACAGATAAGCACAGGCTGAGAGAGTTTGTTAACAAGAGATTTGCCCTACATGGAATATTAAAACGAGTTCTGCAGGCTGAAAGGAAAGGTCAGGAGAGGCTTGGAGGAGAGTGTACAAATGAAGATCATCAGTAAGGGTAACTAAAAGGGTAAAAAGAGAGACAAAAATAAGATATGACTTATAAAAACCAAAGGATAAAATGGTTGAAGTAAATACTGCCTTTACAGTAATAACACTGTTACTGGATTAAACTTCCCAATCAAAAGAAAGTGGCAGAATTGATAAAAAAATATATATATATATGATAGCAGAGTAGGCAGTTCTGAAATTCATTCCGTCCTCCAGGGTAGCTAGTAAAGAGCCAGGAACTGTCTGAAAGAACTGTTTGGGGTGTGCTAGAGACCAGAAGAACACTGTACACCAGCCAGGGATGAGCAGAAGAGAGAGACTGATAAATTGCAGTGAAAAGCTGTGAGTAGAAATTTAGCACAACTAAATTTTCCTCTCACCCAGGACAGAAAGAACCCAGGTTGTGTTTTCAACCCCACTCCCAGCAGATGAAGAAGCAGGTGGACAGAGAGACACAATGGCTTCTTGGGGCAGTGGAGATCAGTTTGCTGAAGGATGGCTCTTTCCCAAGAAAAGGAGAGACAAGGTCAGGCACTGACTCTATGACTAGCAAATTTGGGGTGCTGGACTCCAGCTCTGAGATCAGCCCTTTAAAGAAAGCAGTTGGCAGCCTCCATTTTTGTCCTGCCCCCAGCAGGGGCAGAAGTGGGGCTGATTGAGAGGCAGAATAACCTCTCCAGGTGGCAGAGATGGGTTGTGGAAGGATGACCTTCCCCAAGGAAAGGGTGGGGGTCAAGGCCCAGCACAGTTTGCAGATGTTATTTTGAGAATTCAGATCACAGGCTCTGGGATCCCAGCAAGTTTCAACCCGCAACAGTGGCTGGCAGCCTGTCTCAAACACGCACCCACAGGGGCGGTCTTGGCTGAGAATTAAAGGCACAGTACCACCTTAGGACTGTGAGAACAGCTGGCTGAAGAGCAACATCTGCTGGGCAGAGCAGGAAAAGCACAGAATCAGGAGACTTCATAGAAAAAGACTGGTATCCTTCTGGGTCTCCTCCCCAGGGCAGTTTGGAACTACTACTACATCCGCCTTGTTGGTCCTGGGCCTGTTTGGAAAAAAGTGAGTAGGGTAGGTCTTCTTAGGGGGAACCCTACTCCCAGAATCAGGCTTTTAGGTAAAAGTAGCTAGAGATAACAAAAGGAGTATTAAAAACATGTAGAGGGAAATCAAATACAAACAGAACAGATCAACATTTACAAAGGAGGAATAAGAAAAAGGAATTTTTTCCTGGGGGTCAAACAATTACACATACAGTTCAATCTCAAAAACGTTGTAGCATATAAGAAAGGCAAGAATCAGATAAATAAAAGCTGAAAAAATTCTGATCAGTTAAATGCGAACTATTCTAAAGCTCTAGAATAAGTGTCAAAGAAGAGTTATAGCACAAAGCCAATCGAAAAGAAAACCCTACACAAGAGAGGTAAACCAACCTCCAGAATAAACTAATAAAGATAATCAGACACCTTGACACCAGCAAAAAATTACAAGCCACACTAAGAAACAGAAAGATATGGCCCAGTCAAAGGAAGAAACTGAAACTTCAGGTGAAACACAAGAGTTGAAACAACTAATTATTGATGTTCAAACAAATCTTGTAAATCAACACAAGGAGATGTAGAAAAATATGACGAAAGGGATAAAGGATATAAGACAACACTGGGTAATCACAAAGAAGAATTTGAAGCATGCAAAAAAAAAAAAAAAAAAAACGGGAAAGAAAGTCATAATAAAAGAGATTTTAAAAATACAGTGGAGCTCTCGCGCAGGACTGGAGTGCAGGCACCGCCCACATGGTAGTGCCTGCGACCCCGCGACCCTGCCCGTGGCACCACTTTGGTGCCCAGTCCCCCACCGACAGCACAGTCAAAGGCCCCTAAGGCTGCGGAAATGGCGGTGGGGTACAGCCAAGCCCCGGAGACCCCGGAAGACCCAGCCATCTACAGCAGAGATATGGGAATATCCAGGCAGAATTCCATATGAGCCTTGACCACAGCCTACAGAGGAATGTACAGGTGCTTTAGCCCTTAAAACAATGATACATGGTCTTTCCCCAGTGAGCCTGTGAAGCTGCCGATCACAGGAGATATCTTGGACTTCTACCCTTCAACCATGGAAACAGGATTCCAGAAAGGAGCTTCCTGCATGTCAAGCACTGGGGGAAGTATGACCCAGAAAGCAGGCAAAGCAGACTTGGTGGTCCAGGTGAATGAACCTTAAATATTTTTTCTTTATTTAGCCAGCATTCAGACAAAGGGATTGTGCAATATCCTGAAGGCAACGGAACAGAGAGGAAGCCTCATCTTCTCCACATCTACACAGGGTTTCTCAACCACAGACTGATTGATACTTTGGGTTGGAAAATTCTTTCTTGGTGGTGGTGGGGTTGTCCTATGCACTGTAGGCTGCTTACCAGAAGTCCCCGACTCTACCCACTAGAATCCAGTAGTAACAATTCAGCTGTGATAATCAAAAACTCCAAAGTAGGGGACTTTGGGGAAGATGACAGATTTGGAGAGGCAGAGCAGAATTCTCCCCATGCACCCATCTGAGATGCTGGCTGGAGAGATATCCCTTCACAGCCCTGCAGCCAAGAGCTCCCATATCAGAGACTCTCAGCAGGAGCCAGCCAATGAGCAAGGAAGGGAGCAGCCTTCCATACCCCATGCACCCATCTCAGCAATTGGTTGGGGAGATAACCCTTTATAACCCCATGGCTGAGGGCTCCTATGTCAAGGGCTGGCAGCTAGAGCCAGCCACTGAGCATGTAGTGAGCACCTTTTCAAGCCCCATGTACCCATCTCAGCAGTTAGAAGGAGAGATAACCCTTTACAGTCTAGCCACTGAGAGCTCCCATGACAGAAATCAGGTTTTAGTGGGATTCTGGTGACTGCACTCATTCTCCCTTAACAAAAACCCATGCTGTGCACAGCCAAGAGGAAAGGGTGCCACACAGAAGCTCCAGGTGCCCCTCCCCAGCAGAAAGGAATCACAGGCACATGGTGGACAGTGACTGGGGTGCATTTGAGCTGGAAGATGAGACATGCAGCTCCACAGCCCCAGAGTGGTCCAATCACAGCCCTGAGAATTGCCAGGACCACTGTACCCTGGAGTGGACTCCCTGCTGAAATGTTTAGGGCCTGTCCCCCTTGCACAGGGCTGGCTGTCTCAAATGCACACAGGAAACTACTGCACTGATTGGATCCACCTAGTTTGGACCCCTCCAGAACTCAGAAAATGTTGGGGGATGACAGGGTAGTGGGCAAGAGGTGGCTCAAGAGCTCCATCTGCTCGTAAGACAGAGAAAGTACATCCCACCAAACTGTAGCTATGACAAATTATATATAAATGCTCAAATAATCCTGCATTTCCCAAAATAATCATACCAATATAAGCAAATGCCCCAAAGCCAACAGAAAATCAAAAAGCACCTGAAGAATCAGAAGATACGGACAAGCAAAACAAGAAAATTCAAAATCCAGAACACTCATAAAATTTTGAGCAATTAATTTAAAAATTACACACAAAACTCCAAAACAACAACACTGAGATAACTAAAGACATAATGGACATCAAGAAGACCCTGGAAGATCATAAAGAAGAATTTGAAAGAGTAAATTTAAAAAAAAAATAGCAGACCTTATGGAAACAAAAGATACTGGTGATCAAATTAAAAATATACTAGAGACACATAACAGCATATTTCAAGAGACAGAAGATGGGGATTATTGAACTAGAAGACACAGTAAAGGAATGAGAACACACAAAAGAATAAATGGTGAAAAAATAAAAAACTTTGAAATAAACCTCAGGGAAATAATGGACAAGATGAAGTGCACAAATATAAGAATCACTGGTATCCCAGAAGAAGAGTAAAGGTCTAAGAAGAGTGTTTCAAGACATAGTTGGGGAAAACTTCCCAACCCTTCTAAATGACTAAATGTGTGAAACAAAGATGCCCAAAAAACTCCAAACAGAACAAATCCAAGTAAACCCACTCTGAGACATATACTGATCAAATCAATCAGTGGGTCAAAGAAGAAACCACAAGAGAAATCACTAAATATCTAGAGATGAAAGAAAACAAGAAATGTAAATTTTCTTGGGTATGGTAAGAACATGTTGGAAGCAGTTTAGTTATTTTAGGTTATTTGTTTCTCTTATCCCTTTGTTTTGTTATGGTTTGTTAATTTTCTTGTGGTATGGAAGAGACATGTTGAAAGCAATGTGGTCATTTTAGGTTATTTGTTTTTCTTATTCTTTTGTTTTGTTTTGTTTAAAATTTTTAAAAAGCTTTTTGATAAATAATAATTAAAAAAAATACAGTGGAGACATACAACAGCAGATTTGAAGAGGCAGAAGAAAGAATCAGCGAACTAAAAGATAAAACATCCAAAATCTAACACAAGAACAGATAGGGAAAAGAATGGAAAATTTTGAGCAGAGTCTTAGGGAATTGAACAACAGCACAAATATATGTGCTGTGGATGTCCAAGAAGGAGAAAAGAAGGGAAAAGAGACAAAGAATATCTGAGAAAATAATGGTTGAAAATCTCCAGCTCTCATGAAAGACATCAACATACAGGTCGAAGAAGTGCATCATACAGAATAAATCTGAATAGACCTACTCCAAGACACATACTAATCAGAATGTCAAATGCCAAAGACAGAGAGAGAGAGGGAGAGAGAAAGAAAGAGAAAGAGAGAGAGAGAGAGAGAATTCTGAAAGCAGAAAGAGAAAAGTGATTCATCACATACAAGGGAACTCAGTAAGACTAAATGCCGAGAAGGCAGTGGTAAGATATAGTTAAGATACCAAAAGAGAAAAACTGCCAGCCAAGAATTCTATATCCAGCAAAACAGTTCTTCAAAACTGAAAGTAAGTTTCAAATATTAGCAGATAAACAGAAACTGAGAGAGTTTGTTAATAAGAGACCTGCCTTAGAAGAAATAATAAAGAGCATGCTACAGGTCGATAGGAAAAGACAGGGAGAGAGATTTGGAGCAGAGTATAGGAATGAAGATTATCAGTAAGGGTAACTAAAAGGGTAAAAAGAGAGAAAAAATAAGACATGACATATAAAAGCCAAAGGTTAAAATGAGTGAAGTAAGTAATGTCTTTATTGTAATAACATTTAATGTGAATGGATTAAACCCAGTCAAAAGACATAGAATGGATAAAAAAATATATGATCCATCTATATGTTGTCTATAAGAGACTTACTTTTGACCCAAGGACGCAAATAGGTTGAAAGTGAAAGGTTGGAAAAAGATTCCACACAAACAGAAAATAACAGGAGTAGCTATACTAATATCGGAGAAGAGACTTTAAATGCAAAATTGTTAAAAAAGACAAAGAAGGACATTATAAATAAAAGGGCAATCCACCAAGAAGAAATAACAATCATAAATATCTATGTACCTAACCATGGTGCCCCAAAATACATGAGGCAAACAGTGAGAAATAGATGTCTCTATATTAATAGTTGGAGACTTCAATACACCACTCTCATCAATGCATAGAACATCTAGACAGAGGATCAATAAAGAAACAAAGAATTTGAATAATATGATAAATGAACTGGACCTAACAGATATTTACAGAATATTACACCCCACAACATCAGAATATTCTTCTCAAGTGCTTATGGATCATTCTCCAGGATAGACCACATGTTAGGTCACAAAATAGGTCTTAATAAATTTAAAAAGACTGAAGTTCTACAAAGCACTTTCTCTGATCATAATGGAATAAAGCTGGAAGTCAACCGGTGGTGGACTGGAACATGCAAATTTATTTAGGTGAGACAACACACACTTAATCAGTGGTCAAAAAAGAAACTACAAGAGAAATCAGTAAATATCTCAAGATGAATGAAAACAAGAACACAAGATATCAAAACTTATGGGATATAGCAAATGCACTGTTGAGACGAAAATTTATAGCCCTAAATGCCTACACAAGAAGGAATAAAGAACCAAAATCAAAGACCTGACTATGCACCTGGAGGAACTAGAAAAAGAATAGTAAACTAATACCAAAGCAAGTAGAAAGAAAGAACAAACATTAGAAGAGAAATAAATGAAATTGAGAACAAAAAACAATAGGGAGAATCAACAAAACCAAATATCGGTTCTCTGAGAAGATCAACAAAATTGACAAGTCCTAAACTAGACTGACAGAGAAAAAAGAGAGAAGATTCAAATACATAAAATCAGAAATGGGGGGGGGGGCATGCGGGCATTACTACTGACCCTACAGAAATAAAAAAAAAAGATAATGAAGATATTATGAACAAATATGTGCCAACAAACAAGACAAGTTAGATGAAATGAACAACTTCCTAGAAAGACATGAACAACCCACACTGACTCCAGAAGAAACAGACATTTCAACAAACCAATGATAGGTAAAAAGATTGAAATGGTCATCAAAAACCTCCAACAAAGAAAAGCCCAGGACCAGATGGCTTCACAAGTGAATTCTTCCAATCATTCCAAAAAGCATTAATACCAATTCTGTTCAAACGCTCCTAAAAAATTGAAGAGGAGGGAACACTACGCAACTCATTCGGTGAAGCCAACATTACACTAATACCAAAACCAGATAAAGATACTACAGGAAAGGAAAATTACAAACCAATCTCTCTAACGGACATAGATGCAAAATCTTAAACAAAATATGTGCAAATTATGTCCAACAGGCACATTTAAAGAATTCACACCATGATCAAGTGGGCTTTATCCCAGATGTGTAAGGGTGGTTCAAAACAAGAAAATCAGTTAATGTAATACACCCATTAAAAAATCGACAGTTTCCAAAGAGGAAATACAGATGGCTAAAAAGCACATGAAAAGATGCTCAGCTTCACTATTAGGGAAATGCAAATCAAAACCACAATGAGGTATCATCTCACGCCTACTAGAATGGCCACTATTAAACAACCAGGAAACTAGAAATGTTGGAGAGGATATGTAGAAATTGGAACACTTATTCATTGCTGGTGGGAATGTAAAATGGTACAGCAACTGTGCAGGACAGTTTGGCGGTTCCTCAGGAAGCTAAGTGTAGAGTTGCCCTACAATCTTGCAATCCTATATTACTCAGGATATACCCAGAAGATCTGAAAGCAGGGATGTGAACAGACATTTGCACACCAATGTTCACAGTGGCATTATTCACAATTGTCAAAAGATGGAAACAACCCAAGTGTCCATCAACCGATGAATGGATAAACAAAACGTGGTGTATACAGACGATAGAATATTATTCAGCAATAAGAAGGCATGAAGTCCTGATATATGCAACAACATGGATGACTCTTGAGGACATTATGTTGAATGAAATAAGTCAGACACAAAAGGACAAATAGTGTAAGATCTCACTGATATAACTAATTATAATATGTACACTCATAGATATAAAATATAGATTACCAGGAGATAGAATAAGACCAAAGAATGGAGAACAGTTGCTTAATATGTGCAGAATTAACTAGGTTGAACTTAAACATTTGGAAATGGACAGTGGTGACACTGCATGTTATTGCGAGAATAATTAACAATGCTGAATAGTGTGTGAATGTAGTTGAAAGGGGAAGTTTAGAGTCATGTATGTTACCAGAAGGAAAGCTGGAGGTTAAAACATGTGAATGTATAATGCAGGGAATCTTGTGGTGGAAGATGACTGTGAGTAACTACAAATATTAAAAAGTTCTTTCATGAACTAGAACAAATGTACAAGACATTACAAGTAGTTAATAATAGAGAGGTATATAGGAAGAATGTACCTATTGCAAACTATGGACTATAATTAATTAACAGTAATATTTTAATATTCTTTCATCAACAGTAACAAATGTACCTCACCAATACTATGGGCCAATAATAGGGGGAGATAAGGGGTAATGAGAGGATTTGGATTTTCTTTTTTATTTTTCATTTCTCTTCTGGAGTAATCAAAATGTTCTAAAATTGATCAAGAGGATGTACGCACAACTATTTGATGATACTGTGAGCCATTGATTATATACTTGGAAGTTTGTATGGTGTGAATATCTCTCAACAAAATTGCATTAAAAAAAAAAGTCGAAGAAACACATGATCATCTCAATTGACACAGAAAAGGCATTTGACAAAATCCAGTAACCTTTCTTGATTGAAACACTTTGAAAGATAGGAATAGAAGGAAACTTTCTCAACATGATAAAGGGCATATATGAAAAACACAGAGCTAACATCATACTCAATGAGGAAAGACTGAAAGCTTTCCTATTGAGATTGGGAACAAGACAAGGATGACCACTGTCACAACTGTTACTCAACATTGTGCTAGAAGTTCTAGTTAGAGCAATTAGGCAGGAAAAGGGAATAAAAGGTATCCAAACTGGAAAGGAAAAAGTAAAACTTTCACTATTTATGGATGATATAATCCTATACCTAGAAACTCCTGAAAAATCTACAAGAAAGCAACTAGACCTAAGAAAGGAGTTCAGCAGTTGTGGGATACAAGATTAATATGCAAAAATCAGTAGTGTTTCTATAAACTGATAATGAGCAATATGAGAAGGAAATCATGAAAAAAAATTCCATTTACAATAGCAACTCAAGGAATCAAATATCTGGGAATAAATTTAAGGATATATAAGGATATATATATATTCAGAAAACTATAAAGCATTGCTAAAATAAATCAAGGAAGACCTAAATAAATGGAAGGGCATTTCATATTCATGGATTAGAAGACTAAATATTGTGAAGAAGTCAATTCTACCCCAATTGATTTACAGATTCAATGCAATCGCAATCAAAATTCCAACAGCCTACCTTATAGAATTGGAAAAGCCACTGTTCTCGTTTGCTAAGGCTTCCAGAAATATCATATGTCAGAAATAGTTTGGCTTTTACAATGGGGTTTTATTAGTTCACAAATTTTCAGTTCTAAGTTCATAAAAGTGTGCAAACTAAGGCATTGACAAGAGGATACCTTCACTGAAAAAAGGCCGATGGCATCTGGGATTCCTGTCACATGGTGACATATGCTGGTCCTTCTCTCCTGGGTTCCAGTTTCAAAATGGCTTTCTCCAAAATGTCTCTGGGTGTTTTCTCTCTAAGCATCTCTCTTAGCTTAGCATCTCCAAACATCTTTCTGTCTGCATCTGCAAGCATCTCTCATCTCTTCAAACTGTCTCTGCCTTTTATCCTCTCATAGAGGAAGCCAGTAAAGATGATTAAGACCAACCTTGAAAGGATAGGGTCACATCTCCATGGAAACAACCTAATCAAAAGATCCCACCCACAGTAGGTCTGCCCCTACAAGAATGGAGTAAAAGAACAGTCTTTTATGGAGTACGTAACAGATTTGAACCAGCACAGCCACTTACCAAATTTATTTGGAAGGATAAGGGATAACAAACAGCCCAAAATATCTTGAAAAAGAAAAATAAAGCTGGAAGATTCTCACTTCCTGACTTTAAAGCATACTGCAAAGCTATGGTGATAAAAACAGAATGGTTTTGGCATAAAGATAGACACACTGACCAATGGAATTGAATTGGGAGTTCAGAAATGGACCCTCACATCTATGGTCAACTGATTTTTTATAAGGTTCCCAAGTCCACTCAGACAGAACAGTCTCTTCAATAAATGGGGCTGGGAGAACTGGATATCCAAATCCAAAAGAATGAAAAAGGACCCCTATCTCACACCTTATACAAAAATTAACTCAAAATGGATCAAAGACCTAAAAATAAAAGCCAGTATCACAAAACTCCTAGAAGAAAATGTAGGGAAACAACTTCAAGATCTTGTGATAGATGGTGGTTTTTCAGACCTTATACCCAAAGCACAAGCAACAAAAAAAAAATAGATAAATAGGACCTCCTCAAATTGCATACTTCTGTGCTTCAAAGGACTTTGTCGAAAGGGTGAAAAGGCAGCCGACTCAATGGGAGAAAATATTTGGAAACCACATATCTGATAATGGTTTGATATCCAGAAGATATAAAGATCTCCTACAACTCAACAATAAAAAGATAAACAATCCAATTAAAAACTTGATAAAATACATGAATAGACATTTTTCCAAAGAGAAAATACAAATGGCTAAAAAGCACATGAAAAGATGCCCATTTTCTCTAGCTATTAGGGAAATGCAAATCAAAATCACAATGAGATATCATTTCACACCTGTCAGAATGGCTGCTGTTAAATAAACAGGAAACTACCAGTGTTGGAGAGGATGTGGAGAAATTGGAACACTTATTCACTGCTGGTGGGCATATAAAATGGTACAGCTGCTGTGGAAAACAGTTTGGTGGTTCCTCAGGACACTAAGTATAGACCACCATTTGATTTGGCAATCCCACTACTAGGTGTATACTTAGGAGAACTGAAAGCAGGGATGCAAACCGACATGCACACCAATGTTCATAGTGGCATTATTTACAATTGCCAAAAGATGGAAACAACACAGATGTCCAACAACCAATGAATGGACAAACAAAATGTGGTATATACAAATGATGGAATATCATGCCCCTTTAGAAGAAATAAAGTCATGACGCATGGGACTACATGGATGAACCTGGAGGACATTATGTTGAATAAAATAACTCAGACACAAAAGAACAAATCTGTATGATCTCACTAACATGAACTATATATAACTAGCAAACTCTGGTATTAAGATCTAGAACATAGATCACTAGAAGATAGAATGAGGGCAGAGAGTGAGGAGCTGATGCTTATTTGTGCAGAAAAAGTAATAAGGTTGTTTGGAAATGGATGGAGGTGACGGGAGCACATTATATTAAGTGTAACTAGCAGCAATATGTGGGTACAATTGTGGGTGAAAGGGAGAGTTTAGGATCACTAATGTCATTAGAGGGAAAGCCAGATTATGAGAAATGGGACTGTATAATACAATGAACCCTCTTGTGGGTGAAAATGTTCTAGAATTGATTGTGGTGATGTATGTCCAACCCTGTGAGTACACTAGAAGACAGTGATTTAACACTGTAGATTGACTGTAGGGTATGTGAATTTATCTCAATAAAACTGCTTTTTAAAAAATGGCATATGGGACATAAGAAAAAATTAGACTTCAGATTGCAAGCTTTATATCAATATTAAACTTCAACTTGATAACTGCCCTTAAATTAACATAAATGAACATCCTTGTCTGTAGGAAATGTACATGGAAGTATTTTGTGTTCAGGAATATATGTGTGCAAAGTGATCTCAATTTTTCAGAAGATATAGCTAGCTAACTAGCTAGCTAGCTAGCTAGAGAGAATGATACAATAATGATGGCAAAATGCTAAAATTTGTAGATCCGGGTATCTGGGGGGACAGGAGTACATGGTAGTTCTCTGTTTGGGTTTTCTATTATTTCTGCAACTATCCTGTACATTTGACATTATTTCAAATAAGAAGTTAAAAATTTTTTTATAAAAAGAGACTAACTTTCTCACATAGTTCATAAGGTGATTCTAAAGGAAATTCCAGAAGCTCCAAAAATGTTTTAAGGACAGACTACATCACTAAAATAAAACCTCCTTAGGAGAGGACTTTGACAGAAAATATCTATGCAGATGGGTAAGACTGGTATATTTGGTGGGAATTTTTTAATAGCTTCATTATTTTATAGTCTTTATATTTTGGCCGAAGATCTGATATATGCATAGAATTACCAGAGCAATAGCTCTTGATTATCCTGTTGATTCAGGGAAGACAAGGACACTTAATACATGCAGTGAAGAATGCAGAAGTCTTTGAGTAGGAGAGACAAAACCTATTTATAGTTGTGCCTGAGAGTCACCCCCAGAGAACCTCTTTTGTTGCTCAGATGTGGCCTCTCTCTAAGCCAACTCGGCAGGTAAACTCACTGCCCTCCCCTCTATGTGGGTCATGACTCCCAGGGGTGTAAATCTCCCTGGCAATGTGGGACATAACTCCTGGGGATGAGCTTGGACCTGGCTTTGTAGGATTGAGAAAGTCTTCTTGACCAAAAGGTGGAAGAGAAATGAAACAAAATAAAGTTTCAGTGGCTGAGAAATTTCAAATGGAGTCGAGAGATTATTCTGGAGGTTATTCTTATGCATTATATAGACATCCATTTTTAGTTTTTAGTGTATTGGAATAGCTAGAAGGAAATACCTGAAACTGTTGAACTGCAATCCAGTATCCTTGATTCTTGAAGATGATTGTATAACTATATGGTGTGACTGTATGATTGTAAAAACCTTGTGGCTCACACTCCCCTTACCCAGTGTATGAACAAATGAATAGAAAACAGGGGACAAAAATTAAATGAATAATGAAAGGCGGGGTAGGAGGAGTATGGGATGTTTTGGGTGTTCTTTTTACTTTTATTTATTTTTATTCTTATTTTTATTTTTCAGAGTAATGAAAATGTGCAAAAATTAATTGTGATGAATGCACAACTATATGATGATACTGTGAACAACTGTTGTACACTTTGGATGATTGTATGGTATGTGAATATATCGCAATAAAATTGCATTAAAAAAAAAAAAGTCTTTGAGTGTGAATATAAACATGAACACTGCCAAGCCAAGAATAAGTGATGCCCAGTCCTGATAGAACAACCTGAACTTGCTTTCGAACCCCCTTCCCACATCCCCTCCTCCCCAAAGGTGGAGGGGCTTGGGTGGCCACAGGTAATCCCTGAAGCCAACACCTGCTGGCAAAAGAGTGATCCTATCTCAGCAGGTCAGCTCTAAAGCACAGGAAGAAAAACACTTTGCAAAGCAGGATTACTAGCTCCTAATAGCTGAAGGGCTTTCACATAAAAAGAAAAAAAAGGGATTATTCTGTATGTTGCCAAGAGAAGAAAACAAGTGTTGGGGGTAAACACCACTAGGACGAAAACTTAAACTCAACATAAGGAAGAACTTCCCTACAGAAGGATCCGTAAATGGAATGAGCTGCAATGGAAGTATTCAAGCACAGAGGAGATGATCACTTGAGGAAAAGGAACTGAAAAGGATTAAAGGGTCTGGAATAGGGAACCTTGAAAATTCCTTTGTAACCAAACAACCCCCACCCCCAGCCCTGTGCATGTCCCCCTTGTATGCTGCTAGCTAAGTGCATGGTATCAGGTCTGGAAGTGGAATTCCTGGAAAAACCATATGCTGATGGGCAGAGGCGGGCTGCCCCTGAAGGGAGAGGACATCCGTCACTGAAGAAGGACACTTAACAGCTACAGGATGTTAAATATAAACTCAATAACTACCAAGAAAATATGAGAGAACGTGCAGATTCATGGAGATGGAGAGTGGAGCACAGGTTGCTGGGGTGGGGGCGGGGGGCAGGATGATGGGGGAAGGGGGAGTTAATGCATAATGGGTGTAGGGTTTCTGTTTGGGACGATGGGCAAGTTGTTGTAATGGAAGGTGGTGAGGCACCACAATATTGTGAATGTGATTAATCCTGTTGAATGCTATGCTTGGGGGCGGTTGAGATGGGAAAGTTTATCTTGCATATATGTTCCCATAATTAAATTTTAAAAAAAGGAAAGAACAACTAAGAGACTGTGATAAGTACCTGCAATACATGAATCCTGGAAAGGATCTAATAATGAAGGAGAAAAGGCCCAAAAGGATATAAGAAAAAACTGGAATATAGAACATAAGGCTTCATATCAATGTTAAATTTCTTGAACTTGATTACTGTACTTTGGGTGTTTACATAAGTGAATATCCTTGTTCTTAGGAAATGTTCAGAGCTGTATTAAGTTTTCAAAGGGCATGATGTATACAACGTATACACGAGCATTCAGAAATGCACTGATAGACAGATGGACATGGATGCATGAACAGAGACACAGAGAATGATATGGCAAATGTGGTGAAACGTTCAAGTTGGTAGAACTGGGTATTAAGGGGGTAAGTAAGGATATGTTGTGGTTCTCTGTATGGGGGTTTGTATTATTTTTGTAACTATCCTGTAAGTTTCAAAGTATTTCAAAATTTAAAAAGTTAAAAACAAACAAGAAAAAAAGAAGATAAAGGCCCAGGGAATATTTTATTTCTATCCTCTGAGCCCCTAATATTTTTCATAAGAAAAATCAGAAAACTTTTAAAGGACATTTCTTGGATAAATAAATAAAATGCTTAAAATAAAGTGCTTGTATAATGCTATTGAGTCTTCACTTCTCCAAAATTACTTCTAAAAAGAAAAAATTTTGATGTAAATGCTCTACTTATCAAATCCTTACAATTCCTGTACACTGTGGTCATGTGGTATAGACAACTTAGAAATTCAAGATCATGCTTCATTTCCACCTCACGGAAATGTCCTGGTTAGGAGAGAGGAAACTGCAACAGTCTTTGCCCAAGGACTTCCTTTTGATCTAAGGGTTTGTTAAGGATTGGATCATATCCCCAACAAAAGACACGTAAATAGGACCTTCAAAGATGTTATCATTGGTTAAAGTGTGGACTCATTTGTGAATAGGATCTTCAACAATCCTATTTAGAGGACACCAAATTGAATCTGGGTGGGCCTAAACCCGCATGACTGGAAGCCTTATAAAGAGAGGAAATACACACACAATCAGTCAGAAGAAGCCAGAAGTAAGTAAAAGCCAGAGAATGAAGTAGATTGCCATGGGATGGATGCAACGACGCAAGCCAAGAAACCCCAAGGATTGTGGCAAGCCAGCACCAGCACACTACAGACTCCAGTAAAAAGCATGGCCTATGGAGACCTTGATCTTGGCCTGCCAGCCTCCAAAACAACAAGACAAAAAGTTACTGTTGCATAAGCCAACCAGTGTGTGGTATCTGTCACAGCAGCTCCAGCAAACTACGACAGGGTTTGGAAAACAAGTATCCAAAGACTAGATGCAGAGCAGCAGCTGTCACCAATGATGTAAATTAAGTTATCACCTACAAGTTCAGTGATTTTTGTCTTTCCCACATAAAATATAAAGAGTAAGTTGGCAGGGAGGGAAATAAAAGATTTCCATATGTTAGAGGAAGATGGGTCCAGAAGCCAAGAGTGGGTAGTCCACAAAGTCACGTGTACAGTGCAGTCTGACAGAGAGCAGTACAGACAGACATCTGTTTGGTGGGGAGGGCTGAGAGCAGGCTGGACCACATGCTGAAATGGGAAGTGGGCTCAGAAGACAGACCGAATTTAATTCCAAGAACAGTTTACAGGAGTTTGTCCTTCAAATCACAAGGAAAAAATGATAACAGGAACAATCAAGACTTGGGAAATCCTGCTGCTTGTGTTACAAAAACAATCTAAAGGAGGCAAGAATAATCCTCACGATAACAAATCAGTTCTAGTGCAGAGAAAAAGAGAGAAAGCAAACAATGTGCTTGGTAAATGGGAATAATCTGGGTGCCCAAACCTGGCAAAGATAGCAGCCAACAAAACACAACACCATCCTCACCTATTTTGTTTTTCCAAATATCAAAAAAATAAATAAATAAATAAAAAGAAAGTCAGAAAAATATACAACATGATAAAGTTGTAATGGGGTAAAAAATGTCAAACCCCTAAATGTAACAGGAAACTGCTTGATGCATCACTGCGGACCCCACCTCTGTGGGATGTCATGGGGATTCTGGAGTATAGGCCACCAAGGTGACGGAACACCAAGTCATCACAAGTCATCAGCCTTCTGCAGCTGCCTCCCAGGGCAAGTGAGGACAGCAGAAGCTGACGCATGGGTGTGGAGGTGGAAAAGCCCCCAGTGCCGGATGCCTTCAAGAGGTGGTGGACATTTCCAAGCAGGGAGTAGAAAGACTACACAGCAAGGAGATGACTAAACAAGCTGTGATTTCCTCTCCCAACACCATTTAATGGTAAGAGGGCAAGGAACGGTTTAGGCACCATCCTGCTGGAGGCAGGGGAATGGCCTCAGGGTGAGCTCCGCAACCCTCTGGCTTCTAAGGCCGCCCCTCACCCTTCCACTTAGGGACTGGCCAGGTGCTGTGTGCAGCAGAGAGGTGAGGGAGGGCTGTGAGAAAGCAGGGCACCAAAGAAAGGGAAGACAAGCGGAAGGAGAGAGGTGTTCTCTTGTACTGTGCTCCACTAAGTTGTAAATTTGGTGTTCCTCTTGGCAGCACTGTCAGCCAAGGGTCTGGGCTGGCTCACGCGCTGATGAGCACAAACCGGCCTCCTCCCAAGAATTCCTCCCACAGAATTTTGGAGTCTGACCTTACGATCCATGGTTCGGTCAGTGTTGGGAGGTCCAGGTCACTTCTGGCTCACAGGTGTGCGTCTGTAGTCAGCACCTGAAAGAGAAAACACACACACACACACACACACACACATTGGTTGTGTTGTCCCCTTGCAGGGACAGCCCCCTCAGACTGCCCTCAGTTAAGAACTTAGGAAGCCTCACGAATTGTCTCAGCAGCCACCGCTCTTCCTCTTTCCATAAGCGGACCAAGGTGATCTCTGATAATGGTTTGCTAGTCACTTGACCCAGAAAACCCCACAAAATTGTGCAAATCAAGAGGTTCAGCTCTTTGTGTTCCCTTTAAGAACACCCGAGAACCTGCTCAGGCCTTCAAGGGTATGATATTGGAAAAGCCACCAACTGTCTGAAAGATGTCACTTTACAGAAGCTTGTGTGTGATTCCATCTTTACAAGGGTGGTGTTGCTAGTTGTGTACAGGCCAAACAGTGGGGCTGCATGCAGGGTTAGTGGCCCAAAAAGAGTGCTGAATTTTTGTTGCACGTGCTTAAAAATGCAGAAAGTAATGCTGAATTTAAGGGTTTAGATGTAGATTCTCTGGTCATTGAACACATCCAGGAGAACAAAGTCCCCAAGATGAGATGCTGTACTCACAGAGCTCATGGTGGGATTAACCATACATGAGCAACCATTGCCACAATGAGATATCTCACTGAGAAAGAATAAACTGTTCCTAAACCAGAAGAGGAGGTTGGACAGAAGAAAAAGATAACCCAGAAGAAACTGAAGAAACAAAAACATTTGGCTCAGGAATAAATTCACCATAAAGTAAATGCAAACAATGTTTTTAATCTTAACCCATTCCTGTGGGTGTGAACCCTTGTGAACAGGACCTTTTGATGAGGCTTACTTCAGCCAGCATGTCGCCCAACTGAATCAAGATGTGTCATAATCCTATTACTGGAGGCCCTAAAGAGAAGGCCACTGAGAGAAGCCACGGGGAGCAGCCAGAAGTCAACAGACCCCAGAAGAGAAAGAAGATGCCTCCATGTGCATCACCCTGTAACAGAAAAGCCAGGAACCCCAAAGATTGAGGGCAGCCAGAAGATACCAACTTCCTTCTAACTTCTGAAACTGTGAGCCAGTAAATTCTTGCTGTTAAGCCACTCTAGTTGAACGGTATTTGTGTTAACAGCTGAGAAACTAAAACAATTTTTGGTACCAGAAAATGGGGTGCTGCTATAACAAATACCTAACAATGAGGACACAGCTTTGGAACTGGGTAATGGGTGGAGGCTGCAAGAATTGTGAGGCGTTTGACAGAAAAAAACTAGATTGCTTTGAAGAGACTGTCAGTAAAAATATGGACATGACAGGTAGGTCCGATGAAGCCTTGGAAGGAGGTGATGACTGTGTTATTGGAAACTGGAGGAAAGGTGATCCTTGTCATAAAGTGGCAGAGAACTTGGCAAATTGCATGCTGATGTTGGATGGAAGGCAGAATTTTTGAAAGCAGTGAACCTGGGAATGAAGTGATTTCCAAACTAAGTTTGGAAGGTGAAGCCTGGTAAAATGCAAGAGGAAAGGGATAAGCTGAAAAGTAACCTCTTAAGTATAAAGGAATCAGAAATCAATGATTTTGAAAATTCTCAGCCTATCTAGATAGCCTGCTCTGAGACAAGCAGTTGCTATAGTATTAGAAAAGCTAGAAGGAAAGAATTTAAATGGGCAGAAGCAGCTCCAGCAGGACCAACCTGAGCTCTCAGGAAGTAAGTCCCCGGAGGATTTAACAGAATGACCCTTTGCTAAAAAGCGTCTGGCTGAGCACAGATCCAGTTGGCCCCATCAGTGGAAGTCAGGACTGGAAATGCAGTTATCCAGGAAGGACCTGTGGAAAGTTCTATTGTCTGGTGGTTTGGACTCGCTTGAAGTACATGCAGAGCCAACAAGGTTTTTGCCAAAAAACCTTTCAGAATCAAGGCCTGAAAGCAATGGAGAAGGAACAAACTGAAGGAAGAATGACTTCAAGGGCAGAACCCTGGAAGCAAAGCTCTCCTCCAGCCAAGAGAGGTGAATCCACCCACGTGTGTGGAAAGGGCAGGTCTGCCCCTGTGCTTGGAGGGGGCAGGCCCTGCGCCCTGTCATTCGGGGAGAGTGTGGCCACCCCAGTGCTTGGAGATGGTGGCGTCTGTGCCCTGGGGTTTGCAGAGAACTAGCCGCTGTTCCAGTGCTTAGAGGGTGAGGCCTGTACCCCCAAGTTTAGGGAGATTAGTGCATGGAACGGGGTAGGGGGGTGCTGCGGCTCCATCAGGCCTGGAGGACACAAGGTTGATCCACAGATGACTCTCAGACCTTGAAATCTAATGGAGTGTGTCCTGCTGGGTTTTGGGCTTGTTTGGGACCCAAGACCCCCATTTGCCTTCAAATTTCTCCCTTTTGGAATAGAAATGTTTATCCTATACATGTCTTACCACTGTATATTGGAAGCAGATAAGTTGTTATTTATGTTTCATGGGTCCATCAGACAGGGAAATTTGCCCCAGGACAGACCATAAGTGATTTTGCTAAGACTCTGTACTTAGCATCATTCTAAAAGGCTTAAGGCTTTTGGGATGTGGTGCTGGAATAAATGTATTTTGCATGTGGGAAGCACACGTCTTTTTGAGGTCCAGAGGGTAGACTGTGGTGGCTTGGAGTTATGTACCCCAGGAAAACAGAAAATAACAAGTGTGGAGAGGATGCAGAGAAATTGGAGTTCTAGCGCATAGTAGGTGGGAATGTAAAGAGGTGCAGCCACCGTGGAAAGCTATATGGCTGTTCCTTCAAAAGTTAAATGTACAATTACCATAAGACCCAGCAATGCCACATCAAGGTATATATCTGACAGTGAGAACAGGGTCACAAACAGATATGCAGACACCGATGTTCACAGCAGCATTATTCACGATTGCCAAAAGATGGCAGCAACCCAGGCATTCATCAACTGATGAGAGGATAACAAAGGTGGTCGATACACACAATGGAATATTATTTGGCCGTAATAAAAAATTAAGTTATGAGACCTACTGCAAATAGAAGAACCTTGAAAACATTATGCTCAGTGAAATAAGCAAAGCACATAAGGACAAAAACTGTGTGATACCACTTAAAAGACATGGGTAGAAACAGCAGGTTTAAAGAGATAGGAAGCAGATTAAAGGTTATGAGGGAGGGGAAGAGGGACTGTTTAGAAAAAAAACTAGCACCAGGCTGACTCCCAAGTGTGGCATCTCCCTATTAAATCCAGAACCAAGTGAGATGAGATGTGACAATCCGGTGTGTTACCTGTGTGTACAGGCCTCAAGGAAGTCACAGAAGAAGACCAGAGTGGCCAGGACTCGGTGGGGCTGCACCCTCGAGGTCACAGGGCTGCAGCAGCCTGGGGACCCTGAAGCTGGGTCACGGCCACCTAGAAAGGCAGGGCAGAGCTTTAGGGGATGTGCTAAGATTTATGCCTTCAGGCAGGGGCACAGACTCTTATAGGACCTTCCTCTGGCCTTATTCAGTGGCTTCCTAAAATGTTCAATGGGTCAGCTGTCAACTGTGAATGGGGACCAGGAGGACAGGGGTAAAGCTGTCCCCCAAAACCCGAAAGGCTCCCGAGGTAGCAGCCTGGAGTAGAATTCCCCTCCCTTCTGAGAATCGGCGGGCAAACGGCCAGGCGGTCAGGAAACAGGACAGAATGACCCGCCACCCTACAACTCCCCAAGGTTTCCAGTTACAGAGCAGGTTCACAGCCAGGATTTCAGCAGCTACACGAGGCAAGGCTGGGACAGAGCCCCTCTCTCCCGATCTTTTAACAGTCGTGGACACTGAGGGGCAGGGAGGCTAAGATGAGCACCAACGCTAACCGTGGTCCCGGCGAGGTCAGCTGCCGGCACCTCCCGGACGTAGGACAGGGTCAGGCTCTGCAGGCCCCTCCCCGGTCCTCCAGCAGCCTTCCGGAGAAGGTATTTCTGCACCAGTTTTCACACATCAGACAGGGCTGAGGCCACAGGGCACTCAGGGAGAGCGGGGAAAGCCTCGGCGGCTGCGGGCACCAAGATAAGGCAGTGCCTGGCTCTGGGCCTGCTTCTCAGGAGAAAGACAAGCAAACAGTGCACACAACACCTGGGCCACCCAGAGGCACCTCTGCGGAGGCCCCAAGAGCCTCCCGACAGGGAAGCCAAATGTGCCTGTCTGGGGTGATGAGAAGGTTTTGGTAATGGATGGTGGTGAGGGGAGCACAACATGTGATATAATTAATGCCACTGAATAGCCCACTTAATAACGGATACAATGGCACATCAGATGCACCGGGGCCCAGGGTGCACAGGCCCAGCAGTCAGTGCATGTCAAACAGTAATAAACTGACAACAGAACTCACAAAATAAAAAGGATAAAATGTCAAATTTTATGTTTATACATACGTTAATACAATAAAATATTTTTAAAATGGCTTGTTTCATTCGTGAGGCCCTGGTCACACTGTCAATTTGCCCAGTTATATCCTGGTTTAAAAAAGGGAGGCAGATTCTTCTCAGTGAGCCTGTACAAATAACCACATGGCCACAAAAAAAGTAAAAAGATTTAGTGAGAGTTTCTGAATTTGGGGCAGTGGAGGGGGAGATCGGTGAGAACTAAAGAGCATTTAAAAATGTTGCATTTCAGGATTATACGAAGTGGGAGAGTAGAAACTCCAGGAATCAGTCCCTCCACCAGGAACTGAATCAACTCTTTTGAAACTCTGGAGTCTGGCAGAACACCACAGTATCCAAGAAAGAGCAGGAGGAAAAGGCTGGTAAACTGTGAATTTCACTCTGCAGGCAGATGCCACCATCACCGACCCCCCAGTCTTGTGCAGGTAGCAGTGACACCCTCCACCCCCCGCGCCTGGTCAGGACTTAAAGACCTCGTTCCCCAAGATCTGGGAGTGCAACGGACTGATCCCTGATCACTGCTTTTGATCAGCTACTGCAGATTACTGGGGCCTGGCTCTGAGGGCAGTCACTGGTCCAACCCACCTCGGGCAAAAGCAACAGAGGCATCTTAAAGACAGCACCCTTTTGCAAGCCTGCAGAAAACAGACGGCTACATTTACTGGGCAAGTGCCAAATCAAGAAGATGCAGCTTCAAGGAGCCACAGGAGAAACTCCTGGCACGCTTGCAGGCCCCTCAGGGCAGTGGGGAGCTTCCTTTGTGGGTCTCTGCCTCCTTCCAGCTCATCCTGTGGCCTGGGGCCAAGGCTTACCTGCTTTGTCCTGCACAGAGCACCTGGGAGAGGGAGAAAGCCCATTTCCTTGGCAGTAGAGGGAGCATTCAAATTCCTGTTAGCAGAGGTACCCCTGAGGCCACCAGCAAGCACAAGCCCAGGACAAGCTCAGAAAAGAGAGGACCTGCACTTGCATTTGCCCTGGGCTGACCTAGACAAGGGCTGAACTCGGAAGGAGAGCACCAGCCAATGCAAAGCCAATTTGCACAGACTGAAAGGCATTTTTGTTTTGTTTTGTTTTGCATTGGTTTGTTTGGTTTTATTAGCTCCTGGCACTCAAGAAAACCTCTGTCATATTAGCTGGATACAAACAGCTCAAAAGACTAATCCCAGAGTTAACACTTGAAAATATTAAAACGTACATTGTGCAACAAAAGATTGCAAGACAACCAAAGAAACAGGAAATAATGGCCCATCCAAAGGAAGAGGATAAAAATCCAGAAAACATAAAAGAAGAAGACCAGACTATGGACATACTAGACAAAGACTTTTAAAAAAAAATGATCTTCAATATACTCAAAGAGATGAAGGAAAAAACAGAGAAATAACTAAAGGATATCAGGAAAATACAAGAAAAATAAGAGAATATCCAGTGCGACTTTCTTTCAAAAATGAGGGAGAGATTAAGATATTAAGCTGAGGGAGTTTGTCACTACCAGGCCTGCCCTACAAGCAATGCAGAAGGGAGCTCTTCAGACTGAAAGGAAAAGACATGAGATGGTGGATCAAAATGGCCTAAAGAAATAGACCTCCAATAAAGGTAACCACACAAGTAATTATAAATGTCAGTACTATTGTATTGTATTTTTTAATCTGTAACTCTACCTCCTACATGTGCTAAAATGCAAATGCATAAAAAGTAATGATAAGTCTATGATTTTGGACATACAATGTACAAAGATATAATATGTAACAAGTACAAAAAAAAGGTGGGGTTGGAGAGGTATAGGAATAGTGTATGTGTATGCTATTGAAGTTAAGTTGTATCACATCTATATATTTAGAATAGAACTTTATATTTAGAATAGATCTATATATTTAGAATGTTAAATTTTAACCCCATGATAAATTCAAAGAAAATACACAAAAAATATATTCAGAAATAAATGAGAAGGAACTCAAAATGGTACAGTAAAAAGAAGCATAAATGGAAGAATTGAGGGACAAAAAAGGTATAAGACTTAAAAAGATTAAAAATCAAAATGGCAGAAGAAAGTCCTGCATTATCAGTAGTGACTTTAAATGTAAATGGATAAACTCTCCAGTCAAAAGACAAAGATTGGCAGAATGGATAAAAAGGCATCAGCTATAAGCTATAAGCTATAAGCTATTTATAGCAGATGCACCTTAAATGCAAAGACATAAGTAGACTGAAAGCAAAAGGATGGGAAAAAAATATACCATGCAAGTAATAACAAAAAGAGAGCTGTGGTAGCTATACTAACATCAGATAAAACAGACTTCAAGTCAAATGCAATTACAAGAGACCAAGACAGTCATTATATACTGATAAAAGGGTCACTTCAACAAGATGTAACGATAATAAATATATATGCATCTAACATCAGAGCACCAAAATATATGAAGCAAATACTGACAGATTTGAAGGGAGAAATAGATGGTTCTCCATTAATAATAGGAGACTTTAATACACCAATTTCAGTACTGGATAGAACATCTAGGAAGGAGGTCAAAAAGGAAATAGAAGACTTGACTGATACCATAAATCAACTAGACCTAACAGACATATGTACAACACTTCACCCAACAGCAGCAGAATATACATTCTATTCTAGTGTATGAATCATTCTCCAGGATAAACCATATGATAGGTCAAAAAATCTCAATAAATTAAAAAACAGAAGTCTTTCAATGTATCTTCTCCAATCACAGTGAAATGAAGCTAGAAATCAATAACAGAGTGAAAACGGAAAATTGACAAATATGTGGAAATAAAACATACTATTAAATAACCAGTGGCCCACAAAAGAAATCACAAGAAAATTAGGAAATATCTTTAGGCAAATGAAAATGAAAATACCACATGCCAAAACTTATGGAATGCAACAAACGTAATACAGAGAGGGAAATCTGTAGCCCTAAATGCTTACATTGAAATAGAAAAACATTCCAAATCAAAGACCTAACCTCACAACTGGAGAATCTAAAAAAGAAGAACAAACAAAACCCAAAGTGAGGAAGGAAATAACAAAGATTAGAGTGGAGATAAACGAAATAGATTTTTTTTTTAAAAAAAAATAGAGAATAGAGAGAATCAACAAAACCAAAAGTGGGTTCTTTGAAAAGATCAATAAAATTGACAAAGCCTTAGCCAGACTGACAAAGAAGAAAAAAGAGAGAGGACATAAATAACTAAGTTCAGAAATGAAAAGGAAGATACCACTACTGACCCCACAAAGCTAAAAAAGGACTATAAGAAGATATTATGAACAACTGTACACCAACAAGTTAGATAACTTAGATTTCTGTTAGATGAAATGGACAAATTCCTAGAAACACTCAAACTACCAACATTGACACAAGAAGAAACAGAAGAGCTCAACAAACCACCACTAGTAAAAGAGATTGAATTAGTAGTCAAAAATCTCCACCAAAGAAAAGCTCAGGACCAGATGGTTTCACAGGGGAATTTCACCAAACATTCCAAGAAGAATTAACACCAATCCTACTCAAACTCTTCCAAAAAACTGAAGAGGATGTAACACTCCCAAACTAATTCTATGAGTCTGATCATACCCTCATACCAAAGATAACAAAAGAAAAGAAAATTCCAGACCAAAATTGCTTATGAATATTGATGCAGAACTCCTCAACAAAATACTAGCAAACCGAATTCAGGAGCACGTTAAAAGAAGAATACACCAAGATCAAATGGGATTCATCCCAGGTAAGCAAGAGTGGTTCAACATAAGAAAATCAATAAACGTAACACACCACATTAACAGAACAAAGGAGAAAAACCACATAATCATCTCAATTGATGCAGAAAAGGCATTTGACAAAATCCAGCATCCTTTCTTGATTAAAACACTTAAAAAAAAAAACAAAAACAAAAACTAGAAATAGAAATAGAAGAAAAGTTCCTCAGCATGATAAGGGCATGCATATATGAAAAGCCCCCAGCTAATATACTTAATGGTGAAAGACTCAAGGTTTTTCCTCTAAGATCAGGAACAAGACAAGGATGCCCACTGTCGCTACTGTTAGTCAACATTGTCCTGGAAGTTCTAGCCATAACAATTAGGCAAGAAGAAGAAATAAAAGGCATCCAAATTGGAACACATATGCATCCCAATTTGCATAGACACAATCCTGAAAAATACACAACAAAGCTCCTAGAACTAAGAAGTGAATTCAACAAAGTAGCGGTGTACAAGTTCAACAACCCAAAATCAGTAGTACTTCTAACACTAGTAATGAACAATTGGAAGGAAAAAATCAAGAAAGAAAAATCCATTTACAATAGCAACTAAAAGAATCAATTATCTAGGAATAAATCTCACCAAAGATGTAAAGGATTTGCACACAGAAAATCACAAAACATTGCTAAAAGAAATCAAAGAAGACCTAAATAAATGGAAGGACATTTCATGTTCATGAACTGAAGACTAAATATTGTTAAGATGTCAATTTTTTCCAAAGCGATTTACAGATTCAATGTAATACCAATCAATATACCAACAGCCTTTGCAGAAATGGAAAAGATAATCATCAAATTTATATGGAAGGGTAAGGGGTCCCAAATAGCCAAAGCCATCTTGAAAAAGAACGAAGTTGAAGGACTCACACGTCCCGATTTTAAAACTTATTATACTCCCCCCCATATGGGACATGACTCCCAGGAGAGTGAATCTCCCTGGCAACATGGGACACAACTCCCAGGAATGAGTCTGGCCCTTCTTGACCAGAAGGGGGAAAAGAAAGGTGACAAAACAAGGTTTCAGTGGCCAAGAGATTTCAAATAGAGTCAAGAGACTATCTTGGAGGTTATTCCTATGGAAGCTCTAGCTAAATATTCCAAATGGCCACAGTGTGTCAAGCCCTAATCATCAGTAGTCCCGAAATACCTAAGTCCCTAACTGAGACTTTAAAGTTACACTCACTAAGTTTATTTTTCAGAAACTTAAATCCTCCAAAGTGTTTCCATGCCAGATAAATCCCAAAACCCAGAGGCAACAGCCTCTTCAAGTACATCAACCAAATGCAAACCCCTTTCCCGTAATGTCAATACCCCTTTTCAATATGAACAAGTTAGGGTGGTCACTGCCTAGACATCTCTGAAGTTTGAGAAAGCGATTAAATGAGAGGAAGGGGTAGCAACAGAAAAGGTAGGATTTAACAAATGATTATGAGTACTGAATCTTCATATAAATTTTTTTTTAGTCTCTAGGGTGTTAGAATAACTAGAAGGAAATAACTGAAATGGTAGAACTGTCACCCATAACATTCTTTGAAATGTGCTCTATAGCTACTCGTTAAATTCTATTTTGAATGTTATCACCTTTCCATATATATCTTATATTTCACAATAAGGAAATAACTGAAACTATAGAACTGTAATCCATAACATTGCTTGAAATTTGCTATATAACTACTTGTTAAACCACACTTTGAAAGTTATCACCTTTCTGCAAATGTTATATTTCACAATAAAAAAACTTAAAAAAAAAAACCAAACTTATTAGAAAGCCACAGTAATCAAAACAGCATGCTACTGGCACAAGGATGGACATACAGACCAATGGAATTGAACTGGGAGTTAAGACATCAACCCTCACATTTATGGCTAACTGACTTTTTAATGCAATTTTATTGAGAGATATTCATACGGCATAGAAACCATCCGAGGAATACAATCACTGGCTCACATTATGATCACATAGCTGTGCATACAGCCCTATGATCAAAGTTAGAACATTTTCATTACTCCGGAAAAGAAATAAAAAGAAAAAAGAAAACCCAAATCCTCCCATACTCCCTATCCCCCCATATTTTTGACCCACAGTATTTGTATGGTACATTTGTTACTACTGATGAAGACTTAAAATATTACTGTTAACTATAGTCCATTGTTTGCGATAGGTGTATCTTCCCCCATGTATCCTTCTACTATTAAACCCTTATAATAGTGCCATATTTCTGCTTTAGTTCATGACAGAACATCTTTATATTTGTACAGTTAATCACAGTCATCATCCACCCACAAGATTCACTGTTAACCTTCCCATGTTTTAACCTCCAACTTTCCTTCTGGTAATATACATGACTCTAAACTTCCCCTTTCCACCACACTTACACACCATTCAGCACTTCCCTAAAAGCAGCAAGAGCCAGGAAGAAACCACCCAAGTCAACAGTTTGGGGACCCGGGGTACAGGGGAGGACATTTCAAGGCCAGGTCAGTGAGGGACAGAGTCCAAGAAAATGTGGACAGAGACTGTGTTTCCAGCCCTGGGTTTGAAAACCCTTCCCCCTCCCTTGAAGGAAGCAGCAGCAGGAAGCCTGATCCCTGCCTGGGGTATGGCTTCAGACTGGGACAGCTGGGGAATCCTCCATCACAAGTAAAGTGAGGGACACAGCTCCACATTTAACCACATTTTGGCCTGTGAAGTGAGGGCACAGGAACCCTGCAGTTTCAGCCCTGCCAAGTCAGACACTGCCTGGGCTCCAGGAGGAAAACAGCTTCTGAGGATGATTAAGTCACCAAACAGCACCATCTGCTGAGCAGGCCAGAAAGTGCAGGGGAACTGCAGGGCTATTCAGAGCCTCTCTCCAGTCCCTGTCCCAGGCCCATCAGAGCTGGTTTACACCCTCTGCACCAGTACCCAGCCCCGTTTTGGCTGAGAAATACGGATGACCCAACGTCAAAGCAGTGCTTTAATACAAACCCAGGCAACAACTAAATGCTAGACAAGAGAAAGAAACCAACCTTCAGAATAGACCCATTAAGATAATCAGCATATCAGCAAAAAAATCACAAGGTATACTAAAACTCAAGAAGAAATGGCCCAGTCAAAGGAACAGATCAAAAGTCAGAGGAGATACAGAATCTGGGACAACTAATCAAAGATGTGCAAACAAATCTCCTGAATCAAATCAAGGAAATGAAGGAAACTGTGTATAAGGAGATAAAGAATATTAAGACACTAGAAGAATATAAAGAATTAGAAAGGATAGAAAAATAACATATTACAGAAATAAAAGACATGGTAGATGAAATTAAAAATATAATGGAGACACACAACAGCAGATTTGAAGAGCCAGAAGAAAGCATCAGTGAGACAGACACATCAACTGAATTTGAACATTTAAAAGAACAAATGGGGAAAAAATGAGAAAGTTTGAGCAGGGTCTTAGGGAAACAATTGACAACAAAAAGTGCACAAGCATATGCCTCATGGGTGCCACAGAGCAAGAAGAAAATGGAAAAGGGTCAGGAAGAATATTTAAAGGAATAATAGCTAAAAATTTCCCAACCCTTATAAGAGACATAAATATGCAAATCCAAGAAGCTCAACATACTCCAAACACTAAATCCAAATAGACCCACTCCAAGACACATAGTAATCAGACTGTCAAACGCTGAAGAGAAGGAGAAAATTCTGAAAGCAGCAAGAGAATAGCAATTTACTACATACAAAGGAAGCCAAATAAGACAAAGTGCTGACTTCTCATCAGATACTATGGAGGTGAGAAGGCACGGATACAATATATTTAAGATACTGAAAGAGGAAAACTGCGAACCAAGAATTCTCTATCCAGCAAATCTGTCCTTCAAAAATGAGGGAGAGTTTGTTAATAAGAGACCAGCCCTACAAGAATAACTAAAGGGAGTCCTGTTGGATGGAAAGAAAATACAGGAGAGAAGATCTAGAGGATGGTACAGAATTGAAGAACGTAAGGTAACGTAAAGCATAAAAAGAGAGAAAAACATAGATCTGACAAAAACCAAAGGATAAGATGGTTGAATCAAGAACTGTCTTTACAGTAACAACTTGGAATATTAATGGATTAAACTCCCCAATCAAAAGACTCAGATTGGGAGAATGGATTTGAAAATATGATCCCTCTATATGCTGTTTACAAGAGACTCATTTTACACCAAAAGATGCAAAGATATTGAAAGTGAAAGGATGGGAAAAGATATCCCACACAAGTAGTAACCAAAAGAAAGCTGGGGTAGCTATACTAATATCAAACAAAATAGACTTTAAATGCAAAAGTGTTATAAAAGATAAAGAAGACCACTGTATAGTAATAAAAGGGGCAATTCAACAAAAAGGAATAACAATCATAAATATCTATATTCCTAATCAAGGTGCCCCAAAATGCATGAGGCAAACACTAGCAAAACTGAAGGGAGTAATAGACGACCCCACCATAACAGTAGGAGACTTCAACACACCACTCTCTCCAATGGATAGAACAGCTAAACAGAGGATCAATAAAGAAACAGAGAATCTAAATAATAAGATAAATGAACTAGACCTAATAGACATATATAGAACACCGCATCCCCAAACAACAGGATACACATTCTTCTCAGGTGCTCATGGAATATTCTCAAGGATAGACTATATCCTGGGGCACAAAACAGGTCTAAATAAATTTTAAAAGACTGAAATTATACAAAGCACCTTCTCTGATCATAATGGAATGAAGCTGGAAATCAGTCACAAACAGAACCAGAAAATACACAAATATACAGAGGTTAAACAATCAATGGGTCAAAGAAGAAACTGCAAGAGAAATCAGTAAATGTCTCAACACACATGAAAATGAGAATGTATCAAAACTTATGGGATGCAGCGAAGGCAGTGCTGAGAGGAAATTTTAAAGCCCTAAACACCTACATTAAAAAGGAAGAAAGAGCTAAAATACAATGATCTATGGCTAATTGATTTTTGACATGGATGCCAAGTCCACTACATTGAGAAAGAACAGTCTCTTCAACAAATGGTACTGGGAAAACTGGATGTCTATTGTGCTGGTTTGTATATTTATGTCCCCCAGAAAAAGCCATATTCTTTAATGCATTCTTGTGGGCATTCTTGTGGGGACAGACGTATTAGTGTGGATTGGGTTGGTACCTATTGGTTCAGTGTCCATGGAGATGTGACCCACCCAACTGTAGGTGATAACTCTGACTGGATAATTTCCATGGAGGTGTGGCCCCGCCCATTCAGCATGGACCTTATTTAGTTTACTAGAGCACTATATAAAATCAGACAGAAGGAGCTCAGGGGGAGCTGGAGCTGAGAAAGACATTTTGAAGAACGCCATTTTGAAACGCAACATAGGAGCAAGCAGACGCCAGCCACATGCCTTCCCAGCTAACAGAGGTTTTCCAGATGCCTATGGCCTTTCTCCAGTAAAGGTACCCTTTGTTGATGGACACTTTATGGCCTTAAGACTAACAGTGTAACCAAATAAATCCCTTTTTATAAAAGCCAGTCCATTTCAGGTGTTTTGCATTCCAGCAGCATTAGCAAACTAGAACATCTATATGCAAAAGAATGAAAGTGGACCCCTATCTCATACCATATGCAAAAATCAACTCAAAATGGATCAAAGACCTAAATATAAGAACTAGGGCTATAAAATGCCTAGAAGAAAATATAGGGAAACATCTTCAGAACCTTGTGGTAGGCAATGGTTTCTTAGATTTTACAATCAAAGCTCAAGCAACATATGAAAAAAATAAATAGGACCTCATCAAAATTTAAAACTTTTATGCAAAGGACTTTATCATGAAAGTCCTACAAAATGAGAGAAAATATTTGGAAATCACATTATCTCATAAGGGTTTAATATCCAGAATATATAAACAAATCCTATGATTCAACAACAAAAAGACAAATAACCAAATTAAAATATGGTCAAAAGACTTGAATAGATATTTCTGCAAAGAGAAAATACAAATGGCCAAAAAGCACATGAAAATATGTTCACTATCATTAGCCATTAAGGAAATGAAAATCAAATCCACAATGAGATACCATCTCACACCAAATAGAATGGCTACTATTAAAAAAATGGAAAATTACAAGTGTTGGAGAGGATGTGGAAAAATAGGTGGGAATTGCTGGGAATGTACAATGGTGCAGTCACTGTGGAAGACACTTTGGTAATTCCTCAGAAAGTTAAGTATAGAATTACCATATTAACTGGCAATTCCACTACTAGGTATATACCAAAAGGAATTGAAAGCAGGAACGTGAACAGATAGTTGCACACAATATTCACAACAGCATTATCCACAATTGCCAAAAGCTGGAAACAACCCAGTTGTCCGTCAGCTGATGAATGCATAAACAAAATGTGATATATATACACAACAGTATATTATTTAGCTGTAAGCAGAAATGAAATTCTGATGCATGCAACAACATGGATAAACCCTGAAGACATCATGTTGAGTGAAATAACGCAGACAAAAAAAGGACAAATATTGTATGACCTTACTTAGAATAAGCAAATTCATAGTTAGAAACTAGAATTTAGGTTGCCAGGAGTTGGGGTAGGGGTAGTAATGGAGAATTAATGCTAAATTGGTTTTGGTGGTGGATGGTGGTGATGATAAAGCAACCTTGTGAAAATAATCAAATGCACTGAATTATATATTTGCATGTGGCTAAAAGGGGAAATTTTAGATGGTATATATATTACTAGAATAAAAGTTAAAAAAAAAAAATCCACAGGCCCACACAGCACAGTGAACCCTAAAGCTCACTATGGACTATAGTTAGCACAATTACAAAAATGTTCTTTCATCAATTGTAACAAATGTACCAAACAATGCAAGGTGTTAATAGTAGGATAATTTTTCTGTAAATCTACAACTTCTCTTTAAAAAAAAAAAAGGCAGAACTTCCGGAAAGATGGCAGAGTGAGTAAGGCAAAAGGGGCTTCTCCTCCATGAAAGAAATTAGAGAGGGGCTGGAGGATGCCCAGGACCGCAGTTTTGGGGTGTGACTGCGCGTTGAGGGACTGGGTGAGTTTGTTCGGTCAGGTCCATCTCCTGGGCTGGCAGCAGTGAGACGGCCGCCAAGCAAGGGAGTGAGCAGGGCCTCTCCGCCCCCATGCACCCACTTTGGCAGTTAGCTGGGGAGGTGAGGGAACACGGGACGCAGTATTTACTCTCCCCCAATGGAAGTACAGGATGTGCACAGGCAAGAAGCGGGGATAGGAAAGGGCACCATACAGAAACATCAGGAGCCCCTCCCACACCCCAGAGGCTTGCAGGAAGACGGCAGGGGGGGAGCTGGGCACACTGAAGCTGGAAGGTGCCCTTGAGCGGACACCCTGCTGAACAGCACAGGGCTCACATCACACCCCCAGGGCAGGCAGTCCCCACTGCACATGAAGAACTGGTGCCCTGACTGGAACCCCACCCGATGTGGACTCCAACCAGCACACAAGAGAAGTTCAAGGAAGGCTGGCTTGAGAGTAAGAGGTGGGTAAAAAGTGTCACCTGCTGGTAGGATAGGGAAACTGCACTCCAGCAAGCTGTAGCTCTGCCAAATTATGTAAAAACCTGCCAATAGTGAAAAAGATTGAAAAATTTTAAATGGATCTCAGGGAAAAATGATGGACAACATGAACTGAACTATGTAAGAATCATTAGGGTTCCAGAAGGAGAAGAGAACAGTAAAGGGCAAGAAAGAATGTTTCAAGACATAGTTGGGGAAACTTCCCCACTCTTCTAAATGACATAAATATGCAAATCAAAGATGCCCAACGAACTCCAAATAGAATATATCCAAATAAACCCACTCTGAGACATATACTGATCAGATTGTCAAATGCTGGAGAGGTGAAAGTTCTGAAAGCAGCAAGAAAGAAACGATTCACCACATACAAGGGAAACAACATAACACTAAATACTGATTACTTCAGTGGTCACCATGAAGGCAAGAAGGCAGTGGAATGACCTATTTAAGACTCTGAAAGAGAAAACTGACCAGCCAAGAATTCTTTATCCAACAAAGCTCTACTTCAAAATTGAGGGAGAGAGGAGGCGGGGCAAGCTGACAACATAGAGAGGTGTGGAATTTAGTTAGTCCTTTACAGCAACTACTAAATAGCCAGGAAAATCTGGCAAATAGTCTGGAACAACTGTTGGTGGACTTCCGTGATTCTTCACACATCATACACCAGCCTGGAATGAATGGAACGGCTGAGATCACAGCATAAAAACTGTATGTAAAGCTCCCCAAACTGTGGAGCTGGCGCCACTCCCTCACCAGCATGGCAGGCTGAGTTGCAAAACTTCGCTGCAGGAGAAAGAAGCAGTCCCTGCCAGAGCAAGGAAATGTAGCTCAATCAAACTCAAATTGCAGTCTTAATTAACAAATTTTGATTACTGAATACAAGCTACAGGTATAGATAAACCCGGAGCAAGCAGGAATCTGAGGCTCCTCCCAGCAGAGAGCAGGCAGGGCTGAAGGAAAAAAAATACATAACTAAATAAAAACAGAGGGTTTTGGAGATGGCTGAGCTCAGAATATTAGAAAACAGCTGTGTCCCAAGAAAAAGAGCACAGAGAACCAGGTACCAACTCTGGTTGAATGGCGAAACTGGGGGGCTGTGGACTGGCTCTGAAAAGGGGATTTTGCTCTTTTTCTTTTTTTCTCTCTCATTCCAAGTAGCTCATTAGAGAAAGTCTCAGGTATTTTCAATTGTCAGTGTTGACCCAGACAAGGATGGAGCTAACAGAGTCAGAGAGACAAAGGAGGAATTCAAGTGTAGAAGACGACTCCCTAAAGTGTGTATCTTCCCTAAGAAAAGGAAGGCAGAGCCCAGTTCAAGTGGCTGCCCTCCCTCAGAGAATTCAGACCCCAGAGCCTGGGGAGGGGGAGAGGGAACAGAAACAACTTAAGTTTGGCTTCTGACACCCTTGGCCCCTGGCCAGGACAGAGTCCACTGAGGATTAAACGGACTACACCTCTTTACACCAGTGCGGAGCTGAGGCTGACAAGCCCCACCTGCTGGACAGGATAGGAAAAGCACAGAGTCTAGAGGCCTCATGGGAAAGTCGAACAACCAGCTCGTCAAGGAAATGTGATATGATTACAGCTTCCTCCTGAGACCTGTGTCCATCTGGTCTGGGAAAATCTGATTGGGGTAACCAAGGAAACCAGGTGCCTAAATGACAAACAATTTCAAGTCACATTAGGAAAAACAAAGATATGGCTTAGTCAAAGGAAGACACACTTCAACTGAGATACAGGAATTGAAACAACTAATTATTAACCAAATCTCCTAAATCAACCCCAAAATCAAATCAACAAGTTGAGGGAAGTTGGCAAAAGAGATGAAGGACGTAAAGAAGACATTAGGCGAACATAAGGAAGAACTCGAAAGTGTGAAAAAACAATTGGCAGAACTTATGGGAATGAAAGGCACAATGCAAGGGATGAGAAACACAATGGAAACATTCAGCAACAGATTTCAAGAGGCAGAAGAAAAGATTCTTGAACTGGAGAACAGGACACCTGAAACCCTACACACAAAAGAACAGATGGGGAAAAGAATGGAGAAATATGAGCGACGTCTCAGGGAACTGAGTGATAACATGAAATGCATGAATGTACGTGTCATGGGTGTCCTGGAAGGGGAAGAGAAGGGAAAAGAGGCAGCAACAATAATGGAGGAAATAATCACTGAAAGTTTCCCATCTCTAATGAGACATAAAATTACAGATCCAAGAAGTGCAGCATACCCCAAACAGAATAGATCCAAATAGATCTACAACAAGACACTTAATAATCAGCTTATCAAATGTCAAAGGCAAAGAATTCTGAAAGCAACTAGAGAAAAGTAATCCTTCACAAACAAGGGAAGTTCAATAAGACTATGTACACATTTCTCAGTAGAAATATGGAGGCAAACTAGTAGTATTTTAAAGATACTGAATAACGAAAACTGCCAACCAAGAATTCTATATCCAGCAAAACTGTCTTTTAAAAATGAGGGAGAGTTTAAAATATTCTCAGACAGACACTGAGAGAGTTTGTGAACAAGATACCTGCTCTACAGGAAATACTGAAGGCAGCACTACAGACAGAAAAAAAACAGGAAAGAGAGGTCTGGAGCATGATATTGGGTAATGGTAGCACAATACTGTAAGTACACTGAACAAAGATGTCTGTGAGTACAGCTGAAAGGAGGTTAGGGGCATGTAGGACAGCAGAAGGAAAGATAGAAGATAAAGACTGGGACTGTATAACTTAGTGAAACCTAGAATAGTCAATTATTGTGATTAAATGTACAAATGCTTTTACATGAGGGAGAACAAATGAACGTCAACTTTACAAGGTGTTAAAAATGGGGTGTGTGCCAGTTAGAATGTATTATGTACCCTAAAACGCCATTATCATTGATGCAATCTTGTCTGGGCAGACCTATTAGTGTTGATTAGATTATAATTCTTTGATTGAGTTTTTCCATGCAGATGTGACCCACCCAATAGTGGGTGATAACTCTGATTAGATAATTTCCATGGAGGCATGACCCCGCCCACTCAGCATGGGCCTTAGTTAGTTCACTGGAGCCCTATAAAAGCTCAGACAGAAGGAGCTAGCTTGCTACAGCCAAGAGGGACATTTTGAAGAATGCACAGGAACCGAGAGAAGAGCTGCAGATGAGTGACAGTTTGAAGACGGCCGAAGCAGACTTCTGCTCTGGAGAAGCTAAGAGAGGAGAAACGCCCCAAGAGCAACTATGAGTGACATTTTTGAGGAGCTGCAGCTTAGAGAGGAATGTCCTCGGAGAAAGCCATTTTGAAACCAGAACTCTGGAGCAGACGCCAGCCACGTGCCTTCCCAGCTAATGAGGTTTTCTGGACGCCATTGGCCATCCTCCAGTGAAGGTACCCGATTGTCGATGCATTACCTTGGACACTTTATGGCCTTAAGACTGTAACTGTGTAACCAAATAAACCCCCTTTGTAAAAGCTGATCCATTTCTGGTGTTTTGTGAAAAGGCAGCATTAGCAAATAGAACAGATTTTGGTACCTGAGAAGTGGGGTGCTTTTGCTGCTGAGTTTGCAAATACCAAACATGTTGGAACAGCTTTTTAAATAGATAAGGGGAAGGTTCTGGAAGAATTCTGAGGAGTTTGAGAGCAAAGGCCTAAGCTGCTTTGAAGAGACTGTTTGTGGAAATATGGACTCTAAAGATACTTCTGTTGAGCCCTTGAACAGAAATGATGAATGTGTTGCTACAAACTGGAAAGAAGGTGATCCTTGTTTTAAAGTGGCAAAGAATTTTGCAAAATTGTGTCCTGGTGTCAGATGGAAGGCAGAATTGGAAAGCAACAACCTGGAATACTTAGCTGAGGAGCTCTCCAGACTATGTGTGAAGGATGTATCCTGGCTTCTCCTTGCAACTTACAGTAAAATGCGAGCGCAGAGAGATAAGCTAAGAACTGAACTCTTGGGTTCAAACAAACCAGAAACTGATGGTTTGAAAAACTCTGGGCTTCCAGGGGGTGGATCCCCAGAAGCTTCAGCCCAACGTGAGGATTTAACCAAACATAGAACCCGACTGCCATTTCAGTACAAGCCAAGATTGGAGATGGAGTTAAGCAGAAAGGATCTGTGGGAAGCCCTATAGTCTGATGGCTTGGACCCCTGTGTGCTTCATGTGAAGCCAACAGAATTTTTACGAGATCTTTATAGACAGAGATGCTGCCAGTCTGGACTGGAGGAGACAGACAACAAACAAATTGAAGGAAAAATTTCTTCAAAGACAGAGCCATGGAGGTTGAGGTCTGGAGTCAAGAGGTCTTGGGCTTGGAGAGTGGAGTGGCCCACACGCATGGAAAGGGTGAGTTTGACCCAGAGGTCGAGGGTGGGCCTTATGCCTAGATGCTCAGGAAGAGTTCTGCCAACCCAGGCCCCAAAGAGGGTGGAGCACATTCCCCAGGGACTGGGGAGAGCCTGGCTGCCACCCCACTGTTCTGAAGGGGTTGAGCATGTGCCCAGAAGATGGAAGAGAATCCAAGTGCTACCCCAATGTTTGAGGGTGGGGCTGAGAAGGTGTTTTCCCCAATGTGTGGATATGTTGGAGCACTCACCCTAGCGTTTGGAGAGAAAAGGGCTGCCACGAAGGCCCTTGGAAAGGGTTGGACTCTGCCCTTTCAAGCCACAAGGATAAAACGTCATTCTGTAAATGACTCTCAGACTTTGAAATCGGGTGGAGTTTGCCCTATGGGTCTTAGGAACTGTTTTGGTCCTGTTAACCCTGTTTTCCTTTCCATATCTCCTTATGGCAGTGGGAATGTTTATCCTACCAGTGTCCCTCCTTCATATATTGGCAGTACAAAACTTGTTCTAAGTTTCACAGGTCCATAGCTAGAGGGGAATTTTGCAAAGGATATGAAAAGGCATTTTTCTGAAGAGGAAATACAAATAGCTAAAAAATACATGAAAAAATGTTCATCATCACTAGCTATCAGGGAAATGAAAATCAAAACCACAATGGGATACTATATCACACCAATAAGAATAGCTGCTATTAAACAAACAGGAAACAATAGATGCTGGAGAGGATGTGAAGAAACTGAACTCATATTCATTGCTGGTGGCAGTGTATAATGGTACAGCCGCTGTGGAAGACAGTTGGCGGTTCCTCAGAAAACTAGATTATCAAATTACCCTACGATCCGGCAACTGCACTTCTCAGTATATAACCAGAAGACTAAAAGCAGTGCACAGACAGACATTTGTACTCTGATATTCATAGCAACATTGTTCACAATTGCCAAGAGGTGGAAACAATCCAAGTGTCCTTCAACTGATGAGCGGACAAACAAAATGTGGTATATACATATGATGGAATACTATGCAGCAGTTAAGAAAGAACAAGGTCCTGAAACATGCAGAACATGGATGAACCTTGAAGATATAATGCTGAGTGAAATAAGTCAGACACAAAAGGGGAGTATTGTATGTTACCACTTCTATGAACTCCCTGAACAATGTAAAATAAACATCTTATAATGTAGAATACTGAAGACCAGTGATAAACAGAAGCTAGTGGAGGGGGAATGATAATCTAATATGTTTACATATGAGGGTGAATTCAAAGTATGGGAATGGATAGGGGTGATGACTGTTTGTTATTGGGATTATAAGTATCAGAGCTGTATTGAAGATGAATATGATTCAAAGGGGTTGTTTAAAGGCATGCTTCCCACAGAACAGCACTACAAATATAGACGGGTTCTTGCATAATATACTTCTAAGTATGACACTGGTACAGAGAGTTGACAACAGAAGGGTATATGGGAAAAATCTACCTATTGCATAGTAGGGACTATAATTAATAGGAATACCTTACTAGTACCACACAAACACCAGGGACAAATAATTAAGGGCTGAAAAGAGCTATGGGGTGTTTTGGGTCATGAGAATTGTTTAAAATGGAGCGTGATGAAGATTGTACAACTAAGTGATGATAATGTGAGATATGGATGGATTATTGTGGATATAACATATGTTATGTGAACTTAGGAACCCCCTACTTTATAAGTCAAGCTCTCAATATTGAGGCTTGCTTGGGTGAAACTTGTGGTCGTAAGGGGGAAGCTAAGCCCACCTGTTATTATGCCTAGGAGTCACGTCCAGAGAACCTCTTTTGTTGCTCAAATGTGGACTTTCTCTAAGCCTAACTCTGCAAATAAATTCATCACCCTCCCCCTGACATGGGACAGGACTCCCCCAGGTGAATGAGTCTGCCTGGCAATATGGTACATGGATTCTGGGAATGAGCATGACCCTGGCATCGAGGGGTAGAGAATGCTGACCAAAAGGGGAAAAAGAAAGGCAACAAAATAAGGTCTCAGTGGCTAAGAAAATTCAAATAGAGTTGAGAGGCTGTCCTGGAGGTTACTCCTATACAAGCTTCACCTAGATATGCCAAATGGCCACAGTATGAGAAGCCAAAGCTAACAGTAGTCCCCAGAACCCTAGAGAATACCCAGATCCCTATCTGAGACTCTAAAGGTTTCACTAAGTTTATTCTTCAGAAACTTAAATCCTCCAGAGAACTCCTATGCCAGCTATGTTCCCAAAACCCAGAGGCAGTAGCCTCTTCAAGAACGTCAACCAGATGCTTAAGAAGGAAGTTTTCTCATATATGCAGAAACATAAATTAAAACATCAGCAACATTCCAAGCAAATCACTGCAATACAGTTTCCCTCCTCGGTTCACTCAGTCTGAGGATGTGGGGTTAGCAGCCCACTTTCATGCAGCCTTCTGCTTATAGACTAAACACGCCGTGGTCCTGGTGCAGTCCGACGGCTGTGCAATGATGTTAGTCCAAAAGCGGGACCCACAAGTCTATTCTTTGACGATCCCTAAACTCAAGTACCTGGTACAAGCCTTTTCCACAAGTCTCTGCTTCTGTCCTTCTTTGTTGAAGACACACACACACACAAATAAAAAATCATCTATGGACAATAGAGACTTACTGGCTGTGGTGAATTCATTACTCTCACCAGGAGTGAAATTCTCTTCTGGGGGACAGTATGTAACAGTTTCATAACAATTTTGATCAGTGTTTCCCTTAAGAATAGAAAGATATTATGGACAGCAAGAGCCTTGACAAGCAAGGGTCTTCCCATAAGGCATACAATTTCTGAAATATTTATGTTAATAGAATTGTCATGTTGTGTTATTAATTATGCTGATAATAATAATCAATGTTGTGTTAATGGCATAAAACTTAACCTTGGGGAAGGCTGAGTAGCCTCTCTTCCCACCTGACTCTCTCCTCATACAGCCCTTTTAATAAACCATAACAATTCATACAAGTTAAGTATTTTTAACAGTTCTCTTTTTTTAATAAGTTTTTTTATTATGTTAACATAAATATAGATAACATAAACTCTGCCATTTTAACCACTTTTAAGTGTACAATTCAGTGGTATTAATTGCATTTACAATGTTGTGCTACCAATACCAACATCCATTACCAAAGATTCTTCCTCACCCAAAACAGAAACTGTACACATGGAGCAACATCTCCCCCTTCTCGCTACCCCCGAGTCCCTGGGAACCTCTAATCTACTTTCTATCTCTTCAAATTTACTTATTCTAGGTATTTCATACAAGTGGAATCATACAAGTATGTGTCTGTATGTGCTTTTTTAATTCCACTGGGCATAATGTTTTCTAGGTTCATCCATGTAGAGGCATGTATCAGAATTTCGTTCCTTTTTAAGGCTGAGTAATATTCCATGGTATGACTACACCACATTTTTGTTTATCTATAGCATTTCTCTTTTTATAAGGTGAAAAACCCAACCTTGGTGATTTTCCAAAGACCCTCTGGGAAGTCTAAATGATAGTTTTAGGTGTAAAAGATATCCTGAAACAAATATCTTTTCTCTTAATTTAGGTCCAATCTTGCGAAAGCAAAGTAAAGGTGTTGTCAAAGGCGATTTCGGCACTTGGTTGAGATGGGCTCATGGGTGTGTGGGAAACAAGACTTGGTAACCCTTAGTGAGAACTGGTGAAAACTTAGCTCTTTCATAAGTGAGGCACCTTTTGCTCTTTCCTTTTTTTTCCCTTTCAATAATCAAAGGCCCAATAAAGTCAACATAAAGCACTGAAAACTATTCTGCTACCACGTGGGTTACACAGAAAGTAAAGAATAATCTTTCATTTTGAAGGCAAAAGCATTAATGAGTAAACCGTAAAAAGCAAGACTGCTAAAACAAAAAAAACATTGCTAAAATTTTGGAATATTCCATGGCTCCTTTTCAGACTTGGGTATTTATAAAACCATGGCAATAAAATTCACATTCCAAGTTTTGTGTTTCATTATGTTTTTTATATTCTAGAACATACTGATAAGTTACTTTAAGATAAAGTATGGTCCAGGAAATTTAGGGTCTTTGAGGTCAACAATAGTACATAATGACACTAACATTATTTTCCTTTTCCATTCTCATTTTCTTAGGAGGGTACAGTAGAGTTTTCCAAAGGCTACATAATACAGATTTCTGAGAAATCTGAGAATCAAGAAATCTTCTACTGGGTCAGACATTTAAGAGATTTTTTTAAAATGTGAAATGCCATTTTCTCCCTTAACATGCTTTGTTTTATGAAATATATTTTTCAAAAAAATTATTTACATTCATAAGCAATGGGCATTGCTGCTCTTTTTAAATGAATTGACAAATATCCTTAAAATTTCTCAGTTTTAATTTCTAATATGATAAATATTAATAGATATGACACTTAATCCAAAGCTTTCTGGGGTCCAAAAGGGTCTGGAGACCCAAAAGTTTGAGAAGAGATGTTTTAGGGGAAAAAATACCATTTTCCTCGAAAAATAAAAGCATATAGCATATACACATCCCGTTTCTACGTGTCAACCACATTGATTATAACTTTTAACCAAAGTAACTGACCTCTATTTCACAGAAAGTAGAGTGCATAACTGACGGCTGTCTGTCATACACATGCATTTTAGTAGACAAGTCCAGCTCCATGAGCAGATACACTATGACATTCTACAGCCACACGGGTTCCTTTTACACCTTCTCCATGTAGCAAAAATGAGTGCATTCATTAGCATCACCAAGAGCTATAGCCTCTTTATGGCATATTAAAAAAAAACTTAAAATTTTATCTAGTCATCAGTGTTTAAGTATTCTGTTTTACTTAGTAATTATCTAGGTATACAGTGATTGCCTGTTAGCTCAATTAATATTAGCCCAAGGTTTCAAGTTACCTAAGCTTTATCTTGGAAATTATCTCCAACCTGACATACTACAAATAACAATTACAACACAATTAAGAAAAGTATCAGAATAGTGATTCAATTTAGTTTTCAGATAAAAACAGATTTACATTTTTCATACTCTTAAAATGTTACATAAGGAGCCTCACCTGATCAAAATGGCAGAGTCAGAAGCTTTGAACAACCAGCAACAACTAGCAGAAATACCTTTCTCAAAAGTACAGAAAACAGTTAAAGGAGCAGAAACAGAGCAAGCACCAACCCAAGAAAAAGGCTACTTAAAAGCTGCAGGATCTGGGGGTGCCCTGGCAGCCCCCTCCCCCGTCCCTCACCGGCTTGGGGCTCCCAGTGTGGATCCCTGGGCCCCTCGTGCACATACTGGGATCCTGGGAGCATGTCTGTCTGGCCCAGTCTGTCTGGTGGTGGCCTGAGGGACTCAGCGTCCCAGAACTTGCCCTGCAGCTCACTGAGCCCTCTAACCCTTGGGTAGCAGTCAATTCATGTAGGACATACACTGCAGTGCCTGGGACCTGAAGGAAACATATTCCTAAGAAGAAGGGACATTTGTAAGAGTGTGAATGAGGGGATTCCTCGGGCCAGGTACTCATGACCAAGACAAGAAGATGCACAGAAAGGGTCAGGGAGGCCCCTAGGCTTTGGCCTGGAGCTGTTCTCTAAACTCATTGTAGGGATAAGCCCTGTAGGCAGCACTTGCACAGCTCAATTTGCAAAAATGGGAAAAGGTGTTTTCTTTTCCTTTCTTTTCTTTCTTTTTTTTTTTTTTTTTGCTAGCTCCCAGCCAAAAAAAAAGTGATAGCCCAGGCTAAGGAGAAGATTAAAGAATTATTAGAAACCATCGAGGGGGAGGAACAGACCTGGGGCACAGCAGGCAAAAACTTTTTTAAAATAGTTCTAAATACTAAATATGCTCAAAGAAGTAAAGGAAATCATGGACAAAGAACTAAAGGAAATCAGAAAAATGACAGATGAACACAAACAAAATGGCAATAGAGAGATGGAAATTATGAAAAGGAACCAAACCAAAATGATACATCCAGAGAGAAAACGTGGATCTCCAGGGTCCCTGCCAGTTCTAATACCCACTTTTCATAAATACAAAACCAGTAGTCCAGAGTTGCTAGAAGACAGCCCTCCCTTGGTCACTCGGACTCAACTGAGTCCCTCAGACACCCCAGGAAGACCACGCAGGCTTCCTAATCCACTTACTCTTCCTCTGGGTTTCCACAGGAGCTTTTGGACAACCAAGCAGGGTGGAAGTGGGGGATTCCCACTCTCACCCAAGAGCACACACAAAGCCATTCCACTGCAGTCCATTCTCTCAGCCTATCTGGAATTCCTCAAGGAAGGCCAATGCTGGAGTTCTGGACTTTGCCCAGTCTTCTTCTTTGTTCCTAGGCTGAGTCTGAGCGTCCAGCCTCTGAACCTTCTCCACAGACACTGGGGGAAATTCCCCAGAAATTCAAGTGTGCCCTGTGACTTCTCTTTTCCTCTCCCCTTTGATTTCAAGGGCACAAGGAACCACTGATCTACCCCAGTGGTTCTCAATTCTGGCTACACACTGGAATCAATGGGGAAGCTTTAAAAAGAAAGTAACAAGTGCTGACCAAGATGTGGTAAAATTGGAATCCTCGTGCATTGCAGGTGGGAATGTAAAATGGTGCGGCCGATGCGAAGACAGTTTGGCAATTCCTCAAAAAGGTAAACACAGAACCATCATAGGACCCCATTATTCCATTCCCAGGTATTCTTCCAAGAGAATTGGAAACATGTCCACACAAAAACCTGGACATGAATGGTCTTAGCAGCATTATTCATACTTGCCCCAAGGTTGGAAAAAAATGTGGGGAATCCATTCAACGGAGTATGTTTTGGGCATAAAGAGGAATGAAGTGCTGACATGCTACACATGGAAGAACCTTGCAGACATCATGCAAATGAAAGAAGCCATCACAAACCAGCACATATCGTATGATGCCATTTATAGGAAACATCCATAATAGCAAGTCGACAGAGACGGAAAGCAGATCACTGGTTGCCACGGACAGGGAGCAACCAGCAATGTGTACAGGGTTTCTTTTGGGATGTTGAAAGGTTCTAAAATTAGACTGTGGTGATGACTGCACAACTCTCAGAATATGCTAAAAACCACTGAACGGTATACTTTAAATAGATGGATTTTATATGTGAAATGTATCTCATGAAAGCAGTAAAATAAATAAATAAAACGAGAACAAGGCAGCCTGCAGGGTTGGGGGGCTGTACAAAGAGGTCAGACCACCCCTCGGGGAGGCCGCGGCTCCACCTGGGTCCTCGGCCATCGGGGATGAGAAAGGCCTGCAGGACCCGCTGCCCTGCTTCCCCTCACCTGCCCGGGCCCTGGATCCTGGGCAAAATGTGGACACCAGGTGGGTCCAGGTGGGTTAGAAGGGAGGGAGACAGGCGTCCCTGAGGCCACCCCAGAATTCCCAGTCGAGCCTTTACCTGTCCCGCCACTCTCCCCTGCACACTCCACAAATACCCTCCTTTTAGAGCTCAGTCAAAAGAGGACCCGGGGTCATCAGCAGGGGTGATAGGGGTGCTGTGATGGGTAAAGCTGGCCTCCACCTCCCCGGGCCCTCGTAGAAATAGCCTGTCTCCTCTGCTATGAGATCTGGGGAGAGCAGAGCAGGCCTGGCATGAGAAGAGACGGGCAGGGCACTGAGGTCTCGCTGCAGGGCAGCACGGCCATCAGCATGGCCAGGGACTTGGAGACACCCAGGTAAAAAGGCTTTCAGGGAGCCTGTGGACACCTGGGAGCCAGGTGGTCTGACGGCCGGCAGGGAGTGGCCTGACTCACAGCCCCACACCCTGCCCTTCCCAGGAGAGGAGGAGGCAGAGCCCGATGGGAAGTTCCTGGAAAAGCTCCAGTGAAGGTCAGTGGTCCTCAACTGGAGCAGGATCTGCGTGGACTCCAGGGTCCCAGACTGCTGCCCGAGCTCCTCGGTCCCTCCTCACCACCCCCCACCACACTCAGAGGCAGCTAGGCCTGGCCGAGCAAGAAGGCGAGGTGACCCCTACTGCGGTGACCTCCCCTATTCAGGAGTCAGCACCCAAAGCTCAGGGTCCCCAATCAGCTGCAGAGCAGCCTCCTCCTTCCAGTTTCCAAGGAGGCGCCTGCCTGGGCTGAGGGCCTCTCCCCAGCAGACTCGGACCCGATGTGACTTCCCAGATGGCAACTCAGCTGTTCACAAAGCGCTCGCTGGCTAAGGCAGGAGGGGCTGCTGCGGCGTGAGGCTTGGCCCAGCTGGCCTTAAGACCCCAAACCTCAGAGCCTCATCTTTTTTAACCTTCACAGGACAGTTGCAAAAATAATACAAAACCTATACAGAGAACTCCAGCATATCCCGCCTCCCCTCCAGATACCCAGATCCACCAATTTCCATATTGTGCAGGGTGGGGTTTCAGGATCACAGGCCCAGGGGGCCTCAGCCCTGGGTCTCCCTGAACCTGTGACTCCCGCCACACTCAAGGGCCCAGGTGCCTTCAGGCTCCGGCCCCTTCCACCCCCAGCTGCTTTCCACCCCACTCAACACCCAGAGTCCTGCCATGTGCTGGCACTGTCCCCACCCCCTAACTGAACCCTGGCCCCCCAGCTCTGACCTCAGCTGATGTTCCCTGGAGAGACAGATCTAAACCCCAGGGAAGCTGAGCCCCTAAGTCTTCCTAGCCTGGGGGGGAACCCCTAAAGGTAGATGCTCACACCTGGCTTTGCACCTGCCTGGCGTCACTTTCCCCATCTGGAAAAAGTGAGACTCCATACCCTGTGGGGCTTGTGTGGGGATCGAATGAAGGAACAGGGAATGAGTGGCTTCGCGGAGGAGGAGGGAGAGCCATGCGGGACCCAGGGCTGCGGAGAGGACTGCCCCGCACAGGATCATATTCACGAGAAGCCCCCCACCTTCAAGTTTCCCACGGCGGCCCCTAGAGGGTGACGCTGGGCAAGTTCACTGAATGTGCATGGGAATTAAAACAAGACCAAATATGGATGCAGAGACGCCCCTAACAGAAATACAGCAACAGTATCTCCCGCCCCAGGTAAAGACTCAACCCCGGGGGAGCAGGGGGAGATTTGGCGAGTTGCAACACCCTGTCCCTTCCCAACGCACACGCACACGCGTGCATCTGGATCTCTGCGGCCAGGCAGACCCCCGGGCCACCGCGCTCCCTTTCCTTCCCCCGCAGAAAGAGGGTTTGTTTGACCAACGAAGAGGATACCCAAGTCCTAGGTAGGAGCTTGTTAACTGCAGGCTGGGGAGCCAGGCAGGCAGGAAGCTGGCGTTCGGCATCCAGAAGACAGGAGGCAACGCCCACGTGGTGGCAACCCCGCCCCAAGGGCGGGGCTTCTCCGGCCGGGGTCAATTTCTTCCCAGTTACTCCACGTGCCTGCGAGTAACTTAAAAACAAACCACTTCCTAGCATGCACAGATACAAGGCTGCTGAGCATAGATGAGGACCTGTGCTTTGGAGAGTTTAAAATAGAACTTTACCTTATTTTGAAACATCCTATAGCTACAGGGATTGCATGAGTTTAGTACCTTTTGTATTATTTTAAAATATTAGACTGTATTTATCTACACAGAATGGCATTAGAGTAAGGGATAAGAGCATGGACTCAAATTCAGCTCTGCCTCTTACTTCTTACTGTGATATTGGGCAAGTCATTTACCCTCTGTGTGTCTAAGTTTCCTCCCCTGGAAAATGAGAGTAATAATAGTAGATATCTCATTGGGTTCATATGAAGATTAAAAGAGTTAATATAGGCAAAGCACTGAAATTGCACCTGACCCATAGTAAGGCATTCATTAGCATTTGTGATGATAAAATAAATGAAATAAAACAAGCATACAAACAAATACATTAAAAAAAAAAAAAAAAAACACTTTCTCTTTTTCTCAGTTGGTGGCTTCCCCTACAGAAAAGGGCCCTGGACATAAACATCCAAAGCCAAACAAGAATTGGACTTGCGAGACAGCAGCACCTCCAAAAACGGTGGCGTGTGGGTCACACAGAGGGTCGAGTTGCCTTTCACCTGAAATTTCCCCAGACTGACCAAGCCAGGCAGGTGGGGGAGGGGTCAGGGGACTGAGGAGTGGGGGTGGCTGGTGGGGACCGTCCTTGAGGAGAAAACCCCACTGTGAGGGACCTTGGCACTGCCCCAGAAGCCGCACCCCCTCCAGTGGGCACTGCTGGCCCAGCTGCCCGACAAGGGAGGGGGTCCACCAGCGCCTCTCTGTTCCTCCCCCTCGTGGTTTAACAGGGTCCCGGGTGCAGAGGTGGGTGGGCTGAACCTGGGAACAGGAGCAGTGAGAGGTCTGACTCCCTTGACTGTGACCTCGGGCAAATTACTTAACCTCTCCGTGCCCCGGTTTCCCCATTTGACAAATGGGGTGATAATCTAGTCTATCTAACTACTGTGATGTCTAAACAAGCTATTTAACATAGGTAACGCTCTGTGTGTGAGTGCCCAGTTCAGGAGCTCTGCAGGCCTTGATTAGCTGTCTTTTTCAGACCCATCAGTGGCTTTGGGCAGGGATGTGTGGTGGCCAAGGTGCCTGGGGAGGGGCAGACGCACCAGCAGGCCTTGCGGTGCTGCGGGCCTGCACCAGCCTCTGCAGTAACAGCTTGGCAAATGGTGACCAGGAGGGCAGCCACAGCAGGTACTTCCTGTGGCCACAGCTCGAGAGAGTGGCCCTTCCTCCACCTCACAGAACCACTGGAATCATCCGTCTTGGCCCTTCTGCAGGGCCAAGACTCCCACCCTGGAAGGCTCCGTCATCAAATATCCACACTGCTCCATCTGCCCTCCTCCTCCCTTCTGAGTCTGGAGGCTCGGCCCTGCTGGCGGCTCCTGGGCAGGCCATTCTCGGTACCAGCCAAGGCTGTGAGCTTTCCCGTGCAGCCACCAAGGCCTCCATGCAGGGCACACCTCCCCAGCATTCCCTGCACCTGCTGAGTCCTTTATGCCTCCACCCTGAATGCCCTTTTCCACCTTCTTCATCTGGCAAGCAACTACTCATCCTTCAGAGTCCACTCCAGACAGCCCGGATAGCCTCAGCATCTCTGCCAGCCCCAAGTCCACCTCCCCAGACAGAATTCACAGCAACCCACCCCAGGTTCCCGCAGCTCTTTGCACAAAACTCCATCAAGGCCCATAACCCAATCCATCAGCCGCTGGTCTCATATCTCCATTCCCCATAAGAGGGCACCCCGCCCCTGGGGACCCCCTGGAGCCCGGCCCAGCACAGGTACCAGGATACCCAAAGGAGCCACAAGATGCCTGCTTTAAACCCTCACTGTGAAGTGCTGCACAAGCCTTCTTCCCTAAAGGGGACAGAAGAGTTTGCGAAAATACACACTCCCTGGAACGCTACCTACCAAACTTCTGAAAAGGGGGGATTCCCCCTTCCACTTTCCTCCTGGTTCTGAGATCAGATACTTTTCCAGACACAGTTATCATCACCGATTCCTGGTGGACCCCCAGGGCCCTGACTCAGGCCAACCTCATCTCAGAGTCTGCCAGGCACCCCATCTGGGTGGAGATGGAACGTGGAAAACCCACATCTTCTCACACAGCTTCCTTCAGCTCCTTTCTATATAGAGATGCCAGACAGTGTGCCACTGAGCATGAGTCTTGAGCCAGCAGATAAGACTTCCAGGAAGGGCAAGCAAGGTCTGATGGGGGCGGGGGAATTCTGGGATGAATTGGGGGGTGAGGTGCTGGTGCTGGGTCCCCATCAGGCTCCATCTCTTCATTCCCCTCCCCAGGAGGGCTGGATTAGGGCCAATCCAATTCCAGCAGCACTCCCCCCCCAACCCAAACCCAACCCAACAGATGCGGTAATCATGTTCCTTACACACACACACCCACTTGGCACCACCACCGCCGTCCCACCACAACCCAACCCATGGGCACATTCATATTTGTTGAATGAACGAATAAATGAGGCCCTGCCGGCCAGCCTCTTGAGGATTGCAGACTTCGGGGATCTCCCAGGATCTCCATGGTCATTAAACTATTCAGCAAACTGCTGAATATTTGCCCACAATTCCCAACCGCTCTAAGACAGGCATCGAAGAGGTCTGGCAGGCCCTTCGACCACATTTGTTAACCATCAGCCCTCAAAAGCCAGACGAACACCAAGGAGTCCGCAGGTGTGTTCAGGTGCCAGGGAAAGTGCCCTGGGTCGACCGGAGCCCAAGGCAGAGGCGGTGTGGGATCTTTAGCCCGTCCCTTCCCGTAGGCTTCTCATCCCGGTGGTTTAGCCCCGCAAACCCCAGGCTACCTGCGAACCGTCCCCGACCCGCGGGTAGACGCGTCCCTCCTGCGCTCCCCGCACACCTGCCCGCGAGGAGCCGAGCGGGGCGTCCACCCTCCACCTCGGCCCCGCAAGCCGCCGGCACACCCGAGGTTCACGTGCAGCGGGCAACAAAGGCTTCTCCCACCTCTCCAAAGGGAGCAAGGCGCCGGCCACAGCACAGAAGAGCCGCGCGCGGACTCCCTCCTCTTCCGGCCCCCTTGTCCCCGTGCCCGCGGGCTCCAGGTGCGGGGGAGGATCCCGTGCAGCGTCTGGGCCGCGGGGACCCAGCTCTCCTCCTCGCCCCAAGGGCGGGGGACTCAGGCGGACGGGAGGCAGGGAAAAGAGCGGCCCCGAGAAGCCTCCAACTCTAGCCGCGAGGCCCGCGGGGCGCACTGAGCGGAGGTGGCACCAGGCGGCCCGCGCCTCCCCTCCCGTCCTCTAGCCTCCTACCCCACGGCGCTGGCGGGCTGGGGCCGGGCCAGGGAGGGCTGCGCCGGCGGCGGCGCGGGCAGAGCCCAATGCCCGGTGCCCGGGTACCGGGGGGTCCTGAACTTGAGTTGGGCGCAGCCCAGGAAGAGAACGCGGGAGCGCAGGGACCCGGACGCACGGCCCACGGGAGACGGAGGCGCGCGCACTCACCGGCCGCGGTGGGGGGTGCGGGGCGCCGGGCCAGCCGGGGTGAAGGCAAAGTCCCCGAGGCGCGCGGAGAAGGCAGAGTACGCAGCCGCTGCTCCGCCAACTTCCTCTCTCGGCCCGCACACCCCCGGCCCGCCTCTCTTTAGCCCGCCACCGCCGGGCCCCGCCCCCGGCCCGCCCCGGCCCGCGCGTTAAAGACGCAGGGTGACAATAGGCGTTGGGGGGTGGGTAGAGGGGGGGATCGCGAGGCGCGAGCGGGAGTCCGGCGCCCGCGCCAAAGGCTGGAGGAGGGCCCCTGATTCTGGCCCAGAAGATAAGACGACAATCGAGTAAAAATGACGACTTTATTCAACAACATGCCGGAATTCACACCTTCACCAGATTGCTGTGGTTGTCAGAGTAGGCATCCGGGCCGGGGACCACCTTGCAGCGATGCAGGGCTGATTCCTGAGGCTTCTCGGTGAACTGCTTGCAGAATCCTCCCAGGCTGTTTTTGGAATAGTCTTGGCGAAGGTTGGAAAATATGGGTAAAAGACTTTGGGTCAAAGATAACCTAATCAAGCCCCTCTAGCCCCTGTGTCGGGAATACCCACCCCCACGGCCCCGGGGGTTGTGGCGTGACCCACCCCCAAGGAGAAACACACGTGACGCAAACAAAAGGGAAACAGAAACGGGAAGGTATGTTCCTGGAAAAGACGAAGAACCGAAGCGAACTCAGGAAGTGGCCACAGCTGAACATAAGAATAGAAACTGAAGAAAAGAAAAAAAGACTGGAAGGGAAAATAAAAACACCATATGGTTGCATTAAAGTAATACAATCACAGTGATTTTCTTCTTTCTTTTTTTCTTCTTTTTTTTTAATCTACCAGTTGTTCTCAAAAGACCGTGGGACTAATTTTAATAAAAATTACAGAATGGAACAGATTGTCATATGTAGGCATCATCTGCATTTCAAGTTGATTTTTTTTAATCAGAGCTGCATATGCAAGCGATTCAAGTATAAATAACAAGAACTATTTTTAACTGGGTTGTCTCTGAGTTTCTTTGAAGCCAAAGCAAAAAATAAAAAACAAATAGGGGGGAAAAAACTACATGATTAATTTCACAATTCTAGAAAGGAAGGAGCATACCAATTTCCATTTCAAGGGAGGGAGAGTATCTGGCACTTGACTTTAAATGAAATTTCTGAGTTTCAGGTGTAGCTTAATATTGCCAAAAGAGACGATCTGGAAATTTTGAGCAAAAGCAGGTTCACGAGAATAAATACATTTCTTCCCACGGTGACTGGTGTGATGGGGATGAAACTCATTTATATGTTTGAGATCAGAGAACAATTACATTCGTGGCTTCTTTCCCCACAAAAGAAAGTGCAGCGCGATGCCGGAGCTTGAGGGGCTGGAGGACTCTGGGCTCCGCCCGGTACAGCAGCAGACACGCCCCCTCCGGCCCGTCCAGCCCTCCCACCAAACTAAAAATCACTTCTGGTACTTAACGCTTTGATACCTCATGGGTGCCGAGTAAATGGACCGAAACCTTAATACCTGTAAGCGCACTTCTGGTATCGTAATACATTTACAGTATGGTAAGTGCATTTCTATTACCGCAAAGCATTTCCAGTACTGTTTGTGGGACCAGCCCTGCCAAATCACGTCAGAGGAAGCTGTCCCCAGATATATTCTTGTTAGGAGTGTAATTTCTTGAAATTGTGTATAACTAACCTGGTCGGTCTCTGGAACTTTGGGTATCTGTGTAATACCTGAGATTCAGAGCTAGAGCTTGGCAGCTATGAATGTCAGTATTATCCCATATGGCAACTCTTGAAAGAGCTGAGAAAGAATTCAGACTTTAATTAAAGATATGAATGAAAAGGATCTGGTTAGGACTAAGGCAAATCAGGCCCAAGGGTAAAGGATGATACTGACTGGGTTTTAAAACTACAACTTTTGTGAGAGACCAAAGGAGGGGATGTTTATTTGGTACAGGATCTATATTTTCTGTAGAACGCTAGATAATTTAACTTGTACGATAAGTTTGTTTGAACACCATAGGTGCATGGTATGTGAAAGGGAAGTGGGATTTGGTGAGTTTGTCAGGTGGGGGTGGAATCCCAATACATCCCCGAGTGATATGGACAGAGAGTAAAAGTGTATCCCCCCCCACCCCACCCAAGGAACTGGGGAGAAATGCAGAAATGTTGGACTTCCCCACCTGGGCTATTGCTGATTTTCCTGCAAACATTGAGGACTGCCAACTTAGTGGGCCAAGCACTTGATCTGGGGGCTTTCCCTTGTGAGGCAGTTGCTACAAGGGAGAGGCTAAGCCTACTTATAATTGTGCCTAGGAGCCCCAACCCCAGAGAACCTCTTTTGTTGCTCAGATGTGGCCCTTTCTCTCTAAGCCCACTTGATAGGTGAACTCACTGCCTGCCCCTCTACGTGGAACATGACACCCAGGGATGTAAATCCCCCTGGCAATGTGGGAAATGACTCCTGGGGATGAGCCTGGACCCAGCACTGTGAGATTGAGAGGATCTTCTTGACCAAAAGGGGGAAGAGAGATGAAACAAAATAAGGTTCCAGTGGCTGAGAGGTTTCAAATTGAGTTGAGAGGTCACTCTGGAGAGTATTCCTATAGATATCACTTTTTAGTTTTTAGTGTGTCGGAGTGGCTAGAGGGAAATCCCTGAAGCTGTCAAACTGCAACCCAGTGACCTTGATTCTTGAAGACGACTGTATAACTATGTAGCTTGCACAGTGTGACTGTGTGACTGGAAACCTTGCGGTTCGCACTCCCTTTATCCAGTGTATGGACAGATGAATGGAAAAATGGGGACAAAACTTAGATGAAGAATAGGGTGAGATGAAGGGGATAGAATAATTTATGTGTTCTCTTTTGCTTTTATTTTTATTTTGGAGTAAGGAAAAGGTTCAAAAATTGATTCTGGCAATGAATGCACAAATGTATGATGGTGCTGTAAATAACTGATTGTACACTGTGGATGACTGTAGTGTGTGCGAATATATCTCAATTAAACTGTATTTTAAAAAAAGGAAATGAAAAATGGGGGAGGAGGGGAATGGGATATTTTGGATGTTCTTCTTTATTCTAATCTTAATTTTATTTTTTGGAGAAATGAAAATGTTCAAAGTTTGTGGTGATGAATGCATAACTATATGACGATACTGTGAACAACTGATTGTACACTTTGAATGACTATATGTTATGTGATTATATCTCAATAAAATTGCATTTAAAAAAAGAGCAAAAGGGAAATGCAAATCAAAACCACAGTTAAGATTCCAGTTTACACCTTGTGTCAGTTAATTTTATATGCCAACTTGGCTAGGTAATGGTTTTCAGTTTTTTGATCAAACACTGGCTTAGTTGTTACTGCAGTGGTAGTTCATAGATGGAATTAGCATCTACAATCAGTTGATCTTAAATTTAGGAGGTTACTCTCCATGGTGTGGGTGAGCCTCATCTGAACAGTTGGAGTTCTTAACATCAAGAACTGAGGATTCTGTAGATCATAAGAATTTCTGCCCTAGAACTTCAACATCAGCTCTTAACTGAACTTCCAACATCCCAGGTTCCCTAAGGACTTTGGAGTCAAGACTTCAACACCACCTATACTAAAATTTCCAGAACACGGCAGGCACTACAGAATTCAGAAATGCCAACCACCACAATCATGTAACCCAATACTTTATAATAAATCACACACACATATATTCTGTTGGTTCTGGTTCTCTGGAGAGCCCTGACAGTTATACACCCACGATGATGACTATAATCCAAACAATATATATAGATAAGTCTTGGCAAGAACCTAGAGTAATTGAAACACTCATACACTTCTGGTGGGAAAGTAAAATGTTATAATTACCATGTGAGCCAGCAATCCTACCTTGGTGTATGCCCAACTGAAATGACAACATATTTTCGTGCAAAAATTGTACATGAATATACATAATATTATTCATAATAACCTCAAAGTGGAAATAACCAAAGTGTTCATTAAACAATGGATAAAGAAAATGTGGTAAATCAGTACAATGGAATTTTATTTGGCTATAAAAATACATGAGCTGTTGACACACTCTACAAAATGGATTAACCTAAAAAGCACTATGCTAAGTAGAAGAAAACAGTCACAAAGGACATATATTATCTGACTCCTTGTACATGAAATGCCCAGAATAGGCATATCCATGGAGACAGAAAGTAGAGTAGCAGTTTACTAGCTGGAGATCTGGGGGGAGAGGAGAGGTGGAGGGTGACTTGCTAATGGGTGTGGAGTTTCTGGGATGATGAAAATGTTGCTTGTGGTGATGGCTGCAAACTTTGTGAATATACTAAAAAACATTGAACTGGGTACTTAAATTGGTTAATTGAAGAGGGTGTAAATTAAATATCTCAATAAAGCTGTTTTAATAAAACAACAAAAAAAATTGCATATAACTAGTAATCTTCCCAACCTTAAAATCACTCAACTCTCCTTTTACTTACTCACCACTTCCGATTACTAAACTTTGCATGAAGCATTACATACTTCCCTGAATTCTCACATGAGATTCTGGGTATAATGTCATTTCTTTACGATGATCGGGCCATCCTTACCAACATGACCTTCTTCCTGTGCTGTGAAGTGCAGCGAAGGCTCCAGGCTGCACAGTCATGCAACACAGTTCCCATAAATGTACTGCTCATCAATCCATGGACCCCCACACATGGCCCTTAACAGATAAAGCTGCTACGAACATTCTCATGCATATCTTTCCACAGACATATGTTTTCACTTCTCTTGAATATAGTACCTACGAGTGGAACTGCTGGGTCCTAGGGTTGGGTAGTGTTTAACTTCCTTAGGAACTGCCGGCTCTGCAATCCCGCCACCAACGTTCGAGGGTCCCAGTTGCTGCACCCCCTCCTGTTGGCTCCTTCCCCACACCAGCTGTCCTGGTCCTGGATCCTACCCTCCCTCCCCTGGATTGGGGCAACAGCCTCCTGACAGGTCTCCCCACTTCTTTTTTGGCTCCCTATATTCTTTCTCCTTTTATAAACGGTCAGTCATGTCACTCAACTTTTAAAATCTTCTGCACTTTCTCATCTCACACAGGATAAAAGCCCAGGTCTTTTCAACAGCCAACAAAACCCCACCTGATCTGTACCGCTGTCTAAGCTCGAATCCTACCACTCCCCTCATTATTTTGTCTCAGACCCAAAGGCCTCCACGCTATCCCTGGGCCTCACTTCCTTTTCTTCCACTGCACGATCGCCACCTGAAATGCTGTATCTTTGTTTGTTTGGGTTTTGACTCCCTCGCCTTCCCGGAAAGTAAGCTCCACAAGGACAGCTATCGCCTTCTGCCTAAAATGGTGCCTCAGCCTCCCAGGTGCCCAGTAAATGGACTGAGGCTGTGACAGGGAAGGGCTGGGTGGCTGTGGAAGCTGGGCCGTTTGGGGGACTGACCCGGGCTGGCCGGTTGCAAATCAAAACAAGACCAGACAAGACAAAGTGGGGGGGGGGGAGCCTTCTGGACCCGGGACCCCGAGGTGGGCAGGAGCTCGGGACCATGGAGGGTGAGGGAAATGCTGCAGGGTGCTTGCGGGGAGGCTTGGGGAGCCTGCGGGAGCCTCCGGGGTTTTATCCTAACATCCCCGGGGGCCACGGACCCCATTCTGCATGGGCCTCCAAACTCTTTACATCCCCTATTAGTTTTCTTTTGCAAATCTCGCAAGCTCTTTGTGCTGTCAGAGTAGCTTCTCCCCACACCAATTCCCCACTTCTAATATGCTGTAATTTAATGTATGGTTTTTAGGCTTCAAAATCTTGTCAGCATTGTTTGTAATCTAGGAGAGATCAAAGCTTCTTGCAAAGGCACAACTCTAGGGTCAGAAATCAGCTCAGTGGTTGCTTGGTCCTGGGGGAGTGGAAATGGGGTTGTAAAAGGCACAGAGGATTTATTTTTTTGGGGGGAGGGGGTGACAGAATTCTTCTATATCTTGATTGTGGTGGTTATTACACGACTGTAGACGTTCGTCGAAACTCATGGAACTGCATATCAAACAAGGTGAATTTTACCATATGTAAATTATACTTTAATAAATGAATGAATAAATAAATAATAAATGAATGAATGAAGAAATGAATAGACAAAAGCCAAACAGATAACAGAGAATGATGCTTTTCTTAATGAAAACAAAACACAAACTCAGCGCAGTGGCGGCTGGCTGAGCAGAGTCCTGCTCCTCTGGTGAACCCCCAACCTCCTTCCTTAGTTTCCCTCATCACAGCAGGAAGACGCAAAGAGGCTGACAGTTTCAAGAACACCTTAAGGAACCGGTTCCTAAGGCTCGCCTCTGCCGTGGGCCCCCGCGTGCAGCCAGCGGGGCTGGGTGTCTCCCCACACTGCCTGTGCCCCTCACCTGGTGACCTTCCCCTCCTGGTCCATGGGGGGCTCCCACTCTCTTGTCCTGCCCCACGAGCAAGCGCAAAGTTTCCTTTTTTAGCAAAATTCAAGTCTTTCCATCTCAGGCCTGGGTCCCTTCAGGCCCACCCTGCAGGCTCTCTGCTGGCCCCGATCATAGCCAACTACGGGGGAGCAGGCGGGGGGGGCTCTAGCGCAGCACCTCACGGTCAGACCCACCAGGGCACACAGAGCCAGAGCCAGGACTCCCCAGCCTTGGACCCCGCACAGACTCATGTGGGCCCAAAGATGCCAGCAGGAGGTCAGCCACCACCCACCAGCAAAGGGTAGATGGGCGCCAGCTCTGTGCCAAGTCTCTCAGTCATGTTCAAGGCTGGGTTGGGGGGCAGAGTTTAGCGGACAGTAGGCATCTGACGTCCAGATGCCTGAGGGCAGCTCAAGGGCTGAACAGGATCGGGGATGACAGCCAAACACCACCCAGTTCATCTCAGGGCATCACACATCTCATGGGCTAACCCTCCCTGTCGAGGCCTTCAGGGGTCTTAAAAAGGCCTGACCTTGGGATTGAGAACATCTTCTTGACCAAAAGGGGGAAGCAAAAATGAAACAAAATAAAGTTTCAGTGGCTGAGAGATTTCAAATGGAGTTGAGAGGTCACTCTGGTGGGCATTCTTACGCACTATATAGATAACCCTTTTTAGGTTTTATTGTATCGGAATAGCTAGAAGTAAATACCTGAAACGATCAAACTCCAACCCAGTGGCCTTGACTCTTGAAGACGACTGTATAACAATGTAGATTACAAGGGGTGATAATGTGATTGTGAAAATCTTGCGGATTGCACTCCCTTTATCCAGTATATGGATGGATGAGCAGAAAAATGGGGACAAAAACTAAATGAAAAATAGGTTGGATGGGGGGGATAGTTTGTGTGTTCTTTTTTATTTTTATTTTTTATTCTGATTCTGATTCTTTCTGGTGTAAGGAAAATGTTCAAAAATAGATTGGGGTGAAGGATGCACAACTATATGATGGTAGTGTGAACAGCTGATTGTACACCATGGATGACTATACGGTATGTGAATTTATCTCAATAAAACTGAATTAAAAAAAAAAAAGGCCTGAGCTTGGATGAATGCTCAAAAGCAGATCTCTAGCTAAGGATATATTGAGCATTTAAGCTTGCTTTTAAAGTCATTTATTTATGCCTTAGAGTGGAAAAAATTAATATTTTTCTTTCTTTTATTCTTTTTTGCAATCTCCAGTGTGGTGGATTGGATGAATCATCCAACCCAGTTCTTAGACATACAAGAGAATGAGTTTCCTCTCTTGTGTGTTCATGTGTTTACTCTTCTTATATCCCCGTTTCCACTTCCTTCACCTCCCTCTTGGAGACGAGCATTATAATGTGTGTGTTGGATATCATTTGTTTGCATATGCTCTCGTAAAAAGTCTAGTGTTGTTTTGTATGCTTGCATTTTATTTCTATTGGGTCTCATTTTGCTTTTTCCTTCCCTCAGCAGTGTGCTTGTAGGATCCCTACATGTTGCTCAGTGCAGTCCAAGCTGTTCGTTCTAACAAACATTTGGCGTCTCCCACATTTGCCCATCCATGCCCCCAAACATGGAACCCCAGTCTGCCTCCAAGTTGCTACCATGACAAACAATATCACTAGATGAACCTCCTCAAGCATGGCCACTGTGAACCTGAATGAGAATTTCTTTAGAGATGTATCTAGGAACAGAATTCCTGGGCCACAGGGTGGGCCTCCAGGCCTCCAGGTAATCTGACCAAGTGCTAGAGGCGCTCTCCCAAACGGCCGCCCCACCAGCAGAGCTTGCAGGATCCTGCTTCCCTCCATTCTCGTCCACACTTGGCACGGTGGACAGGCATCAAATGATATTGCAATGCCATTTTAGTTTTGCATTTCCAGGCTAAGCAAAAAGCTTGAGCACCTTTGTTCAAGAGCCCATTGGGTTTCTTCTTATAATCAGGATAGGACAGAAGGGTCAGTTCAGATCCTGTGGTGAGCAGATGCCAAGATAATATGAGGGGGGCAAAAAATATTTTGAGGGAGGTAATGTCTGTGAGAGATGGAAGACGCTGAGGCCAGATTGGACAGGGAAAGCCTTCAGACCACCATGATAACATGACACCTGTCAGAGGGAAGAGGGAATGTTCCAGTCTGCTAAGCTGCCAAAGGCAATACACCAGAAATGGGTTGGCTTTTAACGGTGGGAATGTATCCGCTTACAAACTTACAGTTTTGAGGCCATGAAAATGTCTAAATCAAGGTGTCATCAGGACAACACCTTCTTCCTACAGACGGGCTGCTGGTGATCCTGGACTCCTCTGTCCCGTGGCAGGCACAAGGTGGCATCTGCTGGTTTCTCCCTTCTCTTTCAGGTTTCATTGCTTCCAGCTTCTTGCTTCCATGGCTTTCTCTCTCTGTATGAATTTCATTCTTTTATAAAGGACTCCAGTAAGAGGATTAAGACCCACCCTGAGCCAGGTCCTGAATGAAGTAATTCAATCAAAAGATCCCACCTGCAATAGGTTAACACCAGTAATGGATTAACTTTAAGGATATAATTTTCTGGGGTCCATTCAGCTTCAAACCATCACAGGGAAGGAAGCCCAATTGAGCAGACCGTGAAGCAGATCTTGGCCACTCCAAAGAAGAGCTCCAGAGCAAGAAAATACGTGTTAGAGGGGAAATGGACACAGCCCAGGCCCCCGCCATGCTCATTCATTGCCTGGTGCGGGATACTGATTACGTGCTTCAACTTGGCGGGCCTGGGCTGGGGGACCTGATCAGCCCCTGGGGAGGGTGGTGGGCACGGGCGACAGCGCCCTCCACAGCCCCCCAGGCCTGAGAAAGTGAGGCCGGAGGCAGGCCCCATTTCCTCACCCAAAATACCACCGTTAGGGGAGGCTTGCCGGAGGGAACCGCCTTTTCCCCACCCCCTTATCTTGCCCGCACACCCCCCGTTGCCAGAGCAACTCCCGCCACCACCAGTGCGCATACACTGTTGCCAGACACCGTTGCCAGAGCAACTCCCGCCCCTTTTCAAACAACCTCCGCGCCCTCTTAGAACCAATCCTAACCTCCGCACCCTCTCAGAACCAATCCTAGCCTTTATCCCCTCAGCATTGGCTTGTAACAACCCCCGCCCTCTATGCCAGCCTATATAACCTGTGCTCACCCCTAATAAACGCTCTTGGCTTTACCCTCCTGAAAAAAGCGTCCCGCCTGTTCCTTCTCGCCGCCCTCCACACCTTGCACGCCACCGCTGGGGACCTGGCCAAGTCCCCTGCCTCGCCCTCGCCTCCGGGAAAGAGCCCCCGCCGCCGGTACCCTCCGAGCAACGCCGAGAGCCGAGGGTTCAGCAACCAGCCGCCATCCCCCCAGACGATTTAACTGCGACCGCAGCCTGGGAAGGGCATGGTCTCCATGGCAGATTCCGAAGGCACTGCAGACGGAGGCTGTGGGCTAACTGCACCCTTTGCAGCTGAATGGCAAATTCTTTCTCGAATGGAGTTCAGAGAGGCACAGCTTTGTGATGGCCACGACAGGCTATGCTGCAGTAACCCACTCTGTAATCTCAGCTGCTTAAGAACTCAAAGGTATATTTCTCACTCAGTCTGACCCCGGTCAAGTGGCTCTCCTTGGAGGCTTCTAGAGAGGTAATGCTGAGATTGAAGCCGTTTCCTTCAAGCATCTCCGCTGTCGTGAGTTCCTCCCTTCCCATGGTGGGGATGGAGGGAGACCATGCACAGCTCATACCAACTCTCAAAGGAATAGGATCACATTGACACAGCCTGTCCACTCACATGCCCACTGGAGAGCCTGTTGCAGATCCCACTGTAGCTGCAAAGGAAGTGGGACTGTAGTTCTCCTGTGTGTCCTGGACAACACAGGGACATATATCGCTGTCTCTGCTGCACTCCTCTGCAAATTACCTGTTTAGCTCTGTTGCCCGCTTATCCATGAGGATTCTTGTCTTTTTTCTTGTTAGTTTGCAGGAGTTCCTCGGATATTCTAGATATGAGGCCTCTGCATGGTTTTAGGCATTGTAGAGATCCTCGAGTTCTGTTCTTGGCCTGACACTTTTGTCCACGGTGGGCTGCACTGAGCAGGATTCTCAAACGTGCCATCTTCCCCGTATCCTGTGTGTTTCTGAAGTATGGTTGAAGAAGCCCTTCCCTCCATAGGTCACAAAGATATTCCCTACAGATTTTCAATTTTATAACTTTGTAGTTCTTTTTTTTACATTTAGGTCTTTAATTCACCCCAAGTTTACCTTTATGTGCAGGATGTTAGATAGGGATCAAATTTTCATTTTCTTTATAAAGTGAGCCCATTTCCCAACACCATTTACTAAATAATTTGCCTTTCCTCAATGATTTGCAGTGCCACCCCCCATTAATCACACACTAAGTTTCCAGGCCTCTAAGTTGCCCCTGGGAGTGCTCTCATCTCCCCCCGTGGCCCACTGGTTTTTATCCCTGTACTGCACTGATTTTGTAACCCTGGCCTTGTATTAGGTCTTAATATAGTGTGCCGGTTTGTATATTTATGTCCCCCAGAAAAAGCCATATTCTTTAATGCATTCTTGTGGGGGCAGATGTATTAGTGTGGATTGGGTTGGAACCTATTGGTTCAGTGTCCATGGAGATGTGACCCACCCAACTGTGGATGATAACTCTGATTGGATAGTTTCCATGGAGGTGTGGCCCCACCCATTCAGCATGGGCCTTGATTAGTTTACTGGAGCACTATATAAGCTCAGGCAGAAGGAGCTCATGGCTGGCTGGAGCTCAGACAGACATTTTGAAGATGGCCATTACAAGCTGATGCAGACATTTTGGAGGACGCCATTTTGAGATGCAACCTGGGGGCAAGCAGATGCCAGCTATGTGCCTTCCCTGCTAACAGAAGGTTTTCCAGACACCATTGGCCATCCTCCAGTGAAGGTACCCGATTGCTGATGTGTTACCTTGGACACTTTATGGCCTTAAGACTGTAACCTTGTAACCAAATAAACCCGCTTTTATAAAAGCCAATCCATTTCTGGTGTTTTGCATTCCAGCAGCATTAGCAAACTAGAACATAATAGTTAAGGAAATCACTCCTGTGCTTCTTTGTCAAGGTTGTTCTATATATTCATGGGCCCTTATTCTTTTATATAAATGTGATAAATTTTGACCCATCCCAGAGGCCAGGTTTTGATAGAGAGTCAGAAAGGAGTGTGCTGGCAGGAGGAAAGAGGAAGGAGAGGCAAAATAGGGAAGGTGGAGGGGCTACAAACTTAGCTCATGAAAGACTGGAGTGGGCCATCGAGCCAGCGCCAGGGTGCTGGTCAGTTTCATGCCGGCTCGGCTCAGCTGTCATATCCAGTTAGTCAATCAACACTCATCTAGGTATGAAGGGATTTCATAGCTGAGATTAACATCTACTATCAGTTGACTTTATGGAAAGAACATTGTCCTGGATAACCTGGGTGGACCTGCTGCAGTCTGTTGAGAGGCCTGGAGAACAGAGCTGAGGTTCCCCTGTGGAAGAGACAATTCCACCCATGGACGCAGCATCAGTTCCTGAGAGTTTCCAGCTTGGGGCCTCCAGAGGGAAGAGGAGCGTGGTGGGCTGGAGGGGCCTAGGCAGGGAGGTCTGGGGGAGGGTGAGCCCTGGGCATGTTACCCAGTCAATCTGAGGCTCGGTTTTCTCATCAATAAAATGGGGGTAAGAATGGTAGGATAGTGGTAAAGCCTTGAGCCTGGTGTCTGGTGGAGAGTTAGTGCTCTGATTATTACTTGTTAACTGGCAAGGATGGGGTACAACATAAAAGTCAGAATGAGCAAGGCAAGTTCTCAGGAGCCTGGAGATGCTTCGCCAACAAGCGCCAGTGGGGAGGCCTTTGCAACCCAGGAGGAGACTGGGGGCAGCCCCCGGGGAAGCTTGCCAGCTGCTCACCCCAGCCTGGGCAGGTTTTTTTTTTTGCCTTTTATAAAGGGGGTTTATTTGGTTACGAAGTTACAGACTTAAGGCCATAAAGTGTCCAAGGTAAGGCATCAACCAAGGTAAGGCCATTGGCATCCGGCAAACCTCTGTTAGCTGAGAAGGCACGTGGCTGGCGTCTGCTCGATCCCAGGTTGTGTTTCAAAATGGTGCTCTCTAAAGTGTTGCTCTTGGGGTGTTTTGTCCTCTCGTAGCTGCAGCTTCTCTTCAAAATGTCACTCTCAGTTGCTCTCCAAAACGTCACTCACAGCTGCTCTGCATCTGGGCCTGTGTGGCTCTTTTTAAAGTACTCCAGTGATCCAATAAAGACCCACCCTGAATAGGTGGGGCAACACCTCCATGGAAATAATCTAATGAAAGGTCTCTCTGGGCAGGTTTTTTAACCCCTCTGAGCCCCTGTTTCCAGCTCTATGAAAGGAGATGATAACACATGAAAGTGATATTGTGAAGAACGAATGATGTATAGGAAGGTCTCAGGCACATAATAAGCCCTCCATGAATGGCGGTGGTTGTTGGTGTTGTTACTATTACTTGGCAGTCCCTTCAGAAGCTCCTACGAGGGACTGTGGTGGAGGGGGTCAGACAGAGTTGGGTCCGTGCAGAGAGGTGGTCCAGGAAGTAGGAGCTTAGCAGTGGGACTTCTGAAGAGCCAGGAGGAGTTAGACAGGGGAGACGAGGGGCTGCCCTCTCACTCGCCCCTCCTTCTCTTTCCATTGCAGCCCTGGGGGAGCTGGAGTCACACCCATCACCCCTTCCTCCTAGCGTGCCCTTCCCTCCACCTGGCTTCCTGGGCTCCCACATGGAACTGCCTGAAGGCCCCTTCCCGCTGCCGTCTGGTGGCTCCATCCCAGGGCACTTCATCTTGATAATGAACCTTTCCTCCACATGTGCCTCGTTACTCAGCAGGGCGGGCACCCAGTGTTGCCTGTGGGTCCCTCAGTGGGAAAATGAAGGCGGGAGGGCTGGAATCTGCTTGGGCCTTGCCTACCATGCTCTGGGTAACAAGTGTCCATTGAGCTCTCTGCTCCTGCCTTTACAGCCATCCCGCACCCTCAAGCTGCAGGAGGTGAGGCCTGGTGTGGGACCTGGGACTTCCTCGGGGAGGGGTAAATCCAGATGGGTGGGGGCTCTGGATGGCCACTCTACCTTCTGGGGCCCCCATCTCCCTAGACGTGCCGGGCTTAGTGTAGAGTTTCTGCAAGTTCACAAATGCCACTTCCTTCCCTCTCTGCAGTGCTCACGAGAGCTGGCGATGGTCACGTGTACTGCAAAGCACTCCAGCTGACCTCTTATTGTGGCATCGTCTCCTCTGATCCACCACACCCTTCCTCCCCACATCTGGGATGGAAACTAAGCAACAGATTCCTGCTAAAGGCAGGGGGTGGTGGAAAGGAGCTGACAGTGCCGCATGGGGGTGTAGGGGTGGGATGAGGCAGCCCTGGGACTAAGCAGGGCCCTGGTGTGCACTTACTCACCTCCTGGGCTCTCTAGGTCAAACTAGCAGACATCAAGAGGGTGGTTCATTTCCAAGACCCAAGCTGAGTAAGCACTGCAGAGCTCCTCCCTGTGCCCCAGACTGGGGGACTCTGCCCTGGGGCCCAAGGGAGGGGTCCAGCCCGCAGTTACCATCTCCGGTGGACACTGGGAGCCCCACGCCCTGGGAACAAGCAGTGGGGGTGAGTGCTGGCTGGGCCTGGGTCTGAGTAGACCAGCCCAGCAGCTGAGGAGGGCTGGAGGCAGCGGGCAGGAGTGGGGTGGGGAGCGGTGATATAGTGGAGGTGCTGGGAAGGAAAGGGCCCCCCCCACCTACCACCAGCTCTCCCACCAAGAGAAGGACAGGTGGGTTTAGGATGGCTGTAGAGTCTAGAGACAGAAAAAAGGAAGCACATCCTGCTGGAGGACGGGGGAAAGATGGCGAGCTCCAGGACCAGGGCCTAAATGATGAAGACCGAAGCCCAGCTGGGGAGCTGGAAACCCCGGGAGCCCCGCGGGGCCTGAGGGCGTGTGTGCCAGGGGATCCCATCCCTGGGGGAAGCTGCGGGAGGCGCGTGACCCGGTGACTCAGCACGTGCACCGAGCTCAGGGCCGGCCCGGACTTTCCCACCTTACCTCAAGCAGCCCTTCCCCCGGGGCCGGTGTGTCTGGGGCCAAGGACACGAGGAGCCGAGGCCGAGAGACTTTAAGAGGGCTGAGCCCAAGGTCCACGGGGCTCGGGGGCTGCAGAAGCGTCCCTTCCCGGAGTGTGGCTCTGGCTCGGCGCGGGCTCCAGGGGAGGGCGCGCGGGAGTTCCCGGGGGGGAGGCGGCTGGTCCCTCCCTCTGTGCCGGCTCCTGCTGAACCACACCAAACCCAGGGAAGGGCGGGGAGTCGGCTCCGACCAGCCTGAATGTTTTCCTGGCGATCTGTCGGAGGGATGTCGAGAAACAGAGGGCCAAGCATGGAGCGCAGCGTTCCGCCGTCCAGGCAGAGACCAAGGACTCCTCGGGGGCGCACGGGGCCCTCGGGGACTTTGCGCTCCTTGGGGGAGGGGCCCCGGGACCGCGGAGGGACACCCGGCGGCGGGGTCTGATCACCGAGGGCGGAGACACACTCCGCGCCCCTCCCCTGGGTGAAGCGCCCGCGTCTCCGCTCCTGCCCGGGACGTCCCCTCCGTCCGGCCCGCCCCCCGCGGCTTCCTTCCCTTGCTGCCAACTCCGGCCGAGCTTCAGGTGCCCTCGCTCATTTCCTGGAGTCCAGACTTGCCCGCTGTTGCCGTTCCTCATTTCGGGGCGCGTGAGGCAGGGCCGGCCCCTTCCGGGGAGGGGGCGCGGGTGGGCTGCTGTGGCGTGAGACTCTGCACCCACAGGGGGCAGGCAGGGCAGCACCCGAAAGCTCTGGGACGGTGCTTTTCTGAGCGCCGGGAGACCCGTGACTTCCTGTCCCCCTTATGGCCACTGGTTGGGACAGAGAGGGAATGTTATTTTCCCGTTTGATGGGTGAGAACAGAAGGTCTAGGAGGGCCAGGCCCGAGCCAGAGGCCAGATGGGATTCGGGACCAAGGGGCTGCAGAGAAAGAACGTTCTTCAGGCGGAGGACCCTCAGGATCATCTGGAAGGGAAGGGAAGACACCTGGAGGAGAAGGAGGCGTGGGTGGGAAATGGCTTACTCTAGAACTGTGAACTGCCCAAATCCTGTGAGACCGAGGACACCCAGGAACTGCCCCAGAGGGCACCGCGGACACTGCCCCAGAGCCCGGGCTGACCATGAGAACCTCGCCGTGGGTGAACACCAGCTTAAACGCCATGAGCTGTCTCATGTCCCCTTCCCTGTGGTGGGATTCACTGCTCAGCTCTCAAAGCCAAGCTCAGAGCTCTTGCCCCTGTAGGTCCAGCCAGGTTCTTTTCAGTTCTTGGGTCCAAGCAGGCCTCAGTGGATGGAGCCAGGGCACACCCCCTCCGCCGCTCATCTCAGCTCCTGCTTTTGTACCTGCTCCTCCCTGGGTCTTTGGAGAACTCTCCAGAAAGGAGGAAAGCAGGGCGGCTGGGGGAGGGGTCCCAGGGTAGGTGAGAGAGGGCGTGAGTTTTGTTGCTTTCACTTGCTTTAAGTGCTGAGTCTTCACCCACTTCCCACTTGATGGGAGCAGAAAGCACCCCCTTACTGGGGTGGGTGGGTCGGCCAGGTGCTAGGACACTCCTACCCTCGAGGAGGCCCCCTTGTCCATCACAACTCAGGACTCTGAAGGGCCCTGGAGGGCTGCCCACTCTTCAGTGCCAACTGCTGCTGCCTGTGGAGGCCTCTTTCCAGCTCACCCTGTCAGCATGGAGAGAATATTCTGACCAGCTAGCAGTGGCGCTCTTCCAATCCAAAAAAAAAAACCCAAACCCAACCAAACCAGCTTTTCCCTAGAGGGCAGTGGGAGGAGCAGAAGCGGCCTGCTGGGCCTGGGAAGGAGCCAGGGCCCAGGAACAAACCCAGCTGTCCTCATACCAGGAAGGTGTCCTCTGGAGCCTCGGTTTTATGGCCCGTCCCAGCCTCATTGAGGGTGTGAATTTACTCCTTGGGGACAAATGATCCTCTTGCACAGGGAAGAAAAACAAGGACTGGCTTTATTTTGGTTGTTGGTCGCTGGAGGAGTGCAAACAGAGGGTAACTGTGCTCCCCACCGGCACACGGAACACATTTACTTTCTATTTGTTTCCACAGAGAAAGCCTCTTTCCTCCCCACCATCAACCATGAAGTTGTGGACAGGCTGACGTCGGCCTGGATGTCAAGGAAGCCAAGCTCTTCCCTTGAACTGAGGTATGCACTTATTTTTTTTTTTTGAAATCTCTCAGCCACTGAAGCTTTATTTCGTTTCATTTTACATCCCCCTTTTGGTCAAGATGTTCTCAATCCCACAATGCCGGGTCCAGGCTCATCCCTGGGAGTCATGTCCTGCGTTGCCAGGGAGATTTACACCCCTGGGAGTCAGATGCCACATAGCGGGTAGGGCAGCAAGATCACCAGCCGAGGTGGCTTAGCTAGAGAGGGCCACATCTGAGCAACAAAGAAGCACTCAGGGGGAGACTCTTAGGCACAATTATAAGCATTTCCCTGTTAGGCTGTGCTCTAAGATTCAATTCTGAGTTTACACGTTGCAGTTAATCCATATTGGTGAGACATTATAGTGTTTGCCTTGGTTTCTGGCGTACTTCACTCAAAATGCTGTCTACAGGATCCATTCATCTCGTTGCTTGGCTCACAGCTTCACTCCTTCTCATAGTTGCTCAATATTCCATTGTATGCATACACCACAGTTCACCATTCCGTTCCTCAGTCGCTGTACCCTTAGGCCACCTCCACCCATTGCAAATCATGAATACTGCCTCCACAAACACCAGTGTATGCACTTATTTTTAAGCTTCGCAGTCAGGAGGATGTGGCGCTTCCCCCTCTCTTGCTCTCCCCGGGGCACTGTGCTTCTTCCCACCCTTGGAAGGCAGCTGCCAGGCCCTGGGGACTCTCCACCTTTCCAGGAAGAGGAGCAAGGCCCTGCCAGGGCAGGTTAGAAGAGATGCCCGTGGTGGTTACCCCTCAGGAGCTAAGGCCCTGATAGCGCCAATGGGCTGCCACATGCTGCAGAGCCAAGGTGGGTGGGGCAAGACCTGAGGGTCCCCTGGAGCTGGCGAGGGCTGGTAGGACCCCAGGGAGGCTGACGAGGCCCGGCCAGGGCCCCCTTCCTGGACTCCTCCTGCTCTGGCCCCTGGCTGGGCCCTTTGCCTCAAGTAAATGCCCCCAACACCCAACCCCCACTCCTCTCCGCCCCAGATTTTATAGGTGACGTTAAGAACAATTTGATGAAAGCTTGAGGCCTGTATTAATTAGGGTTTTCTAGGGAAACAGAATCAGCAGGAGATATCCATAAATATAAGATTTTATAAAAGTGTCTCACACAACCATGGGTATGCACGAGTCCAAATTCCAAAGGGCAGGCAGCAAACTGGCAACTCTGATGAAGGTGTTCTGTGAACTCAGGAAACTCTGCTGGCTAGCCAAAGAAGTGTCCTCTTCCTCTCTTTCTTAAAAAGTCTTCAACTGACTGGATTAAATCCAGCTGATTGAATTCCCTCTTTGCAGAAGACATGCCCTTCATTGATACAATCATTCACAGCTGCAGGCAATTGATTGATGATTTAATAAACCAGCCATAAAGTCCTTGCAGTAAAGGTTAGGCCAGTGCTTGCTTGACCAGACCCTTGGACACCATCACCTGGCCAAAGTTGACAAATGAACCTAATCATCACAAGGCTCGAGATGTTATCCAGTCCCAAGATGAAGCTGGTGCTGAGTCTGGCCCTGGTTTCATTTTTAAAAGGGTATTTAATTCTTAAAAATATTTCTTAAAATGGGAAAGGGAGCTGATGGCTGTAAGGTGCTTTTATTTATTTTTTTCTTCCCTCCAAAGGAAAAAGATCTGCATCCAAACTGTTGGAACAACCAGAAAGCCAGAGCCTAGGGCAGGTAGGTATTTCTGCACCACCAACTGACTCTTAGCACCTGCTGTGCCAGTCCCCGGCTGGTGGGGTGGACCCCTGGTTCTTAGGCCCAGCTCCCTAATGGCCAACATCGTGGGTTTGGGAGTCCCTCATCCCTGGCCCATGACCCCACGGAGGACGCAGGACCTGTGGCAGGTCCCTGGAGCCCCTGCTGGGAGGGCAGGTCTTAGGGGGCTGGGCTCAAGGTGCAGGGGGCTGGTGGCTGGTGTGAGTGGGGGCCGGTCTGAATGTTCTGGGAACACTGCCAATCTACAGAGGCCTGCACCTAGGAAGCCCAGGGGAGGAAACAGATCTGAGCCAGCATTTCTATAATTAAAAATAAATGCACAACTCTGTTGGCTCCCCAGAGAGATCCCAAATGACAATGGACAGTAGGGACTCAGCCCCAGTGAGGGCAGCCCCCTCCTCTGCCCCCCTCGGGGTTTATCATTCCCTCTTCAAGGTGAACGTCAGTTGACGTCTTTCTGTGCATCCACACAGGCCCTGATTCAAGAATCTCAAACCCTTCGATGCACTGACCCTCAACCAGTCCTGTAGGTTGGTTACCATCCCCATGTTAGAAGGAAAACGGGGCTCGGATGAGTTTGTCAAGTTGGGAGAGAGGCAGGAATGAATTTTCGTGCCTGAGCTCTGACCCTGCTTTGCCCTGCCTCTGTGCCCGCTCTCTCTCCCGGGTGGACAGACACCAGGCAGCGCCCCCCTTTTCACAGCAGCAGCAGGAGCAGCAGGACCTTCCTGGGGCTGCAGGAGGCTGGGGTGACCATTCAGTTCCATGTATAGTCTTGCCAGGGTCCAGGCTAAGCTGACCTTCACAGGGGGCGCCTCCACCCTCCACCAGACCCCGCCTGAGCCTGGGGCTTGGGCCACCTCCACAGCTGGCTTCAGCTGGGGTCCCAAGTGCTGCTGGGCTCCTGGCTGGCTCGGGTGGGAAGAGGGATATGCATGTGCACCATGGATCTGCCTCCCCTTCCCAGTCTGTCCTGGTAACGGGTAACGGGCGACTTCTCGTGTCTGGGTGGCTGGTACACATGGCATGGTCTGCTCTCAGAAGCTGGACCTCAACTTCCCCGTGTAAGCCCCAGCTGCAGGACGACTTGTCCTAAGACAGGGCCACAGGGGTGGGGGGCTGGCTGGGCGTGACCCTGGAGGGGCTGCGAAGCAGGTGGTGAGGTGGGCCGTGCGCTTCCTGGTTCTGAGCGCCACCAGGGGGACGGGCACCTGAGCGGGGACCGAAAGGAGAGGGAGTCAGTGGCCAGTCTGGCCGGCTTATAAAATGAAATTAAGTGGCACATTTTCTCCTTTACCGTTTCTAAATGATTCCTAAGAAGGGAATATGAAGGGACCCGGAGGGAGTTCAGTGAGCCGGCTGGATGGTTTCTTGGCACGTGCTTCTGAAGACGAGCCCATGCCCGCCTAGGAAAACGATCACCGTTTCCTGCCATCCGAGGCTGCTGTGAACTGCTACCAAGTCCTGTCTGTCGGGAGCCGCCATCAGCGTGAGCCCCCGAGGAGTGAATGGTGAGGGGGCCTGGGGCAGGTGACTGTCAAACTCCACGTTCCCTCCCAACAGGTGAGGGTGGCCGTCCACGCTGCCTTTCGGGAAGCTAGGGCCACAGTGTGGTCACACTTGAACTGCTGCCGCCCTTCTTCCTCTCCTCGTTTGTCCCAACCAGGCCCCCTTCCCTCCTTCTAGAGCGCTGGGAGGACGGTTTCCATGGCAACGACTCTGCTGCGCTCCAGGCTGGGCCCGGCTGTCCTTGGCCCTCACTGCTCCAGAGGGCGGCTTCCTGCCTGGGGATTTGCCCTGAGGTGGACATGAAGCCAGCTCTAGTCCTGATCAGCCAACACTCCAAGGGAGGGGAAGGAGAGCTCAAAGTTGTCTCTGTCTGGAAAAGCAGCCCAGGAGGCTTCCGGTAGCTGGGCTTGGTTGTTCCTTTGGACCTCTGGATGATTCCGGGGCCCTCTGCACTGAAGGAGCCGCTGGGCAGCAGACCACGTGCAGAAGGCAGGCCTGAGGCTGCAGAGCCCGGGCCGCTGGCTCCCTGCCCGGCTGTGAAAGAACAGAGCCCGGGCCGGCCTGATGGGGGAGGCTGCCAGGCCCAGAGGCTCCTTCTGAGAACACGCTGCTGCTTCAAGAGGACGGAGTAAGAAGCTTCATACCAGGCAGCTGCAGACGTCTCCTCAGGTGACAGCAGACAACACCTGAGCCAGGACCATGTGAGCGATTACAAAAGGGCACAAATCATTTTAAGAAGTTGTATCCTTTAAACACAGCCCACCATGTGCTCAATGTGCAGTGACTTTCACAGGTGCCACTTACCTGCAAAAGGCAGATAGTGAGCTGTGGAGGTGCGCCCGGGCTGACTGCGAAGTCCAGTAAAATGACGGAAGAAATTCACCATGTATTTCTTTTAAAAACTTTTATTGCATATAAAGTGGACCATACCCATTTGTGGATCAGATATTGCTGCCTTCTTCACTCTGTTCTTTTCCTGCCCCACTAAAAAGTTTCTCCTCTTTTGATAGGGTGAAAAAGAGGTTACCATTGTTGGTCCAGATCAGCTTGAGGACCACTCCTGGGGGCAAACGCTCCCCCGGATCTCCCCTTAGCAGGGTTTGGAACCCAGCCCACTGCTGGCTGCCCATCCCTCAACCTCAGGAGCAGAGGGCTGCCTCCCCTCCGAAGAGGTTCAGCCTGCCCCCCCCCGTGTCATGCACTTTGTGTTTGGACTCACTCAAAGTAACTGGCGTGTTCTCTCTCTGTGTGTACCTGCTCTCCACCTGCAGGGGGACTTCAGCTCTTGGGAAAAAAACCTGGCTGGGAAGCAGCATGCATTTCCGGAGCTGGAAAACGGTTCATTCAGCACATCGCCACAGGACTAAAACCAAACACAAACTAGCAGTTACAAAACAGAGGTGATTTAAAAAAAAAAAAAAAAAAAAAGGCACTCCTCCAGGACCTGAAGTCCTAACACTGTGGGGAGCAGTGAGCTGGGGAACTTTCTGCAGGCTTATGGATTCCTGAGGCCTCTGACAAGTCTCCATCCCCCTATTAACTGCGGGCAGCAGCATGTGCTTTGGAAGGAGGCAGCCGTGTCAAGGTTGACAAGTGCTGGGCAGCAGGAGGGGCAGAAGGTGATGGCCAGTGTCCCTGCCACCATAGCCCCTTACAGCACGTAACTATCACCACACCCTTTAAGGGGAGCCCTGAGAATGGCTCTCTTGTTCTGGGGCTGGGAGGAGCTACAAGGGATGGAGGTGATGCTCCCGGGCTTTACGGTCATGGTGGCATTTGAGAGGTGGAGAGGGGGACGGCTGGGCAGGCAATGGATGTCCTGTCCCCAGTCCCATTTTATTGGAAGATGGGATTTGAAGATGGAATCTTTAACACCCTCGCCTACCCCCCCCCCCCTTTTAAGAAACAGACTAAAAGTGGAGGCTTTGCCTCATCAGAAAACGGTGCGAAGAAGTCAGAGCTAGTGATGGCTGCTAGCAGCACATCCCCTGGGTTTCCACAGGAGAGACGGCAGCTTCTGGAAAAAGCAAGGCGTAAGACAGGGATCTTCATTCCTCTGCACTTAGAATGAGCATTCAAGCTGGGGTACGGTGGTGCTGGAAAGGGCTGGAGAGCCCCTCACGGGGTGGGCTGGCCCCAGTGGGCCTGCTCCTTGGGCTTGCTCTGTGCTAATTTTGTGGCTGGCCCACTCACTTTTACAGAAGGTCAGTGGCTCCATGAGCTGCACACAGCCAGGCGAAGGCTGAACCTTGCAAAATGAGCAGCATTTGGCATAAGGAGCTGGTTACCTGGTGTTGGTCACCGTCAGGATTCAGAGGCTTGCCTGCCCGGGGGATGGCCTGGTGGAGGGCCAGCTCCCGAGACCAGCCCTGACCCAGCACCCGCCTCACCGGATGCACTGCTCTCTGGTCTCACCCCAGGCCGGGTTGAGGGGCTTCTCCTCAGCCCAGCTGAGCATGAGCACCCACCATAAGCTGTCTCAGTCCGGGAGAGGGCTTGCCCCCAAACTTGCTTAACAAATGTGTCATGGGAGGTGAAGCCCTGGCACCAAAACAGAAAAAAACAGGATCCCAAGAGGGAGAGGCGAGAGTTGCACCTTTGCCTTTTGGCTTGGCCTCAAATGATGACGATGGTTCTGATTCTAAAGGCCTGGCCCCGGGGTGGGCTCAGGGTGCCAGGTTAGCAGGCAGGGGTGGGACCCTGTGGACAGGAGTCAGAAAAGCTGGGAGCAAGGACCTGCCTGGGGGTCTCGAGCTGCTCCCTGACACCCACTGATCAGTAACATTCTGAAGGATGCCAAGGAACAGACACATGTCCTGGGCCGTCTCTCGCCGTTGGATCCTCCCGTGGGATGGGGTGGAGAGATACAGGCTGTGCACCCAGAGGCCAGGCGGCCAGGGTCTCTAGTAAAGATATAAAAATGAAATTGCTTCTTTTCAAGTATTAAAAAAATAAGTTAATGGACAAAAAGGGTCCAAAGTGGCTGAGGGTCTGGCCAGGCCATCAGCTTCATTTCAATGTGCAAACACAGTGAAAAAATGCCACGAACAGGACGGCCTCCTGCCCCGGTGTGAAGCACTAGCAGTGACAACCCATCTGCCAGCTGAGGCCTGAGATGCAGGCCTCACCCCAGCCCCCAGAGTCAGTATTTTCCAGTGTCAAAATGGTTGTGAATTAAAAGCAGAATGCAGCAATCCACAGGCGTCAGGCCACAGCCGGCAAGATGCCTGGGGCTCCTGGCCACAGAGTCCAGTGTGTGGCGTTGGCTGGGAGCCCCCCTGCTCCCCCTGCACCTGTGTGAAGGACCTGGGAGCTTCCGCTGCAAGGCTGGGGTCACCCTCAGTGGGCCATCCCACCTCTGGGTCTCTGGTCACACCCAGCTTTCACGGCGGTGACCTCATCATTTCTTTGGTGGTGCTTCAGAGAGAATGAAAGACGGCCGCCCTTTGGCTCCATGGAGGCTCGCTCTGGGTGGCTGTGGTTCTGACAAGGGTGAAGCAGATTCTGTCTCATCAAGCACACCGTGGAAGGAAGGCCCAGCCACACGTGCCCCCAGCAGGATGTGCCACTTCATCCGACGACAGTGCACTGTGCTGCTCTCTCTTCGGGGTGGGAAGTCCACACGGGCCTCTTCCCAGGAGGCTGTCACCTCAGATAACGGTCGTCACCCAGGGATTCCCACAGCACACGAGACTTGACCCCCTCTTCTAGAGGCACGTGGACGTTTGGGTGCACGCTCCCAGGAGTGCCGGGCCCTCTCCGATCTCGGAGTCTGTGTGGCTCAGCAGAACCCAGCCCGGGTCAGGCGGGGCCAGTGGACCAACCGGCCGGAGCACGGGTGGTGGCTCAGGACCAGTTCAGGCTGAAGCCCTTGGACAGCATGGCGGCCTCCAGGTCCTTGTCCTCCTCTTTCTCTCGGAGCCGCTGCTCCTCTAGCAGAGCCACCAGCGAGTCCCTCTGTTCCACCACCTCCAGCATCTCGTTCAGGATCTTCTTCTCCTCAGACAGCTCCTCTTCAGTCTTCAGGTGGTCTGTGGAGTGGCCAAAGGCATTAGGTCAGAAGGGCCGGAGAGGCAGCAGCTGCAGCCCTCACCTCACCTTCCATCTGCTTACTGCCACCACCCCCCATTCCATGGCCGTCCCCTCACCTCCTCCCCCCACTGTCCACGGCTGTCCTCTCCCCACCCTGCCCACCTTCCACGGCCATCCGCTCCCGGAGCTCCTGCTGCAGTCGGCTCTGCCGGTCTTCTAGTTCTAACTCTCGGGCACTGAGATTGCAGGGAGGGGAGGAAGACAAGCCACAGTGACTTGGGGGCCAAGCCTCCTTATCCCCGCCACAGGGAGGGGGACAGGCCCCACCAGCCAGGCACCCCCACCCGAGGCCACTCACAAGATCATCAGCTCCGACTCGTAGCGCACCATGGTGTTCTTCTCCTGCACCAGCTTGAACCACTCCTGCATCAGCTTGGGGTCGTCCTTCTTGCCCATGCCTGCCAAGAGAGGGGCTGCATCGGCCTGGGGCAGGGGGCTGCTGTCCACCGCGGCCAGTTGGAGCTGTCACACAGGGCAAATGTGCAAAGAGAGCCGAGCAGGATGCTGCTGGAACACTCCCCAGCCAGGGGGAAGGGCCGAGAGGACGGGCCTCTGGCATCCCGCCTGCCGCAGGGGCTAACTGAGGCCCTGCCCTCACCCCTCGGGAGCCCTGGCCAGCGGGGCCTGCACTGTCCTCACTCCAGACGCCCTGACCTCCTGTCCACTGCTTTTCTTTTGGTGTGTCTTACAATAGCTTTGCTCCCCAATCCTTTTTTTTTTTTTCCTTCTCCCATTGATTTAATATTTATTGAGCACTTGCTATGGATTAGGTCTCCTTTGAGGAAGCCAGCTGAATGAATGAGGCAAAAGTGAATTTTATAAACTACACCTTGCCCTCCTTTTGAAGTTACACTCGTTTAACCCATTTCTTTCCTGGGCTACCAGCGTCTCTCTGGGGCCACTAACATCACTGCCTCATTTCTCATATCCTGGCCTGGAAGGTGCTTTTTCTGAACTTGTGGCCTGTTGGGCTTCCTGCCAAATATTTTCCCAGTGAATCCTGCCTGAGATCCGCAGTCCCCCCCGGGCTGTCTGTCAGGTTTCTCGCCAAGGCCAGAGAAACAGCCACAGACCCTAGGCTAAAATGAGGTGCCCTGCTCTGATCCGACCCCAACAGCGGTTGCCAGAGCTGGGACTGGCCTGCCTCCGCCGGCACCCCAGCAGCAACCTGCCACCGTCACCCACACTTCCCACCGCAGCTGCCAGGCTCCGCAGCAGGGGGATGGAAGGAGGAACTTTCCGGTGAAGCAGACCACCCAAAGTGGGGACAGACTCCCTCTCCCTGGAGTCCCAAGCAGCTCACGCCTACGGTGTGGCCCTACCTAGAGGCAAAAGATGGCCCACTTCAGTGGTTCTGCAGCATTTTTGGATCACAAACCCTTTTTGAGAATCTGATGGAAGCTCAGGACCCTCTCCCTAGAAAAATGCCCAAGTGTACATACCACGAAATTTTATACAGAATTTCAGGGTGTCCTTGGGGGCTTTGGACTAGAAGATCTTTCAAAGGCCCTTCCATTTTAAGAGCCACCTAGCTGGATGTTCTATCCCAACGAGGGCCAAACCCAGAAGTGCGTGGCAAGACTTGTGGCGCAAGCCCTGTGGCACCTGCTGAGTGTCCTCACTCACTCTTCCCACTTTTCCCGCACACTATGCAAGGACCAACCTCCTGCAGGGTTTGCTCAACATGTGATGCCTAAGCCAGTCGGCCTCTGTGCCGGGGCAGCCCTGTGTGATGGGTCGCCTTCGCACGGCAGAGGTGAGTGTGCACCTCACCCCAGCCACGGGCAGCCCTGCTCCAGGTGGGCTCCTGCCTGCGTGTTGAGAACAGAGCCCTCTCCGCCCGCCCCGACAGCCATGGCCACCCTGCAGCCCAGTTCCACACATCCCTTCCTCGACTCTGCACAGTGTGCCCGCGTGGCCGTGGAAGGTGGAGCCCTCCGGCATGTGAGCTGCCCCCCCGCGGCGGGCCGCCCAGGCACCCGGAAGTCTCCCCCTCCTCCCCACCTCCCCATGGGGGAAGACACAAAACCCCACTGGAGACACCCGAACGCCGCTCATGAGCTATGGTGGAGACTGTTCACAGCCGATGAGCAGGGCCTGGGAGGGGAAGGACGGACGGGGGGAGGTCACATGTGAGGCACAGAGAGCAGGGCGAGAGGTTAGCGGGGGTTAGTCACGACCACACTCCCCCTCCCACATGCCTGTCAGCGACAGTCTCATCATCACCACAGACTTCAGATCAGACAAACTGAAAAATCACACGCAGCAAGACACGAGGGGAGGCCTGCTCTCAGTGGCTCCTGTAGAAGAACGCTGGGGCCCTGGGGGACGGGCCCTTGCAGGGACAGTATTCCTCGACTCTGCTGCCACAGATCGCTGCCACGTGGGCGGGAGGGTCCTCACCTGGGCCCCCCAACTGGCGGACTGGAGGCCGCAGGGCCCCCACCACGAATGGTGTTGCAAAACGCAGGAAGATCTGCTGCAGCCCCGGGGGCCGTCCCTGAGGCTGCACCCCGTGCCCATCCTCCCCGCTCAGCCAAGGGATACTGTACCTCGTAAGAAACGGCCGCACGCTCATGGGGTTTTTTAACAGGGCGGTCGGGTGTCTGGGAAGGAGAACGAGAGCTGGGCTCTGGGTCCCTGGTTGCCTGACGTTGCTACGGCCCCCGCCGAGCAGTGGGGACGAGGGGTGGGGAGAGTTACGTTACCTTCGTGGGCACAGCAGGGGCAGAAGGAGAGAGGTCTACGCCGCGGCGTCCCGCCACTGGGCTCAACTTCAAAAAGGACCAAACAGGGAAGAGGAGGAGGAGACGGAGACAGACGAAGTGGGAAGAGGGAGAGGAGGAGGAGGAATTTGGAAGTGGAGGGGGACAGGGAGAAGGTGAAATAAAAAAAACAAGCAGAGGACAAAAAGCATAAAAAGTGAGAAAGGAACAACAGGAGGAGAAGAAAAAAAATACAAGAAATGGAGAAGCAGAAACAGGGAAAACAAAGTCTACAAATGAATTAAGTCCTTTTTTGGGCAAGAAAACTGAACAAGCGCAGGCCCAGGCCCTGGGCGGCAGCTGCTGGGGTGGACGTGGGGCTGGAGAGAGGAACGGAGGATGCCCCAGAGAACACGCACACACTCTTCACCACGGGGGCAGCTCCGGGCTGGGGGCTGGGGGCCGGTCCTCCTCTCCCCCTTCCGGGGAGGGCTGTGGCATCTGGGCACCCCCCCACGGGGGCCTTGGGTGTTGGGCTCCCTCCGCAAACACGCCCAAAGGCCCTGCATGGCTCTGCCCCACTCCGTG